>NC_058382.1:60996305-61296305 GCF_018350175.1 Felis catus | reverse complement strand
TAATACTTTGAGAAAAAAACCTTTGCAACTTCTATCAGAACAATGCTTATCCGAAAACTGGCAAAGAGGTACACGTGTGACACGGACCATCTGGTGGGTGGCAGGAGCCCAGGCACCCCTGTGGGCCGCCATGGCCATAGCTAGTGACACCCGTGAACCTACTTTGGGAATCTGACCTCAAAATGCACTTGCACCCCACACACGACCGGCCTGATGAGCCGAACTCCGTGTCGGACCCCCGCTCGGGTGTCCCGGAGCGCACCAGCTGGTGGAACGTTACCCGGGTGTAGAAAGGGGTGAAGGAATCTGCCCTGTACAGGGTTAGTTTCCTACGCTGCGCATCAAACGACCACACACAGTGGCTAAAACCACACACGGGGGAGGGCAGAGCACAGCCGGTTCTCTGCTCTGGGGCACCTCATCAGAGGCCGTGCTTGCTGGAAAAATTCAGTTGCTCACCAGAGAGAGGACGGAGGCCCCGTTTTCTTGTTGCTCTGTGGCCTCACGCCTCTGCTGCCCCACCAGACACACAGCCGAGTGAGGAGCCATCTGTCCAGGGCAGTTCCGCACACACTCCAGGCGAAACCCTCCAGGAGCCGGAATGCCAGGGGACGGCCAGTTGACAGAGGACCCCGTCACCCTGGCCGTGGCGAGGGCTGCCTTGGAGCCGACGGACACACAGGGACCAGTCGCGGGGGACGTCCTTCCAGCCTCCTTGCGGTGCCTACCACGCGCGTGAGCTCACTCTCACCCGGTCGTTCCCCAGCTACCGGGTCACAGGCACCAGGGTTCCACCACCAGTCCAGCACAACTTCGGCTTTCCAGGCTGGTTGGCACCGCCTGCCCTCCAGGCTCCCAGCTCCACCTCGCAGGGATCCTTCCTCAGCCTCGGGAAAGGCTGGGCGGGGGCCCCTTTCTCCCCAGACGGGGCCACAGTTCGGAGGGGACACCAGCTGGGCTGTCCCATCCATAATCACCTCTGGTACCAGACTCACCCAAGTCCTGGGTGATGTAAAAATCTTCGAACCCACCAAGAGCATTCCAGACCGCAGAGGAAAGAAGTCCTCACAACTGCAGGTCAGGGAGTTTAGCGCATCAAGCAGGGGGGAGAACCAGCTGGGCCCGGCACCTTCAGAAGCCCCTTTGGTGGGGCTCAGGAGCCCCAAGTCCTAGGATCCGGCTTACTTCCCGCCTGGCTTCACCAGACAGCTCGCGTAGCTTACCTGCAGGGGTGGGGCCGGTCCCGCTCACCAAAAGTTCGTGGCACTGCGCTAAGTGACCCTTGGAAACTGCTTAGTTCAGGTGACCCAGAACCGTGACAGAACCAGAGGAGGGCTGCTGCAGAGGACCCAGTGAACAGGGTCCTAGCAAGCGGGTCCCCTACCCCAGGCTTCTCAGGTGTCCAGCCTGTCCCAGGGGCTCCTGAGGGCAGGAAAGGCCCTTCATTCTGGTAGCACAATGCCAAAAGGGGGACAGGGTATGTCCAGAGGTGACTGAAGGCCACGCAAAGGTCTCTTCCCCTTACTCCAAAGGTTGGATCACAGGTGCTGGGGTGGTGGACGCCACGGCCGTGCACTTTCCTGGAGGCCTGGGGTCCAGCCCAAGCGTAGAGCCACCTGCGGTCGGGTAGCTTAATCCCACTCCTTACCGGGTTCTCTGCACAAATGCTGTGGAAACCGTGCCACCAGGATATCCCCTCTTCACAGGATGGTCCAGGACATGGCTTGGCCTCAAATTCCCACCCGTCAGCTGACCCTTCCCTGGCACAGGTTCTCCAAGTGCAGGAGCATGGAAGTCAGCCCCTTACAAACTTACTTCAGGTGTGGAGTAAAGTGCCTTCCAAATCATCTGTTAGATGAAAACCTATCTGAAATCTGGTTCCAAACACACTCAGGTGGCAGCACAAGTACCAGACACAGAAACACACACCTCTCATGGCTTGTGGACACCTATACCCACAAGGCTGGAGCACTGAAGCAAAACTTGCTGAGTGCCAGTCCCCAGAGTGGGCCCTGCTGGGACGAGGGACCAGCTCAGGGCTGGACCTCAGTACCCACCCGTAGAGAAACCAAGCTCCAGTTTCAAAGGAACTCAAGCATCATGCTGTCACAAAGGGTCCGGGGACAGTGCTGCCTGCCCATGAGGGCACGCTTGGCCGCCATACAGGCTCAGTAGCCCGAACGTGTGTTCAGGATGGACAAAGGCCAACTTTCTGCACCAAAGCTTGGATGCCTTGCAAATGTGGGTGAAGGGGCTGCTACTGGGCACAGGAGAAGTGCAGACAGGCCCAGGAAGGGTCTGACCCGAGACACTCAAGTAACTGGAAAATACTCATTAACAATGAAGCCAATGAACCGTTATAACACCTCTGCAAAAAAAAGTACCAAAGTTTAGGAGTTTGAGCCTGTGTCAGGCCCCACACTGACAGCGCAGAGCCTGCTTGCGATTTGCTCTCTGAAACTAAAAAAAAGCAGTTCGGTCTTTGGACTTCCCTGCAAAGATGCTGCCACCCCCTGCCAGGTCTCCTCAGCAAGGGCACACATCCCCACGTCCTTGCCCCACCCCTCACGGGAGACCGCTGTCACACGGAGACCGCAAATATCTCAAGTTGCCAACGGCGCTTTATTTTTTCTTTTCCACATCCTGTTCTGCAGCTTCTTTGGCCCTTTTGGCCCGGATGCCAAACAGCCGGGCATGGGCACGGGCCATGCGAAGACTGGCAAACGCCTTGAAGTTCTTCTCCTCCTCGGTAATGACTCTGGCTTTCTCTTTCTTGTAGACCTGGAACGGAGCACAGGAGTCAAACCCTTGCCTGCAGTGAGGCCGGAGACAAAACCCAGCATATGAGGATAGCAGAAACCGTGGAGGCGCACGCTGTCTGCCCATCGGCTGCTGAAAGGCTACGTTGACACCAAGACAGACTTTAATGCCCCCGCCAAACACACAGGAGAGGCAGAAGCGACCCCCTGAGCTATGCAAACAACCGTTGGGGGACGATGTGCTGAGACAGATATTGTGTCACCGTCAACAACAGAGAACGTGGACCGAGGGAGGCCCTGGCCCACCTCCCTGGCAGAGAAAGTCAAGGGCCCAGTCACGACCTGGATCACCAAACGTGCAATTACCTGTGGCCTGGCCTTTCAAATAGCAAAGAGGCGGACAAAAAAAAAAAAAAAAAAAAAAAAAAAAAAAAAAAAAATCGAAGGAGGTCTAACAAATGAGTCCCCAAAGATGAAGACAAGGCCCTCCCTCAAGGAGCCCATCTGTTAAGAGTGAAGGGTGTTGCTCCCAAAGTTAAAAAAGGTTTCTTTTTCACAAACCCATAAATCTTGACACAGGCCCTGGCTGCCACCCTTCAACCCAATCTCCGCCCCGAAAACTCACTGGTTCACCCCCCAAAGCCCACTTACATTCCGTATGGGCATGACCGGTCCTGTCAGCTGCGTGGCCAGCTTGAGTTCCTCGGCCTGTTGGTTAAGGACAAGAGTCACCCGGGCTCACCTCAAGTCCCCAAAGGCTGCAAGCTTCTAACCCTGGACAACAGCCCTGCTTGCTGGGTGACCCCGCCAACGGGTGCACAAGTCACCGAACCCCCGTTCCGTCGAGCAGAGACATGGAGACGCCGGGGGAGCGTTTGTACGTGAGCCAACTTACAAAGCAAACAAGATAAACCCCTAACCCCCCGGCCTCCAGCCAACAGCTTTGAACGCGACCCAGATGGGAAAGCCGGGCTCCCGGTGCTCTGCACAACTAGGGAAACGCCAGGAACTCTGCCCTTCTCCACCCACACGCGTCCCTCTATCTGCGGGGACGCAGAGATTACCCTGACCCGGCGGGGAGGGCGACTCACCGAGCTGTCCCCCTTCTTGGGGGCTGCTGGCCTCCGCGGGAACAGGAGCAGCTTGGAGCGGTACTCCTTCAGCCGCTGCACGTTGGCCTGCAGGGACTCCGTGGATTTGTTCCGCCGTCTCGGATCCACGGAGATCCCGATGGTCCGCGCCACCTTCTTGTGGATGCCAGCCACCTGCCCCCAGACAGACACGGATGCAGGACCCCCACCCCGGGGCCTCTGCTCCCCGCGCCCCCACCCGGGTGCCCGGCCGTCAGATGGAAAAGGGTTCAAAAGCGCTCTCATCAAAGAGGTGCAGCGATTCCGGAGAATGTCATCATGGACCGGGGGCCGCCAAGCAGAGCCTCCCGCGCCTCCCGGCGCACTCACCCGCAGCTCCTCCAGGCTGAAGCCCCTGCCGGCTCGCACTTTGGTGTGATACCGCACCGTGGGGCACCTGACGATGGGCCGGATGGGTCCGGACGCGGGGCGCGGGGCGATGCGGCGTGCCTTGGCTTGCCGGGCCTTGCGTCTGGGCGGACAGAGGCGGGCGGCGGTCAGCTGGCCCCCGGCCCGGCCCCGGCGCACGCTCCCGGCCCGGCCCACGCTCCCGACGGCCGCGCGCTCACCGGGCCAAGGGGTTCAAGCGCACCTGACCGTGGGCTCCCCGCGGCCCCACCCGGCATTGGTGGCTTACCTGCGGATCTTCCGCGCCGGCTGGTTGAACCACGTGGCCACGCGCCGCTGCCAGTCCTTGTGGAAGTGGGGCTTCAGGATCATGCCATTCCGGCTGGGCGCCATGGCTGCTGCCTACGGGCCTGGGGAGCCGCGGGAGAGGGGAGCGAGTCAGGCCCCGGCAGGACGCGGCGGCCCGCCCGGCCCCAGAACCCGGGCCACGGCCCTCTCCCGTCTGTGGCAGGGGCCCGAGGCCCCTCTGCGGCCGCGCCGGACGCGGCCCTACACCGATGGCGGCGGATACCACCCGATGCAGCCAAAGGCGCCTGAATCGAGCACACTCACCTCCTCCGGAGGAGAACGGCCAGCGGAAAGGAACTGCTACCACAAAGCACCCTGGGATGGTGTTGGGCTCGGCCAATCAAAAGCGCCGAAGCGTTCCGGCCAGTCAGAGTCCGGGATCCCGGAAGTGACGTCCACGCTCTCCCAGCAGACCTCGCGGCCTGGGCGGGCGTGGCGCCTCCCGCTTCCCGCGGGTTGGGTCCCGGGCCGTGCTGGGAGGACGCCGGGTCCTGCGGGACTCCGCGGCCTTCAAGGAGGAACGGCCAGGCCAGAGGAGAGCAGCGGCTGTTTGGGTGCCGAGTCTTTCCTGCTCCTGCACGTCACGGGACTCGGTACGTGCCCCTAACCCTAAAGCCTCGCCTCCACGTCCGTCTTTGTGCCTTTCCAACTTTTTGAAACATTTGTGCTTCTTTGTTTACCCAGAAGTGACACTTGTTGAGTGCTCTAACTGGAGCGTAAGTACTTCGCATGCGTTTTCACGCTGCAGGGCACAAGCGCTGTACCTTCCCCGAGTCGGGCGGGGGCGGGGGGTAAGAATCCGGGTGACGGACTGCAGACCCTGCAGAGACGAGCGTCATGGAAAACATGTATTCAATAAATAGCCCGACATAGCTCCGTGACCTGTGCCCTGCGCGTCTCCCGTTCTCCCGGGTGAGTCTAGGAAACCGCCAACACCCTGTCCCTTTCCGTGAGCCTTTACAGCCTGGTAACTCTCCTTCCTTCCCACCCCCCAGACGCTAAGCTTCTTCCTAACAGAACTTAACACTCGAAGAATTTTTTATGACACAAAATGAGAAACGTGGAGGCCTGTGTGCTTCACTGAGTACATACAGTGATGCCGATACAGTTTTCTGCCCTATTGAGACACCCTTGGGTGTTAGAAGTATCAGGTTGAGATTCATTGGGGAATTACAGGGTTTGGCCAGGGACACGGAACAGGTAGAAAGGACACAGAACATGTGTAATTTATGAAGCACCTGCAGTCTCTTGAGACGAATGCGCTGAGCCTGCACGGAAAGTCCAAACCCTAGCTCTGGGTGCTCAGTTAGGAGACAAGGACTGTGTTAGCCCCACTTTGTGACTGTTGTCAGCACAGGAGAGGCTGAAGGTACTTCTCGTGAACTTGGGAATGGTATCTACCTGTGACGTTAAGGTGACGTTTAAAATTTGGTCTGCCACTTTCACAAACAGATGGGCTCAACTGGAGAGTCCCTGGCGAGTCAGTAAGAAAGTGGCTGGAGTTGCTTGGGAACCTTTGTACTAGTTTTGAGACGTTGGGCATCGTTTGAATTTTTCCCTTCTGTGAAGTGGGAGGAGAGTCTGTGTTAGACCACAGCACATCGTGCGGTGTCCCGTACAGGGTGAGTGAATGTACTGGCTGTCACGGATGTCACACAGCTCCACTTCCATGTGACGTGCTGGGAGCCAGTGCGGGAGAGAAGAGAGCAAGTGATCCCTCCATCAGTCCTTACAAAAACCGTGAGAGGGATTATCATCTGCCTCACAAGTCCCTTCTTTCTGGTGGAACTGGAACGTGAACCCCCATAACTGCAGCAGAGGGACATTGGGGAAACATCTGCCAAATACATACTTGCCTTGGCCCGTGCGGATTTTGCTTGAACGTAGTCCATCAAATGTTAGCCCGCACCTCCCTGGTCTTTCTCAGACCCCTTTCAGTGGATCGTCGTGGCCAGATACCGTGTTCTTTTTAGTCTCAAACACACTCCTATCTCCATCCCCAGTTTCTCTTTCCGGACAGACCCCAGACTCGTGCAGTTCCGTCTGCCCTGAGCCACATCTTGACCTGAGCTGTAGCCGCTCATGGTTGAGGTGCTGCCATGGGTCACCGGTTGGGGGCTAGAAGCCAGAAAATAGAGACACTGATCAGAATCAAGTTGGCAGTAAGAAAGCGAAGTTGTAATTCAAGGACCTCGGTCTGCTGCGCACACCATGCCCGATGCAGACTCCAGGATCCCATGCTTGAAGACTCCACACGCTTACTTCCTTTGAACAGTATGCAGAATAGTGAAGTAAAAACGGTTCTGACAGGAAATCTGCTAGAAATAGGCTCAACTTTCTTGTTGGGAAAGAGGAAAATGAACTGTTATAAACTGTGTTGTTGTTGTTGTTGTTTATTTTAATTTATCATTGAGAGAGCATGAGCACGGGAGGGGCTGAGAGAGGGGGAGACACAGAATCTGAAGCAGGCTCCAGGCTCTGAGCTGTCAGCACCGAGCCCGACGCGGGGCTCGAACGCACGGACCGCGAGATCATGACCTGAGCCGAAGTCAGCTGCCTAACCAACTGAGCCACCCAGGCGCCCCGAACTGTTCTAAAGTGTTAAGCAGGAATCCTTCTGATACAAAGACTCGGCTGGCCCACGCATTTAAAAAATCATCAGCTATAGGGACAGGCCGTGTCCCCCTGGGCACAGAATTCCACAGCCAGTCTCTGCTGCAGAGCTTTTGCCCTGGGCTTGGGCCTGCAGGGGCCACTGAAGGAGCCAGCTAATGCCCCTGCGAACTGCATGCACATAAATAAGGTAGCCAGGGATTCCTGGATAAACATGCCTGACGGTGTTGGAGTGTCCTCTGCGCAGCCTCCCAGAATTTCCTTGCAAGAGGGAGCCCCAGTTACTCCCAGCAGTGCCTTGTCACTCAGCACCTGCACCTGACCAGTGCCTTCCAGCTGGTGCTGTGGGTGTTGGCTTCAGAGAAATTCCACCTGAGGCTGTCAACGATAGTTTTTGGAACACTGTCAGACACACGGTCATTTTTTTTTTTAATGTTTATTTATTTTGGAGAGAGAGGGAGAGAGAGAAGCCCATGCCGGTTCTGCACTTTCAGAGCAGAGCAGGACGTGGGGCTCAATCCCATGAACCATGAAATCATGACTTGAGCTGACATCAAGAGTCGGACGCTGAACTGACTGAGCCACCCAGCTGCCCCTTGATTTTTTACGTTAATATCATAGCAGAAGTGATGATTTTATAGTGTTTGGGGAAGTGGGGGAGGTTATATCCCAAAGCACTTTGTAAAATTTGCATGTTACGTTATATAAATACGGGCTGATGGTCGAGTTAGGAAAAGCAGCAGCCTAATAACAGCAAGGACAGGCTAATGTTCGCTGCTTAATCACAGAACTCATAACTATCCATCATCTCAGCTTTCCAGAATCGTGGCCTACCCGTAAATCAGATATAGGCTAACACAGAGGTTCCTAAAACCTGAAGGAACACTTGATGTCAGTGAAAGGCAGTGGAAAGAATATTAGTGTCATAATCATAAATGTTTTATTTAAAAACTGCTAAGAGTATGACCTTAAGAGTTCTCATCAGATTATATACCTGTGTGGTGACAGGTGTTAACTAGGCTCATTGTGATCACCCTGAGGCACATACGAACATCCAATTGTATGCGTATGTCTGTTAACTGCAACAAAAAGTGAGCTTTTAGGGAACATAAAAGAATCACAAGTACAAGTGTAGATTACAGAGGACAATTTGTATTGTTAAAGGATGTAAGTTAATAGGCTGATGGTGTTAAACACACGTTTACTTTGAAAATGTGACTTTCTCGGGGTGCCTGGCTGTCTCAATCGTAAGAGCGTGCGACTCTTGATCTGCAGATCGTGAATTTGAGCCCCACATTGGAAGTAGAGATTACTAAAAAACAAACAAAAGAAAACATGTTTTTCTTGGTGAGGAGACCTCGCATACCGGACTCAGGTGAAGCCAGTTCCAGAGGCTACAGTCGGGCCATGTTATACCCCCTTTGCCGGGTGGAGGGCAGAGGGTCAGGGCTGCGGCTCGGGTGTTGAACACGCCGGTTGCCCCGTGTGGTCTGGCTGCCCCAGACCAACATGCAGTTGGAGGAGGCTCTTTACAGGAAGTCTGAGGGGCAGCCTCAGTCCCCGCCTGAGATGGTAGAGGAGGTGTGACTTCTGGCGCTCGAGCACCTGATGACCCGGAGGTGACATCACTTGTGACCACTTGGGGGTCCAAAGTCGCAGATGCCTTGAGCCTCTCTAAGTCAGCATAGCGAACCTCCCCCATCCCACCAGTGAGTGCTAGGAAGTCAGGCTCCCCTGCTTCCGCTGCAGGGAGGGGCCGCTTTTTGTGCCATTTACGTTTGGTTTCTGTGTATCTTGTGGTCAGCAAACGATTTTCCAGAGAATAAAGAGGCACGGGCCAATTTATTGGTAAAGTAGGAGGGGGATAAGCTTGACCACATCCGTCCATGGTTAGGGTACGGAGGGTGCCACCCTGGGGCGAAGAGACCAGAACCCTCCTAACTGCATATCCATCTTTGGAAGTGAATTTGGGGACCTGGGGCAAAGGCCACAGTGCTCTCAGAGCTGCCCTCCCTCGGGTGTGACCCCCCACCTGCTTACATACTGCATCCCTCGGGCCGTACTGTGGGATGGGCGACCGAACTACCCCTTCTGTCAGGAAGCACCTGCAGTCCGTGGCTCCGAACACCGCTGCGCAGGGAGGGCAGGCGCAGTGAGAGCAGTGGGCGGGGACACCGGCGTGCGTGTGGCACACCCCTGGGCATGAGGGGGCCGAGGGGACATCGCTTGCTGCGATGAGGGGGCGTCCCAGGGCCTTTCCCCCAGATTCCTACAACAGGGCTCTTCTGTTGGTTATCTTGGGCTGACATTCTAAACTGAAACGCAGGACCCCACGTCTGGGTTAGAGCTGGCCCTGTGGCGCAAGATGGACTCTCCCCCTGGAACTTACTACAAATGCCACAGCAGGCCTCAGGGCTTACCCCTCATGTGGAGGCCAGGCCAGCAGGACAGGCTGGTGCCCGGGTCTGCACAGCAGTAGGTGGCAGTATTTTAACACCCGAGAGCCCAGGGCCTGGCCCTGATGCCGACCCTGTGGACGCGCCAGCAGGACAGGCCCACGGGAGGGAGGACAGGCGGCAGCTGGCTCGGGGGTCCTGTTAGCGCTCTGATGAAGTCCCAGCAGCTGGGACAGCCCCCGCACGAACTCCTGGCGGGAGCAAGCTGCTCCCACACAAAACCACCTTGTCACGGGGTCACCGGCCTGGGAGTTCGGATCTACATGCCCATCTGTACCCCATGCGCACCTGTACCCGGCACGGATAAAACAATCTACTAACAAAGCCAAGTCATCTGCAAAAACGTTTACCTCTCACCGGGAGGGCAGTCAATAAATAGATCTCAGAAGTCTTTTCAGAGACCAGTGAGGGCTGGGAGGGGGTACCAGTCTGGGCAAAAGAGGAACAGCAGGGGCGGGGCACTCAGTGAGGCGTTCCCTTCCTGGGTCTGCGGGGGACGCCGCATCCCCACGGCACAGTCGAGGCACAATCCAGGAGGCCGGTCTATTTGGGCCAAGATGGCTCCTCCCCGCGAAGTGGGGGCTGCTGAGGCGCCTCCTCCTCCCCGGCGTCTTGCTTCTCCCTCTCGGCCTCACTCCACCTTTGAGGCGCGATCATCTTCTTGGGCCCGTGAGGGGGCGGACCGATGAGGGCCTCGATATCCTCGTAGTTTATCACTTCCTTCTCCAACAGGGCATTTGCCAGCTAACGGAACACAGCGAGTGGTGTGTGAACCCCCGACAAGGAAACAGATGAGCCTTTTGAGAGCCGAGCACCCAGCAGGGAGGGGGCGTCTGGAGCGGGACGCCCTGGGCAGGCGGCTTCCCAGGGCAGCAGCGTAAGCGGGCAGCTCATGCACGGAACCCTCGTCTGCACCTTACAGGCAGCCTCCCGGCTGCCGGCCTCCGTCATTTTTCTGCTTCCCTCCCAAATTGTTCTCTGGGGCCACTTTAGTTTCCTTTACCAAACGCGGTGCGTGTGTCTGCACGTCGGGGAACAAGTGGGGGCTGGAACGTGGGGACGGGGTGCTGGTGCCCAGGGCTAGCAAGGGAGCCTCTGCCTCCCTAGACATGGTCCCAGAGAGCACGCTGAGGGGGCCGCGTGCACAGCCTGCACCGGCCGTGAGGGATGCGTCCCAGGCACTTCTGAGCAGGGCCACTGCTTCCTTGGGAGGGACAGAGCTGCTAAGCCCTGGAACACGCCCCGCCCCCCATGGTGCAGAGGGGGGACACCCGGGGCCCCCGCAGGAGGAGCCCCACCCAGTCCTGCCAAGCAGCAGCCGCAGCGCGCACGTGTGGCACCTGGGCCGGGTACACGGCGGGTTCTGGCTCAGCAGGTCCCTGCGCTGCCCACAGCCCCCTGGTCCAGGGGCAGCACTGTGAGGGCAGCACCCCAGCCTGGGGGAGCAGCGCCTCATCTGAATGGAATGAGGAAGTGAGGAAACGTGGCCTGTCCACAAAGTGCTGCCCGCTTCTACGAGGGACACGGGAGGCACCCGCTTCAGGTGCCGCCTTCCCAGCCTCACTGAGAACTGCAGACAGATCCCAGCTGGGGGACACACCACACCCACCAAGCCACTGCTCTGAAAACTGCCAGAGCCGGCAGCCAACAGGCAAGCGGGAATTCACAGCCCAGGGAAGCGTAACGAGACATCGCAACCAAGAGCGAAGTGGGGTCCAGGGACAGGAAACGACATTAGATAAAAACGAAGGAAACGTGAATTTAGCGCAGACTTCAGTTAATGACGTATCGACACCGGTTCACTAGCTCGTAGAAAACCCACCGCGTTAAAGGGAGATGTTAACGATACAGAAAACCGGCCATGGGGTAGAAGGGTCTTGTGCTATATTTGCAGCTTTTCTATAAATCTAAGATTATTCTAAACTTGAAATCAAAGTCAAGAGTTCAAGCCCCATGTGTGGCACAGACATGACTTAAAATAGGGGCCCCTGGGTGGCTCGGTTGAGCATTCGACTCTTGATTTCAACTCAGGTCATGATCTCACGGTTCATGAGATTGAGCCCCCCATCGGGCTCTGTGCCAACAGCACAGAGCCTGCTTGGGATTCTCTCTCGCTCTCTCTCTCTCTGCCTCTCCCCCTCCCAAAAGATAAATAAAGGAAAAATAAAAGACTGCCATGCCCCAAGTGGTCTTTGAAAAAGGTGAGATTTCAGTTGAACTGGGGGGAGTGTGGAAAGGCTGCTTTTTCTGTGGCTGTGTGTGTGCTGGAAAGAGTCCCTCGAGGAGTGACAGCCACATCAGCACCGTGTGGCGATGGCTGCCTGCCCCCACCCCCGCCGAGGGAAGGACAGGCAGGTGCCCAGAACCTTACCGCCTGTAGCTTGTCCTGGTTGTCCCGCAGCACCTTCTCCGTGTGCCTGTGGGCCTTTGCCACCAGCACTTTGGCTTCCTGCCAATGGGCGAACAGATCTGTCACGAGCAGGACGGCAGACCAATGCTCACGACATCTCCTGTGCCTGATTCTGGCACAGAATTCTAGCATCAGAGCACATGTTAGAGCCACGGGGCAGGAAGCCAACCTCCGGCTCACAGGGACCAGGAGAGCTTGGCTGCCTGTGGCATTTCCTGCCCTGACCCCATCCCCCGCGAATGCCCCTGTTCCAGGAGGCTGCCTCCCACCCCTTCCCCCTTCACGGCTGCAGGCGCCCACCAGCTCCTGGAGGCCGGGGAGCGTGCGGCCACCTCACGTGCGCACCAGGCTGGACGTGGGCCCGGCCAGGTCGCGCAGGGAGCGTGCATGTGTCCTGCAGGTGCGGGGACCGCTGGGGACCGCTGGGCGCCGGCTGCATCGTTTGGGGTGTTTCATGGACAGTTTCACCAGGGGCCACACAAGTCCTCACCCGAGAGCAGACGCTCAGAACGTGAGAGCCACAAGGGGTCAGGACTGGAAAGCCCACCATGCGGACCACGTGACGGCACAGCGCCAGCACCTCAGACACCTGCTCCCTGACCCACTGCGCCGTGAGAGGGGGCGGCACGCACTCACGTGATCCATCATCTGCTGGAGGCCCTGGCTGAAGGGACGCCGTCCAACTCCCGTGAGTCCCTCCTGCGCCTCGGGAAAGGACACGGGCCCGATGCTTGGGGCCATGCCAAACTGCCTCACCATGGAGTAGGCGATGCGCGTGACCTTCCTCAGGTCGTCCTGAGCCCCTGGAGCATGGGGCCGAGAAAGAGGTTTCTCTCCTGGCAGAGTGGCACGGGCCTGGGCCTGACCGCAGAGGACCCAGGGGACAACTGTGCCCTGTTACTGTTCTTTAAAGGACAGAGTCTTTAAACTCTAAACGCTACGTGGGGTGCACCTCTGGGTTCGCTTCCCTGGCAGCTCCCCAGCACACGTCCAGCACTGACAACACCCCTGTCAATGCTGAACCCCTGTGTCACTGGGGACACGAGCACCTGTACCAGTAGCTTGAGAACACTTAGTGAAATTCAGAAGTACGTGTGTAAGCCACCCTTCGAATTCCCCCATCGGATTCACCCTCCCAAGCCCACGAGGAAGGCGCGGTGGATGTAAAAGCACTTTGAGAACGCCAGAACCAGCACGGGCCAGCTCCTCACCAGAAGTGACCTTGTTGAAGGAGATGGATTCCGACACGCGGCCACCCAAGGCCATGCACATCCGCTCGAACAGCTGCTCCTTGGTGAAGAGGTGCTGGTCTCTTGGAAGCATCTGAGCAAAGCCCAGGGCTGCGTTTGTCCGCGGTGCGATGGAGACCTGCGGAGTGTCAGGCGGCCGAGTGAGCAGGAGGACGAAGGTGGGGTGGGGCAAGACGGGTCTTTAACTGGAGGCTTTCAAAGCAGTCAGAGCAAGTCTGCACCGGCCTCACTTTTGTGACCAAGGAGAACAGCTTGCACACCACGCAAGGCACAGCAAAGATGGCTTCCTGGGTGGAGCCAAGGAGACAGGACCCCGCCCCCCAGCCCCAGCCCCAGCCCGGGCCAGTCGTCGTGCCCTCCTGTCACCGCCCACTGCAGTGGGCATGGGACTGCACAAACCCTTGGGGACACCAAGACTGGAGACCATCCTTGCCTTTCTCCCCCACCAGCGCAGCACCAGGTTGGCACGCAGGGGCTCTGGAGAGGAAGCTGAGAGGCTAATACTTAAACGAATTACACTGTAAAATGCTCTAAGTAATGATCACATCCGCAACTGGCAGAGTGCCAGGCCGGGTGGGGGTGGGGTGGGGGGTGGTTCTCATTATGACAGATTTATCTTTTGGCCGTCAAACAGGAAATTTTAAATTACGTTTACTTCATCCAGGATCTTCCTGCATTAATTTTTCTTGAGATACTGCATTCAAGTATTTATCTTGCTTACTGAAATATTTAGTGTCCCATAAATGTCACACCCTTGGTGACTGTCCTCAGCCTGACCCAGGTCACCTCAATGACGGCCGTGTCCACTTGTCTGTCACAAACACTGGACTTCGGGCCCTCTGGGGGAAGGCCTCTCAGACACGACCAGACTAACAATCTACTTGGCTACAACTGACACCTCTGAAAAGAAGTTCAAGGACAGTAAACAGACGTGCCGGCTGGCAGTGGCCACGTGTCCTCTTCTTCGGTGCTGGGGATGCTCGGCGCTGCGGCTCCCTCCCTGCACCCGCCGGCCCCCTCTAGGCCGGACGCAGGGCACAGTTCAATCCGCACCTGCCTCCCACACCTTCACGTTTTCCTGAAGGGTCACTCGGTTCCCTGGTCATGAATCCACCATTCCGGAGGAGTTGTTTATACTATAGGCATTTGATAGAAATAAATTTTCATCAAACTCCCAAATGCTTATGAGAGTGGTAGTTCTTTAAGGTGAGCTCCACGCACCTATTCTTAAGGTTAGGAGTCGTTACATTACTGCTTTCAGAGATGGTGGTAAACTTGACAATTCTTAATTCCAAGATTGAGGGTGCAGACAGGAAAGGGGGCCCCCCCAGTCGTTGCGTGGCTCTCCAGTGGCCTCGCCCCACAGCTAGAGCCACGTGTCCTGCCCTCTGCCTCCCAGGATGAGGGACCCTGCACGGTCGCCTCTGCCCTGTGCCCCCGTCCACCTCACACCGTGCCTTCTCTTCGAGTGAGAACACGCGGTGCTTCCGAGGCCAGCGTGGTCCAAGGGCCAGTGGGGCTAACGCCTGCCGACGCCCCAGACCCGCCCGCGGCCACATGCGCGCGTGGGACAGCCCACCTTCATCACGGCCTCCGTGTGCTCCAGCAGCCAGCCGACCAAGGCGTGGCCCGACTCGTGGAACGCAACCACCTTCTGTTCTTCCTTGGAGAGGATCTTGCTCTTTTTGGCGGTCCCTGCAAGAGGGCCGGAGAGTCCGAGGGTCCCGGGTGAGTGTCCCAGGCACTCCGCCTGGCCTCACAGAGTTCCACCCTGTGTCACCAGAGCAACGTCCTCACTGGACGCTCGCCTCCCGCGTCTCGACCCCCAGCCAACACCAAGAACTGTGTTCCTCACTGCGTGAAGCTCATTTGGTGAGGGGGATGCTGCAGGCTCCCCGTTTGTGCGTCTGTGAATGCGGGAGCGGCCAGTCAAGCTCCTGCAGGCTTTAGGAACACCCTCAGCTCAGGGGCCCGCAGGGCTGCTGTGATTGGATGGGGGTCCCGAGTGGGTTCCGGGCTGCGCACTGCCGTTCCCCCCAGACGGGCAATGCAAGCCGCAGTCCCGATGCCTCCCACCTGGTGACCCTCTGCTCCCGTCACACCGTCACACCTCCCCGAGTTTCCACTTGAGGCATCCTGGATCAGCTCTGGGTTTGGGGTATTTGGTAGGAGGGTCACCTCCATTTACTGCAAGGTTATAAATCCTTCCTCACACTGGCTGTAGCAGCTCAGTCATCTCGACCAGAGCTGGTGATGTGAGCATCTACACACGAGGGTGGGCTTGAACGCGACGTGCTGTAGCCCAGGCAGGCCGCAGAGTGAGGCCGGGGGGCTCTGGTGCCTGCTCACAGGGCCAGCGTCGTCAGTATTGACAGGCGTCTTTCTCGCCTTCACACCATTACTGCAAGCGTATCAGTTCCCCCGTAAAAATAAGGGGCTTGTATAAAACCGAGTTTGTAGTAAGAAACAGCCACTTAGGGGCACCCAGGTGGCTCAGTCAGTTCAGTGTCAGACTTTGGCTCAGGTCACGATCTCACGGTTTGTGAGCTCGAGCCCCGCGTCGGGCTCTGTGCTGACAGCTCAGAGCCCGGAACCTGCTTCGGATTCTGTGTCTGCCTCTCTCTCTCTGCCCCTCCCCCGCTCGTGTTCTGTCTCTCTCTCTCTCTCAAGAATAAACATTAAAAAGTAAAAAACAAAAACATTGAAGAAACAGCCACTTTAGTTTCTCCTGTCCACGCCAATTCCTAACCGGCAGTATGGGCACCTGGCGGTATTTGTAGCAGACTTTAACTCCAGTGGAGGGTGACAGGGACAAGCCCCTCCTCGGGATGACTCACGACTGAGTGCTCCCCCTCCACAGACAAGGCCTTGCTTCTCCTACACCTTTGGAAGGAATAGTTTCCCTTTTTAAACAACTTTCAGTATCTTAGATCGAACACTGCTCAAGAACAAGCCATGGAGGGCCGCGGAAACTTCTAGAGATCGTGTCAGTGCCTCTTCTGACAGAAACCCAGGGACCCCACTTGGAGCAGTGACCATTAAGCACTGCCGGAAGCCACCCCCTCCCTGCCCCTGTCCTGCCGAGACCCCGAAGCAGAGACAGGCGGGACAGCAGAGCTCAGCTCTCGGGAGACCCTCTGTCCCCAGGCAGCCGTGGCCTCAGCCCCACGGTGGGTGGCCTGCAGCTTGGGGGCACCGCTGACCACCTCGGGGCTGCGTGCCACTCACCCTTGGCTGTGGGAGATCCTTTTATATTTCTTCTTGAAGAGTCTGCTCTTTGGCAGATTCTCGGTATTTTACACTAAGGATAAGTCTCGTGGTAACAACCTGACATAAAAATAGAACTTTGCGTACTGTTCCCTTGTCCGATCATAATTGTTTGCTAATTGCTTCCGTCACTTGATGTGGAAGCTGACCTGGCTCCCACCACCCTGCCTTCCATCTGGCTGCTCCTGGGGCTCCAGCCCTGCTGAGAACACCTCCCTCGTACCGGCAATGACTCGTTCCACGGCGTACTCGAAGTTGAACGTGTGGACGGACGTGTGGCCCTCTCGCGCAGCGTGCAGCGCGGCCTCGTTACAGATATTGGCGATGTCGGCACCTGTCCACGCAGAGGGTGAGAGGGGAGGGCAGGGGGCTGACGACTGGCAGACAGGCGGGCAGGCGACGCCCATGCCCTTTGCTGACCCCACCCACACTACTGACAGACCCATAGCATTCCCCCTCGTGCCTTCCAGCCTAACCCTAACCTCCGGGCTCTTTACTGCACAACTGTCGTCAGCAGGCAGAGCACCACGTGCTGTTTTATTCCAGCTAGTAATTCACACGTGCACTGAGGGGAAAGAAGTTAGTTTTCCTGGTTCCACAAGATTCTACTTGAGGGCATTAAAAAAAATCCAAAGGGAAGAAATTACAATAAAAGGGATTTTGTTTCTATTGCCCTTTAAAATGAGAGCCGCGCAGAAAATATCCTGATTTGTGATCCGATTCTACTCATCAACGGCGGCACATACAGCCCGAGCCCAGGAGGGCCCCGAGAGCTGGTGTGCAGAGCCCGGAAGGCAGGAGCGCCCCCTGCGGGCACGCACACGCGCACGGGCACGGTACTCCCTGAACGCCGGCGCCGGCCGTGGGCTCTGGCACCACTCCGGGAGGGAAGTGCTGTGCGGTCTGGCTCCCCGTGCACACCCTCACCCTCACCCTCACCCCCACCCCGGAGCGGGGGATGTGGGGCACTTGGGGGAGGCCTGCACCCTCAGGACTGGCAGGAACCAGCTTCCGTACCACTGAACCCCGGCGTCAGCTCTGCCAGACGCTGGGAGTAGAAGCTGCTGGCCTGGGTCAGCTTCAGGCTCTTCAGGTGCTGCTCAAAAATCTCCCGCCTTTCCTGCAGAGAAAGGACACGAGTGTGGGCTCACTCCTGCCCCACAGACGGGCCCCTGGCTGTTAGATCCCTGTCCTTGTCATCACTCCCGACCTTCATATGTGAGACCAGTTGAGAGCCACAGGCAGCATCTCAAAATGAAAGGTTAGGTCACGCATAGTAAGGGCTTACTTCGTAGGACGTCTGGTTCGTAGACGTTCTGTGTTTTCTAGACCCTGATGGGAATGCTCCTTACGCGGTCAGAGAAAGGGAAAGGTGCTGTTCTGGAAGCAGTGGCAGCGGGGAGCTCCATTCTGCTCCTTAGAGCCTAGGAGCCGTTCGAGTGTCAGACCCAGGGTGCCACCCATGTGAGGTCGCCATCACTGCCTGCTGGTTCCTGCTGCCTCGGGGCACCACCAAGGCCTGGCCACCAGAGGGCGGACGTCTCTCCAGAGGCCCAAGGAGGCTGGAGGGGCCGAGGACACCGGCAGGGCTCGCACCTGCTCCCAGGGCAACACAGCTCATGTTCCAAACCCACGGCCAGCCTGCAGACTTGGGGTCAGGACGAGACTCCTGAGGTTCTTGCTACAAAACTCAGCCCCAATGTTTAGGGATAAAGGGAAGATGTGGGTGAACCAAATGAGCTGCAAAACGGTGGGAAGAGCGGGAAGCCAAAGAAAGTCTGGACAGACAGGCACCAGGACTGTGCGGTCGCAGCTGGGCCAGGAGGGGCCGGCCCCCGGCCACCCTGACCTGCAGCGTGGGAAGGTCGATGAAGACGTGTCGGTCCAGTCGGCCTGGCCTCAGCAGAGCGTTGTCCAAGATGTCAGCTCGGTTGGTGGATGCCAGGACAATGACATGGTCCGTGGTGCCCATTCCTGGAGGGATGACAGCCGTTCAGGTGGAGCTCCCCTGTCAGGACACAGGGTGGGACTGACTCCCCCCTGGGGTCCGCAAGAAAGGAACACGTACGTTGCTCTGAATGAGGATCAAAATCCCCACAGAGCAAGAATTCACCCGTCTCCCCCAGGCTGTCGGCCCCCAGGCTGAACCACAGACCAGAACTGCACTGCCATCCAGACAGCGCCTGGGGGGGACCTCGTTTTTAGAGAAGTGCCCAGCAGGCCTGGGGAACGAGGGGACACTGTCCCCACGCTCCTTCAGTGCACTGGCTGTGGGCCAGAGCCACTGCAGCAAGACGTCTGGGACATTTTGTCCCTAATGCTGGTCTGTAGCCTGCGTTTAGGCCCTCGCTTTCTCACAGGAGTTTAAAAACAAGTGCAGACAGAAAGTTCCACCGATGGCCCAGATCTGTGGGAGAACCAGACTGGACCCCAGTTTGAATAAAGCAACTGCAGAAGTGCGCCTAAGGAGCAACGGGGCAAATCTGAGCCTGACTGGATATCTGAGTGTCATATCTGTGTTTGTAAACTATGCATTACGACGATACTGTGGCATCTCTCTGGATGTAAAGAACTACGTTCAGAGCATAGAAGATTTAGAACACGTAAGATTCAGAAATTTGGATTTGCTTTAAAATAACCCTCCCGAGAAGAGGAACGGAGCGGGGTGGCTGGAACAGGGCTGGCCTGCGACGTGGAGGTTTGCCGCCCATCTCTCTCTGCTCTGATGTATGCTTGACAAGTTCCGGAATAGAGTGAAAAATGCCGGAGGCGCCTGGTTGACTTGGTCAACAGAGCAACAGAGCAACTCTTGATCTCAGGGTCTTGAGTTCAAAGCCCACGTTGGGCGTAGAGCCCACTTAAACGATAAGTAAAATGAAGATACCCTGATCTTTTGCTAGTAAAAAAAAAATCTTGATAAGTTGACACTGACAAATATAACTTAAAACTACTTGTCTTAAGTGAAATTTAAAAGAACGGTTGCAGAATTATGGCCTGAGTGTTAGGCACTGCCATCTCCCAGCCGACTGTCACTGACTCCACTCTGCATGACAGCAGTGAGGGGCCTGGCCGAGTGCACGGGCCTGGGACCCAGCGTACCAAGGAACTGACCCCTGAGTCACCGAGAAGCAGCCACTAGGACGCCCAAACCACACCCACCTCTCAAGGAAATCCTCGAGAACCCTGTATGTGTGCATTCTCCATGGAAGGCGACAAGCCAGGATGCTTACTTGACATTTCTGTGTCAGGGGAGAGTGCAGCACGTAACCGTGACTTCTGAAAAGAACCCGGAAACCAGCCAGCACCAGCCAGCACATGCAGCGTGTCCCCCTGTGTTCGATCTGCCTGCACCGTGGTGTTAGGAGAAGTCAACCTGTGACACCCGGCAAACAAGAGGCTGACTGGAGAGAGGGCCCTGCCAGGATTCCCGAAGGCCGTGGACACGGAATTCCGAAGGCACATGAACTGAAGACACATGGGACGACGGTGGGAGTGATGGCTGCGGAAGAGCAGCGGCAGGGCAGGGGCGCAGGCGGCGCCAGCCAGCCCCAGCACGAGCTGCGGGAGCGCTCAGAGCTCTGCTGGCGGGTCTCAGCTCCACCTCCCCGCAGAGCCAGCCCCTCACTCGGGCCAGGCACCCTGCGTCACTGGGGTCACGATCACATAGAGGGTATAGCCCCCCGGGGCTGGACGGATTGCTCTAGAAACTTTGCATTTTGACCTAGTTACAGATACACAGGTGCAGCTTGGTACAGAGAAGTCCTTTCGAGGGTCGCTCAGAGCCAGGAAGCTGGCCGTGCAGGGCAGAGTCTTCTCACCGCCTCGACTAACGCACTCGACCAGGAGCTTTCTTCTCTGCAGGTCCCCTGCACGCGAGCCCCCTGCCCGCCTCTCTCCGCGTCCCCGCGGTACGCAGGCCTGCTCCACGGCCACCCCACCACCAGTCTGTTCTCGTCTCTGGGATTCTGTCACTTTGACAGTCTTGCGTAAGTGTTCCCGTACAACCTGTAGCCGCTTGACGCTGGCCCTTTTTGCTAAGCAGAATTCCCTCGGGATCCATCCGAACGGCGGTGTGTGAGCACTCAATTTCTTTCCTTTGCTTCACGGTAACCATGGCAAGGACACGCAGACTCGGTTTAGAAGCTGCATGCGGGGAGTTTCCAGCTGCCACACGTAAGCGGACCTTTCTTGGGGCCGCAGGCAGGCGCGTGAGCGCCGGGCCAGAGGGGAGGAGTGAGTTCGGTTCTGTCTCCCAGGGCGGCTGGCCGAGCGTGGGTCGGCTCACGCTTCCGGCTGCTGTACTCCAGCGAGGGCCGTGCGGGCTCACTCGCAGACTCGTCCGAGCCGCCGGTCGGCCCCCGCCCCGGCGCGCCACGCGTCTCCGCTCTGGCTGTCCTAGGAGGTGTGTTCCCACCCAGCTCTCAGAAAAGGGTTTGGCGGGTGTGGACGAGCGCGTTCAAAACCTTACATGAAAAAGCAAACGGAGCACGGCAGCCGCAGCCCCATCGGTCGAGGGGAACACGGTGCGAGGTGCCGCCCCGCACGAGTCTGTGCCGCGTGGTGCGTGCGGGGGGCCCCGTGGCGTGGCGGAGGCGCGGGCCCGCAGAAGACCTCCGCGGGCCAGGAGGCCAGACTCTACAGACCCCGCTAAGCGCTGGCAGAGCACAAAAGCAGTTCAGCCTTTTCAGCAAATGGAGCTGGGGCAAACAGACGTCCACGGGCCAAGGGGTGGGGGTGGGGGTGCACCCAGGCGACTCAGTGGGCGGGGCACCCGACTTCGGCTCAGGGCGTGACCTCCGAGTTCGGGTGTTCGAGCCCCGCGTCCAGCTCCGCACTCACGGTGTAGAGCCTGCCTGGGATTCTCCCTGTCTGCTCCTCCCCAACTCAAGCTTTCTCAAAACAGATTAAAGTAAACTAAAATGGAAAAGGCCATGTGGATGGTAGCTAGGACTTTCTGACTCCACGTGAGAACGCAGCTCACGTCCCCACACACTCTTGCTAACACAGAAGCTCCGGTGAAGGCACGGGGAAGGGGCACTCAGCACAGAGCCCTCTTTCTGCTGATCAACCGTACAGAGGTACCGAGTCACGCTGACCCCAGCACGCTCCGCGCAGGTGCCTGGCCCCTGAGGCCTGGCCCTCCGGTAGGGCCACCTCTCCCTGACTCACGAGTGGGGGGGGCGGGCAATCCCTTCCTGGTGAGCTTTTCCCACGACCGGCACAGTGTCTGCTCCGTGCCCTGCGCCTCAATGAGCAAGCACCGCCCCTCCGGGAGGACTGACACAGACCCCTCAGACTCATGTGAAGGGCGAAGAATGCGCACTGTGTCCGCACACAAAAGGACCCGTTCACCGCTGGCCCAGCCCAACAAGGGGCTTCAGTCAGGGCTCCTGGGCGCTCGTGGGCCTGGAGCGGAAGCAGCCCTATTCACGGCAGCACAGAGGTTGGGCTCAGAGGAAGCCACCGTTTGGTAAATGCTTCCTGGTGGGCTCGGGTCTGCCCCAAAACGTGGGCTCAGCCTTCAAGTGCAAACACCGATATGAGCAGGAAGGCCTATGTGGGCCTCCCGTGGGCCCGGTGGGAGGCATGTGGGGGCCTTCACCTCTGAGTGCCTTCATCTCACCTGCAATCATGAGCTGTGGCACTCGGGCCACAGAGTCACAGGGGGGTCACACACTCTCTCCACACTGCACGGGTCAGAAAACCAGCCTGAAGAAGCAGGGGCAGGCGTGCACGCCCACAGCACCTTCTCACCCAGGGATCTAGTGCTCGACGGGCATCTGCAGGAGCCGGAGGGCAAACGGACCAGAGGGCACTTTAAGCGTGGATGGCCACCTGGTCATCTGATGACTTCCAATGGCCAGTTCTCCCTTGTCCACTCGATATCACAGATGTCGGTCATTCTTTCTTTTTTTTTTTTTTCAAATGTTTATTTTTGAGAGAGAGAAGGTGCGCGTGCGTGAGTGGGAGAGGGGCAGAGGGCGAGAGAGACACAGAATCAGAAGCAGGCTCCAGGCTCTGAGCTGTCAGCACAGAGCCGGACGCGGGGCTTGAACCTCATGAACCACAAGATCGTGACCGGAGTCGAAGTCAGACACTCAACAGACTGAGCCGCCCAGCCGCCCCTTTTTTAAAAAAATTTTTTTTAATGTTTATTTTTGAGAGAGAGAGACAGAGACAGAGACAGAGACAGAGCGTGAGGGAAGGAGGAACAGAGAGAGAGAGACACTTGTCATTCGATTACAAAGACAACCAGGGGGTGCCTGGCTGGCTCAGTCACTGAAGTGCGTGACTCTTGATCTCAGTCCGATGTTGGGTGTGCAATCTACTTAAAAATAAATACATAAAAAAATTTTAAAGTAATAATAAATGAAATAAATACATAAAGGGGCGCCTGGGTGGCTCAGTCAGTTAAGAATCTGACTCTTGATTTCAGCTCAGGTCATGATCTCGCGGTTCATGAGTTCAAGCCCCATGTTGGGCTCTGCTTGGGATTCTCTCTCTCTGCCCTTCCCCCACCTGCTCTCTCCCAAAGTAAATAAACATAAAAAAAAAAAAAAAAAATTAAGCCCTCGCCCCACAGCATGGTGGAAGCCGGAGGATATCACACTGGGTGAGTCTCAGAAGGACAAACAGCAGCAGGAGTCACCCACAGGAGGGTCCAAGAAGACTCAGACTCGTGGAGACACAAAGTGGCATGGCTGCCAAGGGCTGGGAGGCTGGTGTTTAATGGGGACAGAGTTCCAGTCAGGGAAGATGAGAAGGTTCTAGAGATAGATGGTGGTTGCACAAAAAAGAGAATAACACTAATAAATGGCTAAAATGGTAAATTTCGGGGCTCCTGGGTGGCTCAGTCGGTTAAGTGTCCGACTTCGGCTCAGGTCACGATCTCACGGTTCGTGAGTTCAAGCCCCACGTCGGGCTCTGTGCTGACAGCTCAGAGCCTGGAGCCTGTTTCAGATTCTGTGTCTCCCTCTCTGTCTGCCCCTCCCCACTCGCTCTCTCTCAAAAATAACAAACGTTAAAAAAAAGTTAAAAAAAAAACAAAAAGGTAAATGCCACGTATATTTTACCGCAATAAAAATAACCGGGTACCAGGCTGGCTCAGTCAGTGGAGCATATGCGACTCTGGATCTCGGGGTCCTGAGTCCGAGCCCCACGTTGGGTATAGAGATTGCTTAAAATAAAATCTTCAAGGAATATATAAATAAAAATAAAATAAACATACAATGCCTATCCAAAAAAACCCCAAAATCTTACGAAAGTAACCGAAAAGAAAAACCATTCCGTGTCACTCAGAACCCCCAGATCAAGAGTCACATGTGCCTCCACCTGGGGCAGCCAAGCGCCCTGTGCTACCTTTCCTGCATCGGGCCGCGGGGTGTGCACAACACCATCACCTGGGTTTATCCAAGACTGGAAACCATGTCCTGCCCTGCCCTTTGTGTTCCCAGGTTTTTTCTTTCTTTTCTACTATGACCTTGACTTTTTAAAATTAAAACCTGTGTTTCTTGAGTGCAACAAGGTGACAAATAGCTCTGAAAGTGGCCTTGTCTCAGAGTCAGCTACTAGGGAGCGTGTTGACGGCACCCTCACCTGCAGCAGGTGCTAGGGCAGAGAGACGCAGCCCGTGTACGTGGGCATCAGTGCGTGTTCCCGAACAACACGCGTGAGCCGCGTGGTCCACCCCGCGAGTGGGTCTCAGGAAAAGAACCCCTTCCCTGCACAGGAGGGGGCACCCACCATCCATCTCCACCAGGAGCTGGTTGAGTGTCTGCTCCTCCTCCGTGTTGGAGAAGCCAGACATGGTGGTGGAGCGCTTCTTGCCCACGGCGTCGATCTCGTCAATGTACACGATGCAGGGCGCCCGGGCCCGGGCTTCCTTGAAGAGGCTCCGCACACGGGCAGCGCCGAGGCCTAAGGTGACACAGAGGACCGGGCGGGGAGCGGGGAACGGGAGGGGAGCCCAACTGTTGCGCCAGGGGCCAGAACGGCCCACGGAGGATGACGAAGCCTCAGGAGAGTCACCCTGGCGGTACCTGCCCCCTCGTGGACCCCCAGGCCGCGCATGGAGGCGGCTTCAGAGAACATCGCTGCCCAATTCTCTACACCAGCGGCATTCCCAGGAGCATGGGGCTTCTGTTTGCCTCTCTGTGCCCCCAATTCCCCGGCCGGCCGCCACCTGAGGAAGAGCGTGTGACGGCAGAGCCATCCATCCTGCACAGACGGTCCTGTCTGCAGCCCCCCAGGCAACACCAACCTCCAATGACCTCCACGAACTCCGGGCCAGCCATTGCCAAGAAGGGCACCCGGGCCTCCGTCGCCACTGCCTTGGCCAGAAGGGTCTTCCCACAGCCAGGGGGCCCGAGCAACAGCGCACCTTTTGGGACTTTGGCGCCGAGCTGAAGGAAGCGCTCTGGGCTCTGGAAAAGCAGCAGACAATGCAGCGCTGATCACAGGCGTTGCAGAGAGAACTTTCAAGACAGGACACATGGAGATCAGCTCATGCGCGGTCACGAATCCGCTGTGGTTCACACGGTTCTGGCGCAAGTCAGTCCGGGACTGACCGGGTGTCCCAGACGGCTTAGGCTGCAGTCGGCGGTGGGCTCTCGGCCCCCCTACTGGTTGAAAACTGTGCACTCGGCCTGCACGGCGGGTTTAATACTGGGTCCCACCACCTGACTACTTCGGGTCTTTCCTCCAGGATGGTGCTCACCTGCCTCCTGCTTGGCAGGCACGCCTACCTTCAGATAATCCACGAACTCTTTGACTTCCAGTTTGGCTTCGTGCATTCCTGCTACATCTTTGAAGCTGACTCCTTTCCCCATCTTGCCATCCACAATCGTGAAACGAGCCATCTTAAGCTGATTCTGGGCAGAAAGAACAAAGGACGGGGTGCCGTGACCTCTCAGCACAACAGGGAAAGTGAGCATCCCTGGGCCCCACCTCCCCTCGGCCCAGGGTCCCCTCTCCCACACCCCCTCCCAGGCA
This sequence comes from Felis catus, assembly GCF_018350175.1. NCBI lineage: Eukaryota > Metazoa > Chordata > Mammalia > Carnivora > Felidae > Felis > Felis catus. The sequence continues at coordinate 61,270,733 of NC_058382.1, read as the reverse complement.
TATGAAGGGAAATGTTTCTTGTGCGTCATGAACAGTAAGAAAGTTATCAGTATTTAACGGTTTGCCTTAAAAAAAAAAAAATGTAAAACCACCCCCCGCCCAAACAAGGTAATTTAACTATCTCTTTTGCACATAAACTGTATTTTTCTATATGATTTTTCCCGCTACTGTGTAATACTCTGATTATAAAAGCAATGTAGATAACACTGAGCTCTAGGAAAGTTCGGTAGAAATGTTGGCTGGTAAATTTCTGGAAAGCAACCAGGCAAGAGAAAGCTCGTAGTGAGGGGCGCAAACTTGAGCTCAGTTCCGCCTCAGGAGGCGCACAGACATGCCCGCGCTCAGAAAACGTGTGCGCTGAATTTATCATAGTGCTATTTAAATAAGACAGTAAAAATAAACAGCCCTAAATACACAAGAACGGTGAAACTGGCCGAGTAAAATACAGCCCGAGCCCATGATGAGACACCCTTCAAAGAGTGTGAGCGTTCAGCTACAGCCAGGAACACGCTCTTGGTCTCGGTTCTCAGGGAAGGGGCTGGGTGGTGCCGTCTGCAGACCTGCTCCGGCCGGGGCTTGAGCCCCTCAGCTCTGCTGCTGATGGGCTAACCGGCCACATGCTCCCCGCCAGGGAGGGTTCGAGTTACAACGAGGGCTACCACCAGAGGACGCTGTGTGTGTGTGTGTGCGTGTGTGTGTGTGTGTGTGTGTGTGTGTGTGTGTGTGTGTGTACACATTAAGTAATCTCTACACCCAACACAGGGCTTAAATTCAAGACCCCAAGATCAAGCGTCGCATGCTCCTCAAACTGAGCCAGCCACGTGCCCCAAGAGAATGCTTTTAAAGTGTATTTGGGGTGGGGGGGGCAGGGTGCCTGGATGGCTCAGCCAGTTAAGTGTCTGACTTCAGCTTAGGTCATGATCTCACTGTGGAGTCTGTCTGTCTGTCTGTCTGTCTGTCTCTCTCTCTCTCTCTCTCTCTCTGAATAAATAAACTTTAAAATAAAATTTTAAAAAAGTGTATTTAGGTTTGGGGCATCTGGCTGGCTCAGTTGCCAGCCTTAAAAAATACGCAGCATCTTAGCAAGTAGGAGAAACCAAAGAAACAGTCATGCCCAGCTACCGAAACAGCAGAATAAACTGGCCTATACACTAGCCTGGCTCAGCTGCCCCACGAGCCAGGGGGAGAGTGGGCCTCAGGTGGATCCCCTAGTTGGCCAGGCACAAAGAAAGGAGCTGGCAGGCCACGGCTCCAGGCTGGCCTCTGTGACAGCTTAGCCTTCACTGCGTGCTCACTCTTGGGAGCCATACTCAGCAAGCACAGACAGACCCTAAGAGCACACGTTCAGGGAGATGGGACAGAGCACAGGTGCAGGGGGATGGGACAGAGCACAGGTGCAGGGGGATGGGTGGCACGTGCCCAACTTACAAAAGCACTGAGTCCTCCTTCCCGTCCTGTCATCCCAGCCAGACGGAACACGTACCACAGGATGGCCAGGCCCACTGCGGTCATCCCCAAGGCGTAGAGGGCACTAGCGAGGGAGAGAGAGTTAGTCACGGGCAGGAAGCTCACGGGCACGCCTCGCGAAGTCCGGGGCCACGGACCCTTCAGAGATGGGAAGAGCGACCCGCACTCCGAGAGCAGCGTGCAGAGCGAGTGGTTGTGAAAATGGGTTTCCTTGTCCAACTCTGCTCTCTCGTGACCTTCTCCCACACGGGCAGGTGGAGCGTCTCCCCACGGCGCAAGGCCAGGACGTGGACACGACACGCTCACCCCGTCCTCCAGAGCCTACCGATAACGCCCAGCGAGAACCGATTTTCACATGCGCCAAAGTAGGCCACCGGTTTTGGATGGGACGGCAAAACACGCAGAGCAGGAAACCGAGTGAACGCTAGGGCGCCAGCCCGCCCTCCCGCCGCCCGCCAGCCTTGGCCCTGCACCTGCGGGAGAGACCCGCCACCGCACAGGAAGCTCAGCGCCTCAGCGGTGTCTGCCAGTCAGCAGCGAGCCTCTGCAGGCAAGCTCCGGCCGCTGCCGGGCCCAGTGTGTGGTGAGACGCCATGACTGGGAGCTAATGTGTCCCGCTGAGTCTGTAGGTCCCACGGGCCCAACACGGTCCCCGCTTCCGTCTGCCGCACGGAAACAGGGATTTCTACCGGACGGGCCCGCTTCTCCCTTTCTGTTCCACTTTCCTATTTGTAGAAGACAACGGCCCCACGACGTGCTGGATCAAGAAAAGCCACAGACCCACGGGCGCCCTCCCCACACGTGGTCCCGGACTCGCCCTCCCACACGGGGGTCTGCTTCGTGCAGGCCAGGCCACTTTCTGGTGTGTGTGCTTTGTCAGCACATTACAGAGCCACGCCTGGTTTAGTTCAGGGGCCAAATAACGACCAGCATACTTTCCAAAGAATCCTGTCCGCTTATAGGAGACGGGGATCCTGTCCTTGCCTTCAATGTTCAGGGCGTCTTCGGCGGCTCGGAGCTTCTCCTCAAACCTGTCGATGTTTGCCACCTGCATCCGGTACATCAAGGCCAGCCGCTGGGGGCAGAGAGCACAGGTGGTGCGAGTGACACACGGGCCAGACGGACGACCCCCAGACGCTGCAGGGCTCCAGCAGCAGAAGGTTCATCTGCGGGTCAGAAACTACTTCTGCGTCACAATTCCAGCAAAACTTCAATACGTGTGCTTTCTCTATCTTCAGGAATGGGGACATTTTAAGAAAAGGGAGGGTGTGCTCCACACTGACACCCCCCACCGAGCCTCAGCTGTGCGTGCAGAGCACAGAGACACGCGACAGGCCGGAGCTCCCCGCCGGGATGCAGGCAAGTCTAAGTCCAGAGCACAGGTTTTGCGCCTGCCCGCTGGCTGACCCCGAAGTCAGCAAATCAGCTAAGTGGATTTCTGTGTCCTCGGGAAGCCTTTCCTGGGTGGAGGCTCAGGGAGTGAGCAGGTGGAGTGTCCTGGCATGACGTCACCGCCGCCTCCAGGGGGACAGGCTTCCCTGAGAGGAGGCAGCGTGGCCCAAAGTCCACGCTGGGCCCCCAAATGCCTTCTCTGTGAGCCGTCCTGATGATCTCCAGCAGCCTAGACGGTGTCCTGCCAGTCCCACACCATTCTCCTGAGGGCCTGGTCCAAATGCTTTCTAGAACTAAGCCGTTCCAAGCTCAGCTTCTAAACACACTCTTCCAATCTACATGGAGCACCCAGATTTCCCCCTGGCTCTTAAGAACCTCAGAAGATGTCGTGGGGTCACAAGGCCAGATGGGAGAAACAGACGGGGGCGCCACCGGCCACAACATCCTGATCACGGTCTGTGCTGGACTAACCCCACAGACCCAAACGTCTGATGTGGACTTCATGCCCCCGTCCCTCACACACCCGGCCCAGCCAGGGAAACAGAATGGAGAAGCAAGCAATGTCCTCCTTTCTATCCCAGAAGCCAAGAGCAAAGTGTATGACTCCAGAAAGCGATTCAACTCCCCCATCTTCTCTCTGACCGCCTGGCCCTGGACGACCCACTTGCTTCTGCAAGGTCCCCCGGGTCACACAGCCGTCAGGGCCGGGAGGGGCCTGTCCCCCACAACTAAGTCACAAGCTTGTGTAAACTGACAAACAGCTGAGCACACGTGCGTGGCGCTTAGCCCTCTCTAGAGCCCTAGCAGCGCCCAGGGTGCTGTCCTAAGGGACAGAGTCCTACGCCCACGAGTAAACTTGTGCCCCAAGTGCGCACAGTATGTCCACACTGAACACCTGTCTCCCAGCATTCTACCTGGTGTCCTTTTCCCGCTGTCCAAACCTCTAACAAACAACAGGAAGGAGACTAAAACATGACAGGACCGTGGATCAAACATCTAACCCAGCTCTGAGCGTCCGTACAGAGATGACTAGCAAACAGGATCAGGGAAAAGTGTTCTGCAAAATAGTCTCGTGTCGCTACCTCTCCTGGGCCTGCCGGTGGTGTGGTTATGGGGTGGGGGGCGGGGCAACAAAGAGGCAGGGAATGGACGGTGGCTCCCTCTCATAGCGGGGTTTCCACAGTCGGCTTCCGGGGCCCAGTGCCCCACACTGATGCCCAGCTCTCTCCCTGAGACCAAATCCCACCCGTCTGACCCCTCCTCTCCCTGGGGAGCACCCGAGGCAGGGAGGTAAGCAGGCCCTGCTTGCTCTCTCCTCCCTCCCGTCCAAGGGCCAGCCCTTGCCCAACCCCACCTCTCAGCCACCCTCACAGGGAGGGTAGGCTCCTGCCCCCGGCCCCCAGGGAATCCCCCCAACAACCTTGGCACCTCAACTCACCAGCATCCGCCAAAGCTGCCCCATGTGCCAACCTGCAGCCAGTGCCAGACCCACAGAGCGGGATGTCGGGGCCACCGCTGGCTCACGTTCCCTCCTCCTCCTCCTCTCTGTACATGGCCACCACAGCTGCGGGCCCCCAGCTCCCGTCTGGGACAACACCCCCTCCCCCAATCACGGGACCTCAGGGTGGGGGGGGTGGGGGGACAGAAAGGGGCCCGCCCGCACTCACAGGCCGCCCAAACACCACGGCTCCGGGGTGCAGGTAGACCTCCACCACGTCGCTCTCGGGCACCACCTGCACCCGCTGCACCTCGCCCTTGGCCAGCATCTCGTGGACAAAGTCGTTCCAGGAAATGTTGCCCCCGCTGGTGCTGAGCGCGTTCAGCAGGCTCATGACCACGGCGATGACAAACAGGGTGCGTAGCCGCTCGCGGTACATCTGGTCCTCTCTCTCCTTGCGTCTCCTCTCCTCTGCGGGCGGGGCAACCGGGGGACCGTGAGACAGAGGCCGCAGGCAGGGCGGCAGAAGAGCACAGGGGCGAGGAGGCCGGCCCTGCGTGTTGGCCGGTTTTCAACAAAGTGGCCTGAGACAGATACTAATCACATGCCATCCGGGCCACCAGCACCCCGTTCGCCGTCTGCGTAGAGCACAAAACCAGGGTTTTCCACTTCCCGGGACCAGCGTGTGCTACGTCTCCACCGTCAGCCCTCGGCCGGGAGCACGGCTGACCCCCCGCCCTGGCGTGATCACCGGCGGGCTGTGCGCACACGTGCAAGTCTTTAATAACAACCAGACACCTGCCTCCCCTCCCCCACAGCCACACATTTAAACAGCTTAGTCCGTGGACAGATGGTGGGGTCCACTTAATTCAAGAATGTTCCCAAAGACCAACTCTTCACCCAAATCACATTACTTGGCTACTGATACCCTACTCAGGGTATGGACTGCATCGTGCCCGTTCTTAGGGGTGAGAGGAGGACCCGAGACTCGGCCCCGGCTTGGGGTGTGCAGAAACCCAGGGAGGTAAGGTGGCCCGAGCAGCGTGTGGAGGCGGGGCGGGAGGGGAGAGCCCACGGCACAGGGGACTCAGAGAAGCAGCTCCCAGCATGGGCACCAGGGAGAGGCTCCCAGAAGGAGGGAGAGCAAGCGGACCAGGAGGCCAGAAGGACGTTCAGAAGCTGCTTCCCTCCGGCCCAGAGCGCAGACGGGAGAGTCCTGCTTGCAGCCACCAGAGGCCAGGCCACAGTCTTCCTCCCAAAACAGCCAGTCAGGTAAACCCTCTCATTTGCGCGACGCTGTCATCTCAGTAGCCCACCCAGCCCAGTCCCTGGAAGGATCCGGCGCCTCCGTTTACACACCAGGCTGCCGTGCGGCCCTCACCTGTGCGGCACGGCCCGTCCTCCCGTCACGCCACCCAGACTCCAACCAGGCCTGTCATTAATGATGCCTTCACCACTTCTGCTTACCACGGCCCCGACCTCGCTCGGCAACCAAAGTTTCCACCATTGCTCCTTCCGGCACAAACACAAGCGTCCGCTCGGGGGAAGAGCAGAGGCCCACTCCCGGGAGCAGGGGGACCCAGCACAAGGGCTCAGCCCAAGCGCACACGCACCGGAACCGGTGCCGCCCGCTTCCCCCTGTGCCGCTTGGAGCTGGAGCCGTCCACAAACACACCCTCGTCTCCCAACAGTTTAGAGGAGCTGAAAGGCATTTTAAGGCAGCTTAAACACAAAATGAAGCTTATGGAGAAGGCTGTGTCTGCAACCGTTCTGAAAACCTGAAAGCGCATTTTAGATGTTCTCTTAGACTGGAACGGGGGTGCCTGGGGGGCTCAGTGGGTTAAACGTCCGACTCTTGATTTTGGCTCAGGTCGTGACCTCATGAGTTCGAGCCGTGCATCAGGCTCTGCGCTCACAGCTCGGAGTCTGCTTGGGATTCTCTCTCCCCTCTCTCTGCCCCTCCCCCCACTCATGCGCACTCATGCTCTTTCTCTCAAAATAAACAAACTTAAAAAAAAAAAGAACGGGCTATAAGAGCCTATCCAATATGTAAAGCTCAGGTACAAAGGGCAACTAAATAAAGGTAGCAGTTATTTTAGAAAGCAAATTTATGTTCTCGGTGAGTAGGTAGAGACCATGTATTTCAGTGTAATTTTCTACTTAATTGGTCTGTTGAATTCCCATCTTGTTTTCTAGTTAATAATATTGAGAGTCCCCAAACTGGGCAAACTGGGTGAGACTCCACCAGCAGGATGAACGTCTCTGTTTTAGAAGCTTTGTATGATCGGCAGGCTCTCACTCACACACAAATTGTTGTGCATCCCTGGTTCCTGGCCGGCAGTCGCAGGGCACGCGTCCACTGGAAGCACTTGCAGATTTGGGCCCAGGCCATGTGGCAACACTGCCCTTCCTGGCTGCTCTGGCCAGCACACCGGCACGCCCCGCGTGGAAACAGGCTCGCGACGATTCTGCAACTCACATGCATCTGTTTGCAGACTGTGAGACAGGGCTATGATTTTTAAAAAATATGGTTTGGTTTCATTTATTTGTTTTTAAAAAGATTTTTTTTTTTTTAAGGAATCTCTATACCCAAAGTGGGGCTCAAACTCACAACCCCGAGATCGAGAGTTGTACGCCCCACCAACTGAGCCAGCCAGGTGCCCCAGATATGGCTTGGTTTTAAACAAGATAATTTTGCACTTTTTTGCAAGAATTTCTAAAATCATGGGGCGCCTGGGTGGGTCAGTCGGTTAAGCATCCAACTTCGGCTCAGGGGCTCAAGTGATGGTCTCACGGTTTGTGAGTTTGAGCCCTGCGTCGAACTCTGCTGACAGCTGGGAGCCTGGAGCCTGCTTCAGATTCTGCGTCTCCCTCTGTCTCTGCCCCTCCCCTGCTTGTGCTCATGTGTGCTCTCTTTCTCAAAAATAAACAAACATTTAAAATCAAAAGACAGCTTGGACAGGGCACCTGGGGGGCTTAGCCAACAAAAGCGTCCAACTTCGGCTCAGGTCATTATCTTGAGGTTCGCGGGTTCGAGTCCCACAGTGAGCTTTCTGTTGTCACTGTAGAGCCTGCTTTGGATCCTCTGTCTCCCCGCCTCTGCCCCTCCCTCAATCACGTGTGCATGCGTGTGTGCAGGCGTGTGTGTGCTCTCCTCTCTCAAAAATAAACATTAAAAAAAAAAAAGCTTGCCTTTAGGCTCCAAAACACACATCTTCTTTCTTCCCAAAAACCCAACCCTTTTCAAATGCTAGCCAGGTGTTCTGACACTTGGAGCTGCCTGCCGCTGGCCTGTTTGAGAGAGAAGGATCTAGGCCGGGCCTGGAGGCAGCGCATCACGTTCCCAGAGGACTCTCCAGGCGAGAGAGGAGGGAGGTCCCAGCCCAGAGTGGTAACTGCTCTGGGGCGTCAGGACGGTTCACTGAAGGCAGGTTAAAATCGTCTGTGCTTCTCAATACAACTCCTGCTCTGGCTTCTGAGTCCAAATCGCCCTGAGTCCTGCTCCCGGGCAGAAGGAGACGGCCATGGCAGGCCCACCCTGACAGGACCTCACACACACACAGAGACGGCTGTGCCGGCAGACAGCATCGTTACAAACGTGCGCAAACACGTGCTGCATACATTTGCACGTACAACAAAGTAGAACCCGGATGCACGGGGTGCGGGGAACCGGCCGTGCACACGCTGTCAAGCGGGACCAGTGAGTAAACCCTCCTGAAAGCTACTTGGCTGGTGTATCAGGGCCACAAAAACATTTGCTTTCTGTAACTCACTAAGTGTACTTCTCAAACCGTAGCCCAAGGAAACCAAATGTAGAAAACACAAACCTGGGGGTGCGTGGCTGGCTTAGTCGGTGAAGCACGCGACTCTTGATCGCGGGCTTGGCGTTCGAGCCCCACGCTGGCTGTAGAAATTACAAAGAATAAAGTGCCTAAAAACAGACGCCTGTCTGTGGTGTTGGTGAGGTATGCAATCATGAGGGCCAGTCCGAGAAAGACAAAGGGAAACAGTAAAGGGAAATGTGGAAATGAGACACTTAGAGGACTGGCTAAATAAGAATAGGGTTTTTGGGGCGCCCGGGGGGCTCAGTCGGTTGAGCATCCGACTCTTGGTTTTGGCTCAGGTCACGATGTCAAAGTCACGAAGTCGAGCCCCAAGTTGGGCTCCGTGCTGACTGCACGGAGTCTGCCGGGGATTCTCTCTCTCTCTGCCCCTCCCCCACTTGTGCAGGCTCTCTGTGTCTCTCAAAGTAAATCAGAGTAAGATTTCTGAGGTATAGGAGGTGAAACAAAATCTGATCCTGAGATTCTGAACAGGAAATGGCATTTAAACGCTCCAGATACAAAAAGACGTCTCCTATCCCCGGAAGACCCTCTTCCTCCTCGGCCCCTCATGGCTGGGGCGCCGCATGGGTCTGCACTTGTGAGCACAGCACTCAGGCGCTCCCATCCCCTTGGCTCGCGCGTCTCCTTTGGCTCCTGACACCGATGACAGGCACGTAAGGAGCTGACAGGCCAGCTCCTGCTGCCCACGTCCCCAGGCACCCAGGGGACACTGCTGCCTCCCGGCCACCATACTGCCCACCCACCGGACAGCGGCCTACAGGACACAGCCCCTGCGAGATTCTGGTGGCAAACTCCTTTCCAGGGGGTAGCGTCCATCACCTCAGAGTGCCCCGAATCAGTCACCTAAAGCCAGAGGCCCAAGGACACAGCTACCAGAGCTGTCCCAGGTTTTCCCTCCAGAAACCCTTTCTGCAGGCCCCCCCGCGCCCCCCCCCCCCCCCCGCAGTCAACTGCTAACGCAAGCTCAGAGGCTAGCGGTGCAGGGGGATCCCAGTGACGATCTAGCTCTTTCCAGCCATCACCTGGCACCGATCCCGACGCAGATGGGGCCGAGAACCCTACCTCACGGGGTGTTCTCACGTCTCAGGGCCAAGAAGCACCAACTCAAAAGTTGTCCGGAAATTCCAGCAACTGCTTTTTTTAGCTGAACTTTTTCCTATAGCTGTGGATCCCCATGGAGTCCCAGTGGTACCGCAAAGCCATCCTTTGTCAGCCCGGCTGCTTCCGACGGTGACACTGTACAAAGCGGGCAACGAGGGTTCTGACGCAGTCCCCCGCCTCACTCAGACGCGCGCTCCCGTGTGGGACTGCCTTGTGCAGTCTTAGCACAGGTGAACGTTCACGCATCCACCGCCGGCGAAGACAGACTTCCCCCCCTACGATGGCCGGCTCTTTCGCTGCAGACCCTCAGCAGGTGGGAGGCCCAGACGCCGGGCTGCGCCTGCTGCACGCGGGCAGGTCGGGGGCGCTTACAGGCAGCCGGGCCCGCACAGGCGGCAGAGCCAGGGAAAATCCACAGTGGGTTCTCCCAGAAGGAAAAATCCTCGGCTAAACAAATAATCATCCTCTAATGAAAACTCGACAGACACGAACTCCGTCCCGTTTTCTCAGGGCACGCCACCGTTCAATCTGAAGTTCACACGTATTACACGCTCCAGGAAGGCGGGGGAGACGCAGACGCCCTCTAGCCGCGTGCGGCTGCCACCTGCGCCGGTGAAGGAGTGGGCGAGACTCCTACTCGGGAGTTACTTCTGCCCCCGCTGTCCCCTGCGCCACAGCACTGGCTGACGGCACCGTGGCGGCGACCAGGCTCAGTAAGCGTGTGGTTCAGCACCTGGACTGAGGGCCGCGGCCACTCCCGCAGAAATCACAATTGTCAGCGGGACCGAGCACGAGGAACGGGACGGCGGCGCACACAAGGCCCGCACCCGTTTCTCTACAGGAAACCCTGGCTACCTTGTCACCTCTTTCTTAATTTAGGAAGGCCTTTCCCGTGTCCATATTCTGCCACATTTCCCCCTAATTCTTTTATGGTTTTGCTGTTTAGATTTAATGATTTAATCCATCCAGGATTTATTTTGGTACGTGTGATTTCGTCTCTCTCCAAGTCACGAAGCAACTGTTCCAAACCATTTCTGACACAATCCATCCTTCCTGCGACTGCACGAAATGCCACTCTAGTTACGCCCTAATTCTTACATAAACCAGGCTCTGCTACTGGATTTTCTATTTTGTTCCACTGAGCTACCTACCTATTACTGGACCAACACGTTAATTTTTGGGAAGAAAAAAATTTTAATAGCTGCCAATATCAGCCTCGCCAGTATTTGTGTTTCAAAATCCTGCAGATTTCCTGACAAGCGAAACCCTCATCCCCCACCCCTGAAAACCTTTCAACGCGGAGTCCCTGTGGGGTGAAGGACGCACACGAACGTAGCAGCCCACAGTGGGAAACGCGCGTGTGTTCGAGTTCAGAAGCCTGCTGGGGAAGAGCTGAGCTCCCGGGGAGCTCTCTGGGTGAAAGAAACGAGCCACTGCCAAAGTGGATGCCCTGCGAAGGCGGCAGTGAGATCAGTGCAGAGCTTGAAACCAGAAATATCTAAGAAATGTCTCCACGGAACCCAGCCAATGACCACACGGGTGGCTTCCGGGAGTTAAGACCCATCTCTCACGAGCTTGGAGATGGGGGCCCCCGGCTGGCTTAGTCGGAACAGCTGCGGCTCTCGATCTTGGGGTTTGTGAGTTTGAGCCCCACATTGGGCATAGAGACTACTTTAAAAAATAATAATAAAACAAGCAAAACAAAATCAGCATCTTAGTACGAGGAAGGTCTTTGACAAGACACCCACTTCTCTACCTGTGTGTCCTTCCCCAGACTCCGCACAGGACAGACACCCGATGTCCTCAGGGATAAAAAGGGAACGATAACGGGGAATGAGGAGAGAATTAATTGTGAAGATGTAGAAATCATGTAGTGCAGTGCTGGGTACACTCCAGTCATTCTTATGGGTTAGTGGTTTCCACTGTCATTACCTCTAAGCAGCCAGCTTCTACCTTAGAGGTCAATTCAAACTGACCTTTTAATTTCCCTCACCCCTTCGCCCGATCAGAGTCCTAATTCCATAGGAGGTGAGACTCAAGGTTTACACGTGAGGTCGCTGTGAACTGGGGCTGGGGCAGGGCTAACAGGCAAAGAGGTCACTCACACGGGAGTGTTGTTATGTGTTCTGCCACCTCCTTGAGGCCATACGCTGTCCCAACCTCTCCTCTGGCGGGGAGACTGCTTCTCAAGGCCACACTTCAGCAGGGGTGTGGGGGGTGGGTTCACCAAGGTGTCCTGGTGCCTTCCTCCCCACCCTGGAACTCCTGAGTTCAGGGCAGACCTGAGAGTCACCATTTCTATGCAGAGGACAGTAATCCTGCCTGCCTACGGACATTCTGGACATGACAAGGGACACAGGTGTGGATGGAAGCCTGTCTCTACAGGAGAAGAGAAGACCCAGTGATCACATCAAAGGTTGGGGGTAGGTGTGCTCAGGGTAAGAGAGACAGAGGTGCCTGGGCTCCCTCTACTTCTGAGACCAACTTCCTGCTGCAGAGAGCAGAACACACATGTGAAGACAACCGAGGCAGCCATTATTTACGAACGTCACATAGATGTACCTTCGTCATCTTCAGGGGTCCTCGCCTTGGATTTACCATTGTCCTTAGTCTTCTGCTTCATCCTGGACGTGTTAAAATAGTAAGTGCCACCTGTAAGGAACAGGGACAGCGTTTAGCAAGGTCTGCCACTACGGGGGAGCACTCGGGAGAAGAGTATGTTCTCCAATAACCAAACCCAAACAGAAGCCACCCGAAACCTACATGCTGAGATTGAGCGCTGTTGGGTCCTCATTTTTAGTACGGCAGCTGCTACTTATGGCATTTAAAGCCACTTCAACTTATGGAATGTCTCGTCACTGCCGTTAGCAAGCCAGGGAAGAAAACTTAGTCGTGCATGTAAACTGAGGAAACGTCGGAAGTCTGCTGGAGGATGGCCTCTTCCACACACACACAGCCACTTTAATGAACCTGAGCACACGAGCCACACTGGCTGTGACGTGTGCAGCAGCCTCCCGGCAGCCACCACTGGGACACAATACTCATCACACCAGAGGCTCGGCCTTGTCCGCTAATTCCACTGCTGTTTAAAAGGAGGGGAAAGAGAGTCTCACAGCCATGACTGAGCTGGATCTTTCTTCACAACGCTCACAGAACTGCCAGTAAGACTACCCTGATGGCCCTCTGAAGAAGGTCAGGCTGTCTGGAGGGCGAGGCGTGTGTCCCTGGGGACGTGTGTAGATTTAAATGCGGAAACAGCTGCTGCCAAGTGGCCCTCCCCGAGCACACGGGGGAACCAGGCCATTTCATGTATTTTAGGAGTTGGGAGGTTTCACTTTTGCCCTTTCCAACTGGATGGAGCGGGGAATAAAGTCCCAGGTGTCAATCCTGAAGATCCTAAGGCCTCTGACCTAAGATCTTGCTTGAAGATGTCACAGTATCTCATTAAACAAGCAAACTATTTTAAGAATAAGTTATTTGTGGGCTGTTTTTAGTTACCTTCTTCATATAAAACATACACTTTGAAGAGCCTTACTAACTGTTCTTGCAGCTGCTAGAGAACACGAAAATCCTTTCAAGCAGCCCAATCATTGCTATGCACGAGAATTTTAAAAAAGTCCACTCAAGGAAGCAATTAGGCCTTAGCCAATCTTCTCTTTTGTAAACTGCTCTTTAGAACATCTAGGGGCTCACAATAAATAGAAGCCAGGGGGCGCCTGGGTGGGTCAGTCAGTTAAGCAACCAACTCTCGATTTGGGCTCAGGTCATGATCTCAGGGTGGTGAGGTCAAGCCCCACGTTGGGCTCTGTGTAGATGGCTCAGAACCTGCTTGTTTCTCTCTCCCCTTCTCTCTCTCTGCCCCTTCTACCCGCCTCTCTCTCAAAATAAGCAAGTGAGTAAAACAACAACAACAACAATAATAATTAGAGGCCAAACGGGGTGTCTAGGTGGCTCAGTCAGTTAAGCATCCGACTTCAGCTCAGGTCATGATCTTGCAGTTCATGAGTTCAAGCCCCGCGTCAGGCCCCGTGCTGACAGCTCCGAGCCTGGAGCCTGCTTCCGATTCTGTGTCTCCCTCTCTCTCTGCCCCTCCCCCACTCGTGCTCTGTCTCCCTCTGTCTCTGTCTCAAAAATAAATAAACATTAAAAAAAACTTTTAAAAAAATAAATCAACATTAAAAACATAAAAAATAAAAACAAATAAAAAGTAAATAAAAATTTTTTTTTAATTAAAAAAAAGCCAAAAGTCATCTCAGTGATTTTGTTTCTCTGCCGATGTCAGACTAGCAACGATATCCTAACTTATTTACAAATGTCACAGGATTTGCCTATCAATTCTCTATTTCAGAAGATACACACCTAAGAGTTTCCAGAGTCTGACTGGATCCTGGATGAGATGCTGTTTCAGCAACAGTCCCCGGAACCTGTCACAGGTAGGGGTCAGCAGCCACGACTGCAAGTTCTGGAAAGGAAAACACAGAGGACGGTCACCCATTCCACACCACACCACCGCAGTGTGACTGATTCCTTGTGCCAGACCTTTCCTGACAACTCCAATGCTCATTTATTGTGCTTACATGGCCCTGAAACATGAATGGCCTGAGCATCATTTCAGAGTTTTAATGTAACATCAAAACGTCAAGCGTGATGTGAGTGAGCGCAAGAAATACTGAGGGGCAGGCAGGGAGCGCTGGCTACCACTCTGTACCCAAGGATCACAGTCTGGAAAAGCACACAGAGACACAGACACACACACACACACACACACACACACACACACACACACACACACGGCAGCTGTGAGAGCCCAGGGCCCTTGATCCTGACATCTCCAGACAGCAGTTCCACGCAGAGCGTTTCTGGCTCTACAGCAGCTCACTGGCCTGTCTTTCCAAAGCTCTGCTCTCAGGGTGAGCATTTTCCCACTTGAATACGTTTATGTTAAGGTCAATGATCCAACTTAACTTTTTCTCTTTGTTGGCAGTTTCTTCATCTGCTTTTGATGTCTCCCTCAGTTCATCCCTGTCCCGCTGCTATCAAGAAAAGTAACACCTTGCTCAATGCTTTCTGGTAACAAGCACATAACATGTAACCTCCCGTTAGCAACAAGAGGCAAATTCCTAGTCTATCGAGTTATTGTCCCATTTAACTAAAACTAACATTCTTGGTTGGGTGAGACGCAGCAGGCATAGAAGAGGTGGCCACGCAACGTGGACTGGACCCAACAAATGACTAACATCAGTGTGAAAGATACAGCAAACAAAACAAAACAAAAATTGTCATTCTTGAAAGTCAGACCCAAACAGTTTGCTTAAACCAGGTTACTTTAGTTTTACTACTATTACAGCCACTGGCGAGGTAACCTGCTGAGATTTCACACTGTGTGACCTGACTACATCAGTTATTTTCATAAAATGAGCACAGGTTCAGACTGATGATAATAAAGCACGAACTTCCTTTTCAACGGAACTAAAAGGCAGGAAAAAAAGGTCATACGTCTACAGTTGCCCTCAGGTTAAAGAAGGACAGCCAGTAAGCTAGAAAAGAAGAGAATTATAATTCAAACTGGTCCTCAAGTTATGATAAAATATAATAACAACAATAAATTATGACCTAGGATGTCAAGGCTGAGCTCCTAAGACTGCGTAAAAAAAAATCAGCCATAAAGGCACCAGGACTTAGGGTCTTTGTTTTCTGGATGAAGAGTTAACCTGAGCAGAGCCTAAACAGTCTTGGCCAGAGAATGCTCCGTGATTTTGAGTTCCTAACACGTTAAGCTACAAGACAAAAGTCAAATACAATCACGTGGTGTTTGGCTCACAAAACCTCAGCCCACTTCGAACCGAACGCCAAGTACTATTTGGAACTAATCCTCAGGAGATCAGATCCAAATGAGCCAATTGTGAAATTGTTCTCCGCTAAAATCAGTGAAACTTTTAGTAGATTCAATTTATTTATCTATTTTTTTAAACATTCTTTTAAATGTTTATTTATTTTTGACAGAGAGAGAGAGAGAGAGAGAGAGAGCGCGAGCATGGGTGGGGGAGGGGCAGAGAGAGGGAGACAAAGAATCGGAAGGAGGCTCCAGGCTCCGAGCTGTCAGCACAGAGCCCGATGTGGGGCTCGAACTCACAGGCCGCGAGATCATGACCTGAGCCGAAGTCGGATGTTCAACCGACTGAGACACCCAGGAGCCCCACATTTATCTATTTTTTTTTAAGATTTTATTTTTAGGGGTGCCTGAGTGACTCGGTTGGTTAAGCGTCCGACTTTGGCTCAGGTCATGATCTCATAGTTCATCAGTTCGAGCCCCCCAGGTCGGGCTCTGTGCTGACAGCTTGGAGCCTGGAGCCTGCTTCGGATTCTGTGCCTCCCTGTCTCTCTGCCCCTCCCCCGCTCATACTGTCTCTCTCTCTCTCTCTCTCTCTCTCTCTTCCTCAAAAATAAATAATTAAAAAAAAAAAAAGATTTTTAAGTAATGTCTACACCCAATGTAGGGCTCGAACTCAACCTGGAGATCAAGAGTCTCACGCTCCACCGACTGAGCCAGCCAGGCGCCCCTGGATTCAATTTTAAGATGCCAGGAATTCAGGCAAACAGGCAGAAAATATCAATACAGGAAATAAGGGCTGGAAAAATCCAAGCTGGAGCCTGTGCGGAGTCTCTCCAAGGCTGCCCCGGCCCTTCCGTACCACCCCGCATCACTGGACTGGAAGGCACCGCTCGGGCTCAGGGGCCGGCGGCGGCGCGGGGAGAGTGGGGGAGGCCTATGGGGGAGGGGGAGGGGCCTGGCCGGGGCTGGGGAGGGGGATCAGGGGAAGGGGGAGGGACCCAGCCGGGGCGGAGGCGGGGCGGGAGAGGCCCGGCCCAGATTCAGGAAGGGGGCAGGGTCCCAGCCTGGGGTCGGCGGTTACCTGCTTGGCTTGGCCTCCGGCGCCCGCGAGTCGGATCGGAGGCCTGTAGACGAAGTGCTGGCACCTCCTCCCGCCTTCGGTGGTGAGGCCTGGGCTCCAGCCCGAGCAGGAGCCCCGCAGTCGCCCGGGCCCCGCAGTCGGGCCCCGACGGAGGGCACGCAGCAGCAGCAACACGGCCGCCATGTTGGCGCGGAAGCGGCGCCTGCGCAGTCGGGCTACCCGGGAGCGCCTGCGCGGTGGGGGCTGCCAAGGCTCTGTGCCCCCCACGCCCCGCCGCAACCCCGACCGGACTGGCGTAACCTAGCGGTTTATTAGGTGGCAGCCTGTGCGGGGCACCGCGCATAGAGCCCTGGAGGAAGAGTGCCGTGACTCTGCGCCGGGCTGCATCCTGCAGCCACGCCGGCCAGGGGCGCCGCTGCTGGGGCGGCCGTCCTTTTCCCGGGCGGAGCAAGGAGGGAGACGCGCCCAAAAGACTGGACCGTCACCCGGGACCGGTACACGGACTCGGACTCAACCCGCTCCCGGGACTGGGATTCGGACCCCAACCCCCAGACCCCACGAGACCCGGACTCGGACCCCGAACTCCCCCTCCCGGGACCGGAACCGGACCCTGGTCCGTCCGCGGGTCTCCGGGGGTCAGGCGGCAGCGCGCCGCCGGGCAGTTGAAAGGGGCCCGCGGGGCTCGCGGTCAGAGCAGGGAGGGTGGCCGGGCGCCCTTGCGCAGGCAGGAGCCTCGTCCTGAGGACGTTTAATTTCGGACAGATAGCCACCTTAACTAGTTATTTTCTGCGGAGGGCACGAAGACTTCTGGAAGTCGTCCCCAGCCCGAGACAGGAGGGAGGGGCCTTTTGGTTCGTCGCTGGCCCAGGCAGACCCGGCCCCTGGCCGCCGCTGTCTGCATCTTTCCTCCTCTTTCCCAGCCTGCGTGAGGCCCAGGGCTTTAGTGCTTAGCTTTGACGCTGCTGACTGCTCAGAGCTGAAAAGCTTGTTGAGTAGAAAAACCAAAAACTAGGTGGATGTCTTACAGAGGTAGGGTTATGGTAACGTGTTTCTTTTTTGCTTAAAAAAAATTTTATGTTTAATTTTGAGAGAGCGAGCGCGCGAGCGAGCATGAGTGGGGGAGGGGCAGAGAGAGAGAGGGGAGACACAGACTCTGAAGCAGGAGGCTCCAGGCTCCAGGCTCTCAGATGTCAGCACAGAGTCCTCTGCGGGGTTCATACTCAGCAGCGGAGAGATCCTGACCAGAGTCGAAGTCCGATGCTTAACAGGCTGAGCCACCCAGGCTCTCCATGTGCTTTTCTTTCTGTATTCTGGAAATTCCTGCAGGCAGTCTTAGTACTAACTGGTGCCTGGCTCGCTATCAGATGCTCTTAATATTCACAACTCTGAAGTACTTTTAATATCTACTTTACAGATGAGGCAACAGACTCAAACACATTAAATCCCATCCAAGGTCACAGCTAAGGAGTGATAGTGCAGAGCCTCAGAGCTGGTCGGACTGGTTTCTGGGGCTGCGCTGCTCCCCACCATTGTTCCTTGTGTATTACAAAAGTAGCATGATTTGTATATCCTTCCCCTCCCTCACTGCTGAAAACTTTGGGACCTTTTAAGTGATTATTTATTTTGAGAGAGCGCTGGTGCATGCATGGGAGCAGAGGAGGGGCAGAGAGGGAGAGAATCCCTAGCAGGCTCCCTGCTGTCCGCTTGGAACCTGACCCTGGGCTTGATTCCACGAAGGGTGAGATCTTGATCTGAGCTGAAGTCAAGAGTCAGGAGTCAGACGTTTAACCGATTGGCCCCTCCAGGCACCTTTGGGGACATTTTTAAAATTCAGTGTCTGGATTATGGGTGCTCAGCTCCCCAGCAACTGGTGCCTCTGTAGAGATTCTTGTTCGTGGCTGGTTCGTGGAGGGAGCAGCCCCTCGGCCCAGGGCTGCCTGTGATTCACACAACTGAACTAATTGCCTTTCCTTTTGTTTTTTATGTCCTCCTACCCTGGTCCTTCACCGTCAATCCTTCCTCCCCAGCCTTCCCTCCACTGTTTTTTTCTTTGCTGGTTAAATTGTCCCACCCACTTTCTGCCTTCCGGCTCACTGCGTCCTGCCCTCACTGTGCCCAGACCAGTCCTGTGACCGGAACCGAACTTCCGAGAGAGTGGTTTCTTGCACCCTATCAAAGCTGTGCAATGTGCCCTGACAGGAAGCGACCAAGCCCCCCTCCCATCCCTGTTCCCTCATCACCCAAAGCCTCTAACATGTGTTTAGGATGTGTATGTGTTTAGGAATGTGTTTAGGAAGAGTATAAGCTAGGATCCCGCTAATACTGCTTGAAGAGAAATTGTTATTGTGGTCTCTGTTGACTGACAAGTCAGTGGGAAGCAATACCGAGTAGTGGCAAGGGGCCAACCTCTGTGGAAACAACGCTGGCTTCTGTCCTCATCCTATGACGTTGAGCAAGTTACTACCTTGTCAGAGCCTGAATTTTCTCATCATTAAAATGGGGATAATAATTATCTACAGAGTGAGGCTAATAGCAGCCTTGGGGTTCCCACAGTCTCGTCATAAAGATAAAATACAATAAAAGTACGTGAAAACAGCTCATGAAGCCGGAAGTCATTCGTATCTGGGAGTTATTCCTGGGATGTCATAGCAAATGAGATTCTGGAAGAACAGATTATCGATTCATTTATTCAAAATGTTTATTCATTTATTTTTGAGAAAGCAAGCAGGGGAGGGGCCGAGAGAGAAAGGGAGACAAAATCTCAAGCAGGCTCGTGGGGCTCAAACCCACGAACCACGAGACCATGACCTGAGACTCGGATGCTCAACCGACTGAGCTCCCAGGTGCCCCCCCTCTTAACCTCTGTTTACTCAACTGTCCTTCCTCGGCTCTGTGCACTCAGTGTCCATCAGGACGCGGCTTCCCTTAACTGGCAGAGGCAACCTCACGGTGAACGGGTTGCAGTCCCATGTCCTAGATTCCTGCATTGCCACTCCGACACCAGGTGTGTTTGTGAGCTAGGCGACCCTTGGTGGGGGATGTGGAAGGAAGGAGCAGAGAGGACCTCTGCTGCTCCCACCCCTGCAGCTGTTCCTTGGCTGGTGGGGGTCCTGGGCTCTCAAGTTCCTGCTTCAGGCAAGCTGCTCCCCATCTGTCCTCCTTGTCTGTAAAACAGGAATGACACGTTAGCAGTCAAGACAGAAATTGATCTTTTGGGCTGTTTTTGGTTTTAATATCTAGGCTTCCTTTCTCCTTTCAGAGCAATTATTTGCTTCTTCCTAAATTGGGCAGCTTGGCAGCAAGTAAAGTAAGCTGTTTCTCTTTTCTTAGAACAGGTGCTTCCACACTTGCCCTGGCCTCTGAGGCCCTGGGACGGTTGCACGGTGCAAGCACTGCTCCCAGAGTCACTCTGCTGAGTTCCTGCTGCCGAGGCTGAGTCACAGAGCTCTGAGTGGCCTGTTCTACAACGAGGTATTTGGCCAATATTAGGACGTCTTCTATAAGATATACTTCCTTGTGGAGCATTTGAATAAACTCGTTCATTTCTTTGAATTTTGGGAGGTTTTGTTTCTGAACTAAAGATCTTTCTTACGAAGTGACGTCTTCTCATATCGCTTGTTAGCTGGGTTTTAGTCACCATATGTATGAGATTTTGTAATCACAGATTTTGTTCTTAAAGGGATAAAAAGTCCATTTCTACTCGCAAACAACCTGTATAGAAATTTGTGTGTGACTAAAGAGCCACGTATGCTCCGTGTTTCACTAGACTGCTGGGTGTGAGATTCTGGACCAGTGTCTCGGGGGACACCTGGAAAGGGCAGGGTCCACGCCCTCTCTGCGGACTGCTACCCCTCATAGCTCTGGACAGCACTTACTGAATGTATTAACTTAGCTTGCTGTGTTGCTTCGATCGGCCGTCCGTTGCTATGGAACAAATCAGCCTGACACTTGGCAAGTTAGAACAGTGTTCATTGTGTCACACGGTTTTCTGAGGATTGGGCGTCCGGGTGTGGTTGAGAAAGTAGTTTTGGCTCTTACCCAAGGGTGCGGTCCAGGAGAAGCTTTCCTGGTGCTGGAGGGTGGCTCTCCAGGGGGTGCCCTCACCTGGCTGTTGGCAGGAGACCTGAGCTCTTCGCCACGTGGAGCGTGTGGCAGGGACGGCCCCAGGGTGTGAATTCCAGGGGGTGGGCATCACCGAGGGTCTCCTGAGAGCCCGCGGACCACAGTGATGATTACAGAAGCTGTCTGTTGTTCACGTCTGTTCAGCAACATCCACCCCTCCGATCCTGATCCCCTGGTCACGCGACCCCAGCCCTTCCTAGGGCTGCATTAATCCGCGCGACGATTGGTTCAGGAATGCAAAGCCAGCCAATGGCGTCCTTCCTTAGAGCTCCTGTTTGAAGATGAAGGGACTGCCTTTGGGGTCATGGAGAGGATGGACCGAGCAGGCCACTCCCCCCTCTCCCACCCTGTGGAGAAAGCCAGGAGGCCCACGTGTAAAGGAGCAAAGGCTGCAGGTGAGGCGTGGGGCAACCTGGTTTGCGCCCCTAGATCCAGTCACTGCGGGTGGGACCCCCCGCCTCGTCTCCTCATCACGAGCCGCCCCGTTTCTTTAGATGCAAGTTTATGTTGGGTTTTTGGGGTGTTGTTGGTCCAAGTTGGGGTTTGCCTGTCCAGGTTCACTAGCTACTGGGGAGTCGTCACTAGCCAGAGGCCCAGGGTCCCCCAGACCGCTTGCAGTTGAATGTGCCCTGTAGCCAACAGGGTCCTCTGCTTGCTGGTCTAGGATGTAGCCAGTGACCAGGTCCGCCGTGTCTCCGCTCCCTGACCCACAGTCAGCAGCAGGCAGCCGAGCGACTCCTTTTCGCGGGGTTGGACAGAGCATGCTCTTCCCCTGAACAAGGACGGTCCTAGGTCTCTGTGCCCTTCCATTAAGGCACTGAGTGTTCACCAGCTTGCTAGATCCTAGAGGTCTATGGCCATCATGGCTTTTCAGCAAATGAACGGTGGACCTACTTCCGTAGAAGTTGCCGTGAGGCACACTGAACTCGGACAGCCGCAGTGTAACAGGGAGAGACACAGCGACAGGCCAGTGTTCCCAGACGTCTCTCCCTTGTGTGCCTCCCGCTAAGGAAAACCTTGCCTTTGTTCACTGAGACCTTCTAACGCCTGGTTCTCAGAGACTGCTGGCTCATTCCCGCGTGTTCTGTAGAGCAGAACAAAAAGATAAGGGACAAAACCAGGCCAAAAGAAAGGAGGAGAGATACAGAGGGGTAGGGGAAAGAGCCCTCCCCCTTCCCCAGAGCTGTTACGGGTTCTAAAGGAAAGATGGGGAAGGGGAGGGAGGGCGAAAGGGGCAGGTGGTGACTTTTGGGGGATTGGTGAGAGGCCCTCAAAGCAGTCGCAGAAAATGAAACAACCTGGAGAAAAAAATAGATTTTTGTGGGATAAAATGAAATTTCCCTTAACAGGTACTTACTCTGTGGCCACGACCTAGGCGCTAGGGACACAGCAGTGGACAGATGCTTGTCCTCACTGAGCTTCTGTTCTAGTGAGAAACAAAAGTCAGCCACGTCAGCAAAGCACACGGTCCGTGAGATTGTAAGTGGTCGCAGAGACAAAGCGTGAGATGGGGTGGCCGGGGCCGACTTCACAGAGAAAGGGACTCTATTATTTTTACTATTATTATTCTTTTTTAAATATCCTTTTTAAAAGTTTATCTATTTTGAGAGAGAGTGAGTGAGCAGGGTAGGGGCAAAGAGAGAGAGGAAGAGAGAGAATCCCAAGCAGGCTCTATGCTGTCAGCACAGAGCACAATGTGGGGCTCTAACCCACAACCTCTGAGATCATGACCTGAGCCAAAACCAAGAGCCGGATGCTTAACCAAGCCCCCCAGGTGCCCCAAGGTTACAGTTTCTTGAGCAGAATAAACAAAGTGACCCAGAGCCCATAGACTATGGGCGTAACCTGTCTCCAGGCAGAAGGGAGGGACTCAAACATTCGCCTGGGAGCTCTGTGGTTAGCAGGTGCCAAGAAGCCAGCCTTGCTGGACAGTGTGGGTGCCACCCACAGGGTCACTGGAAGGGGACACAGTATTCAACACTGAAACACAGCAGCGGCCCTGTAGCATTTCTTTTCTTTCTTTTCTGGTAGCATTTCTGTCCTTTTATTTTCTGAATACTTTTTAAAGTTGCAAAGTAAAGCTGGGTTTCAGGGACAACATTGAATAATTCCTTTAATACTGAGCATCTCTGCTGTCCCCAGTGCCGTATAATTGTTTTGAAAGATACGTGTACCCATAAAGCGCAGTCTCTGTCTCTGAGCAGGCTGGTGAAGCAGGGAGGGGTGAGCATTCCCAGGCTGCCTGCTCCAGGAAAGTGCTGAGTGACTGACATCCTCCGGGCTTCTGCCGCCTGGGCCTGGACGTCCCCTCCAGCAAGCTCATCTCCAAAGGTTTCTGCTTCTCACCACCAGGCTGGTACATACGTGACCTGCAGGACAGCTCCAGTGGCCATCTGCTAGCTCCAAACTGCTGAGGCCTGGTACTTCTCTATCTTGGCACACAGCCTTTCACCCTCTCCCCAGACTCAGTGGGACCACTCCTCTCTCCCTCCTTCCCTTGTTAACTGGTACACCTTCCAGTCTGGTGACATTCAACTCAATCTTCCAGACGCCAGGGCTCTGGATTGCCTTCTTGAGAATAGCTGCCTTTGCTGACAGCCTGCAGCCATGCCCTCCAGACTGCCAGACTTTTGCTGACCCCCAGAAAGGTCTTGGGCGGCCTCCAGGGGTCCCTGAACCACAGTTGGTGAACCCCTGGTCTCAATCATGGCAATTCCAATGTCATTAGGGTTATTCTTTATCAAAGATATGTGAATTTTATGCGCTTAAAAAGGGAACTTGAGGGTGCCTGGCTGGCTCAGTCAGAAGAGCATGTAATTGTTGATCTCAGGGTCATGAGTTCGAGCTCCACGTTGGGTGTAGAGATTACTAAAAAAATAAAAAGGGGACTCAGATTAGATTCAAGATTATCTTTTGTGAGTTCCTCTTCAGCTAAAGATATCTTGAAGTACCCAGGGACAGTTTGGGGAATTTGTTATTAAATCATCCCTGAATTCAGCATTAGCGAAAGGATGTGAATGGACCATTCCGGACACTGAGCACTGTGGTCCCCCCAGGGCTGGCGTCCCAACCACCTTACCAGTAGGGCTCAGCTGTACCACAGGGGCTGGTTTCCAGGGATTGCATAGGACAAAGCCTCCATGGCTCCTTCACAAACCCCAGAGAGGGGCTGCAGATGGGTGTCACATCACTTCCTGACCATGGCCACCCACCCAAGCTTCTGGAATGTTTTATGCCAGCTGCAGAGCCACAAGACCGTCTTTCAATCCCCATCTGGGCCATGAAAGTGTTTGAGAGATTTGTGTTCTGCCTCTGCTGTAATGCTGTCCAGCACACGGCAGGCACCCACGCATTTGTTGAATGAGTACACAATTCATCTCCCAGCTGAGTAAGCTCCGTGCTTTCTGCAAGCTGACGTTCATTACATAAAACACATTATGCAATATTATGACACCCTCACTAGGAAAAGAAGTCTTAGGAAGACTTATTTTTACTCTCAACCTTTCTAGTTGGATTTGTGAGAAATTGAAGAGAAGAATACTTCATATCGATTTTAAAATGACATAAAAACCGGTAGGCTACAGAAAAGATACTGGGTCCAAAGTTTTAAAAATGACGGGGTGGCCTCGGTGGTCCTGGGGCCAGGGGTCCCAGGAACATCTGACTCTTGCCACACACAGCAGTCAGTCCTTCCTCTGAGGTTTGGGAGGGCCGTGCGTCACGAGCTACGGTGGAAGCAAAGCATGTGATAATTCGTTGTGGTTCCAAATTCTAATGTGAAGAATGCTGGAGAGCTGGGGTTGACCACAGGGCTGAGGCGGGGCTGGCTTGGCCTTGGGGTAACAGGCAGAAGGGAAGGGGTCAGAATGTGGGCCTGCTCTGGCCACTTCTGCCACTTGTGTAGAAGAGGAAGCAGACAGAAAACAAGGTGGCTGGGCCGCCTCCCTTTCAGCAGCAGCCTCCGGCAGTTTTGCAAGGGTAAGAAGACCCTCACCCGTGCACCATCACTCTCCGGGTCCACATGGTGGGGGGGCAGGTGGTGTCCTGCGGAGGGTGGAGAGTCACTTCAAGCAGCTTGGCTTAGGAGTAAAAGGTCACATCATTTCTTCTCTGGGAGGGCGTCAAGCATCACCAGGGCACTGGATTTTTCCGAAGCCACATTTGGCTTATGTTTAA
Organism: Felis catus; assembly: GCF_018350175.1. NCBI lineage: Eukaryota > Metazoa > Chordata > Mammalia > Carnivora > Felidae > Felis > Felis catus. Next base: position 61,246,278 of record NC_058382.1, on the reverse strand, counting down.
TCAATAATTTCTTCTTTTGGCTCCTGAGGAACCGAGACATACTGCAACATAAATGCTTTGGGCAGGGTCTTGGTTTCTTGAACCTGAATCTCCCGGTGGGTCCAGGTAACTGCATTAAAGCAAACAGGCTTGCCAGGAAAGCCTGTGGGGAGGATACTACCCTGCGGAGAACTAGCCTGTGGGGATCCAGAGGAGGAATTTGTAGATCTAATTTGTTTTGTTTGGCCCACATGTTTGGCAAATTGTTTTTACTGAACTGTCCTATAAAAATTTGGTTTCTGGTTTCCATGGAAAAAAATGGAAGGTGTGGCAATGCTGGCTCTTTGGTAGCCCCCGTCAAGCCCCCCAGCCTCAGCCATGCTATCTCCACCTGGCCCCGGCTCTCCTACTCTGCCGTCCTCACCGCTTCGCCACCCCCCTTCCTGTTTCTCTTTTCTCTGGAACTATTGCAACAGCTTCCCACCTGGCCTCTCATCATGGTCTCAACCTTCACACTGTTTCAAAAGCGGTGTTTTAGAACAGGACTCTGTCCCTGTGCTTCCTGATTAAAGCCCTTCTCTGGCAGGTGCTGCTTGCAGGCTAAAAAAATCATTTGTGTGCCAGGGCACCTGGGGGGCTCAGTCAGTTAAGCATCTGACTTTGGCTCAGGTCACGATCTCTGGGTTTGTGAGTTTGAGCCCCAAATCGGGCTCTGCGCTGACAGCTGGGACCTGGAGCCTGCTTCTGTTCCTGTGTCTCCCTCTCTCTCTCAAAAATAAACTTAAAAAAAAAAAATCATTTGTGTGCCTGCGAGGCCTCACCTGTGCCTAGCTACCTCTCTGCTTTCTGTGGTTGCCCCCCCCCCCCCAACCCATCACCCACATGGAGACCCAAGCATCTTGCACTTAACTATGTAAAAGTAAACTCCCAGTTTTTCAGCCCAAAGCTCTATCCCCCCTGGAGCCCTGCCATCCGGTGGTGACTTCAGCCCAGACCCTTCTCTCTTACAACCCACAAGTCCTGCCAACTGTCTTCAAAACACATCCCAGACTCGCGGGCACAATGGCACTGCTGCCTCGCCCCACCTTCTCTGTGCTCTCGTCGTCTCGAGTGATCCTTCAACAGTAGGTCAGGCCACGGCTCGTGGTCCTGCGACCCTGCAGTGGCTTAGGGTGATTTCCCAACTCCGAGTGGGACCCTTGCTCAGACATCTTCCTCATCTTGTTTGCCCGGGCTTTACTCTGTGCTTGTGGGGCTCCTTCCTGCCCCATCTGGGGTGATTTTCTCCAAATCACGCCTTGCTTCACCCCCGGGGTCCTCCTCAAAGATGATCTTATCTGAGTTCTTCACCTACTAACTTATATTAAACAGCATGCCTCCTCTGCCCCCACTGCCCTGTATTTCACGGAGGTCTTACAACAGTGCTGAAAACACACCGGGCGCTTATAAGCCTTAAATACGTGAATATGGCCCCTTGGGCCACCGCAACCCTCTCCAACTTAAGGGCACCAGTTAGCTTGCTCCTTTGCCCACGAAACTGAATGCAGCCAGGATGGCATTTAAAATTTCCTAGCAGTTGGGGGGCGCCTGGGTGGCGCAGTCGGTTAGGCGTCCGACTTCAGCCAGGTCACGATCTCGCGGTCCGTGGGTTCGAGCCCCGCGTAGGGCTCTGGGCTGATGGCTCAGAGCCTGGAGCCTGTTTCCGATTCTGTGTCTCCCTCTCTCTCTGCCCCTCCCCCGTTCATGCTCTGTCTCTCTCTGTCCCCCAAAAAATAAATGTTGAAAAAAAATTAAAAAAAAAAAATTTCCTAGCAGTTGGGGTGCCTGGCTGGCTCAGTTGGTAGAGCATCCAACTCTTGATCTCCGGGTCGAGAGTTCGAGGCCCATGTTGGGTGTGGAGCCTGCTTATACAAAGTAACATTTCTTAGTAATAAAAACAAAATTTCCTGGTAGCAATGATTAGGGGAAAAAAAAGGATAAAATTAGTTTCAAAGCTATATTTTATTTAATGCCATTATCCAAAGTACTATCACTTCCATGTGTAATAAAAACATTTTTTTGAGATATTTTACATTCTTCTTCATGCTAAGTCTGAAATCTGGTGTGTATTTTATATTCACAGTACATGTCAGTTTGGACTCACATCTCCAGTACTTAACAGTCCTATGTGGCTAGAAGCTATCCTATTGGACAGCAGACCTAGAATATTCTCCCATCTACTCAGCTCTTCCTCAGACTTCTGACAGCAGCAGTTCGAGTGTAACACCTTATGGAAATCTTTTGCAAGCCACTCCCCCAGACTAGACCTGGTTTTCACTCAACATTCTTTCATAACTCCTTGTACGTCTTTCTCAAAGTGCATACTGTGTGGCTGTTTGATAAACACGTTTTCCCGGCCTGACGCTAAATCCCAGCTGGTAGAGACTCCACCTGCTCTGTTCCCGTCGACTTTCCAGGGCTTGATACAGTGTTTGGCCCATGGCAATAAACCTCTCTGAATAAATGCACTAAATGGCTTCTTTCACTTTACTCTGCATTTCTTTTCTCTACTGTAGTTTTTACTTACAAGTTCTGTTTCTGTTAAAATTCTTTGCTTTTACCTTGTCAGAGTATTTCCAAGGCAAATTCCCTCTAGAGAGTATTGGATTGGCTAAGGTCAGTGATTTTGAAAATTTCCCAAGGATGAGTATTATCAGAGACCAACATAGAAAGTCCTAATTCCTCCTTCCCTCCATCTAGATTTACGCAAGTGGGCGTGAGGTCCGGAGTCCCAAGTTTATCAGTGTTCCCAGGGAATCCTTACAATGAGGTGTCCACCGGGACCCTGGGTCATCATCCCGCGGGTGCTCGACAGCCCACGGCGCCCCGCTCACCCAGGGAAGTTACTGGCTGGGAGCGGGGAAATCGGAGCCTGGAAGGCAGCCGCTGCGGAGGGACCAGTTTCCTACGTGCCGAGTCCCGGCCAAGGGCCGCGCACACTCCTCGCGCAGTCCTCCCGGTGGCCCTGCGAGGCGGGCGCGGTCCTTGCTGTCCGCACCCGCCGCACGCGGAGCACCGCGCGCGCCTCCACTTAACCACAGGGCAGGGGCGCGACGGCCGCGGTCCGCCCGCACCAGCGCGCGCCGCCTGGTCTCCTCAAGCCGCGCGGGCGGGGGGACTCGGATCAGGGGCCGAGGCTGCCGGGCTGAGGCCCAGCGCCGCCGCCGATAACCTCATCTCCCCGCTCCGTGGACGCTGGATCCCGGCTTTCGACCGTTCCCCTCGTCGCTTCCGGCATTTGGAAAGACCAATCGTCGCGTCCGGGAACAAAAGGCCCGCCCCCTCTGCGAGGCAAGCAGCCAATCCAGCTGCTCGCTTCCCAACGTGCCGTGCGCCCGGACGCACGACTTTGACCAATCCGTCCCGGAACGTCCTCTGGTCCCGCCCCAGGCCTGTCACCGAAGCGGTCCCTCTCGCTGCCGCCCCTTCACGCCCGCCGGCGCACTTCCTCCCCGACGCCGTGACGTGCGCAGTCCTGTGCCCGGCCGCAGCGGGCCAATGGCGGAGGCGGATACGGCGGGCCAATGGGCGGCGGCGTCTCATGCGGCCGGCGCCCGCCGCAGCCGCCGCCGGGTCCGGGAGCCAGAGGCCGCCGAGCCGGAGCGCGATGGAGCGAGGGCCCCAGGCGGGGAGGCGCCGCCGCCGAGCGCGCGGCCCGACGTCCCCTCAGTGAGCGCCCGCGCCGCCGCGGCGCCGCCCGAGCCTGGCCGCGCCCGAGGGGCGGGCTCGCCTCCCGCCGGCCTCGCCGCTTCGCCGGCGCTCGGAGCCCGCCGCCGCCGCCGCCGCCTTCCCGCTCGGGCCGGGGGACGGGCTGGGGCTGCATGGCCTCGCCCGCGCGCCGCCGCTGAGCCCCGCGGAGCCGTGCAGCCGGGAGCCGGTGAGAGCCGCCGCGGGCCGGGCCGGGGGTCGGGGCGGGCGCCCGGGCGTGGGGCCGCCTCGAGGCCTGCAGGCCTCCTCTCTTGGCGGAGCAGCGCGGCAGGCGCCGGGGGGCCCGAGGGGCCGACTTGGGGCTCCGGGGGGCCCGAGCAGCCGTGAGGGGCTGACGGGGGGCCCCTGGGGGGCCGGAAGCGGGGGGGGGCGCCCGGGCAGCCGTGGAGGGCCGACGCTGGGCTGCGGGTGGGCCTGGGAGGCCCGGGCAGCCGTGAGGGGCTCCGGGTGGGCCTGGAGGCCCCGGGGCCGCCGTGAGGGGCTCCGGGTGGGGTTCTGGGTGGGCCTGCGGGGCCAGGGGCAGCCGTGAAGGAACTGACGGCGGCTCTGGGTGGGCCTGGGGGCCCAGACAGCCGTGAGGGCCTGCGGGGGCTCTGGGCAGCCGCGCGGGGCCGACGGGGGCTCCAGGTGGGCCTGGCGGGGGGCGGGGGGGGGGCTGGGCAGCCGTGAGGGGTTGAGAGTGCGCCTGGGGGACTTGGGAGGGCTCGGGGCGGCCGTGAGGGGCCTACGGGGGCCCCGGGCACCTGGGGAGCGGGTGCGCCGACCTCTGACCCGAGGGAGGGGTGCGTTCGCAGTGTCGGTTGTAGTTGTTATTCCCAGCGTCCCTATTATTATCACTGTTTTGAAATGGGAGCAGGCGGTTCTCGGGCTCCGAGCCGGAGGGGGCGGGCGGACGGGAGTCGTGAAGGGAGAGTGGGGGCGCCGGGGGTGCAGGAGGCGCGCGTAGGCCCGCGGAGGGGCAGGAATGCGGGGCAGCGGCGCGGGGGTGTCGTCTGGGGGGAGGGTAGGCGGGACTGGGGGGCGGGTGGGAGGGAAGCGGTGGCGGTGGCGGCTGCAACAGCAGTCCTTGGCCTCAAGGAACAATGTGAGACGTTGCCTGAAATGTTAATTTCCGTTCCTCATTTCATCATCCCCTGGCAGGGCGGTAGCTGCGAGTGAGTGAGTGAGTGTGTGTGTGTGTGTGTGAGTGAGTGAGCGAGTGTGTGTGTGTGTGTGTGTGTGTGTGTGTGTGTGTGTGGCTGGCCATGCCACATGGATTCAGTCTTCTCTCAAAGAGGGATTGTGCTGTTAAATTTTGTATCTTTGCCGTTTGTGGATGGGGGTGAAGAACTCTTCGTTTTTCTTGAGGTCTGCTCTTTTCCTGGTGCCTCATCAAGGTTTTACTGCTTCTGCTGTTCTTTTGGAAAGCTAGCCTGTATCTCGGCGTCCAAGGGTTTTTGGAAGAGGCTTTGAAAGATTAAGCTGGCCTAAGCTGGCCCTGTGCTTTGAAAACCATTTTCTCTCCGGCAGTTGAGATGCGGCATGCCTAGGTTTCCTGGTTTCTACAGGTTATAGGAAGTTTTTTATCCCTTTGCAAGAACAGGATGGTTTTGCAGATTTCCCGGTGGAAAAATCGAATTTCAGGCTTTCTTGTAAGGTGGCAGTTTTTCAAGTGATTTGAGCAGTATGCTCAACATTCCTTTTAAGCTAAGGAGTGAAAGTGCGCACAGTTGTTGAGTTGCAAACCTTAGAATATTTTGGTGCCTGTGGCGGAGTGAGGAGCGGCGCTCAGCAAAGCTGTGTAACAGGATATTGCTGGTGGAAACAGTGCAGTTGAAACAGTTGCTATTTTGGTTCCTGCAAACCCGGTCAATGGCATAGCTTGAATAGTTGCAAATCAGAGACCCCCAGACGTGTGTTCCGTTCATTTGGAGACCTTGATTTCTCATCCGAAATGTTGTCCCGGAAGACCTGCTCTGTGTTGTGTCTTTGGAGACTGATTGCACAAGTCTTCTGATATTCCTTTGAAACTGCAGTTAAAAAAAGAAAAAAGGAAAAACATCTTGCTCAACTTTGATTGTGACCCTTGAATCGGATCCTTATCTCGGAGTTGCCTCCCCCGCCCTCCATTCAGCTGCTGTCCTCTGTGTAGTTGGTGCTCCGGGCTGGATCCCGAGCTGGATCCCGGTCGGTCGATAGGCTGGCCCTCCTGAATGGGCTGGGAGGAGACAAAGACCAAGTAGCTTTGACATTTTTCTGTGTCCTTTGTGCGTGCCTCCTGACTTAGTTAAAAAGCTCCCTCAAGATATTGCTAAACTTGATCCAACTTTGAAACTTTCAGAGGCTTTTTTTCCTCAATATTGTTTTAAGTTGTAGCAAAATATACATAGAATTTACCAGAAGTTTGTTTTGAAAGGTGTCACATAGTCTCAAGTTCCTCATTTGCAGTTCTAACTTTGTGTCAGCTGTCTTCCTCGCTGGGGCCTGTCAGATGTTCTAGACCCGCTGCAGACCAGCCACGCTAATCACACGGCACCGCCGTTCATCTCTCTAAACCAGATGGGCTGCTTACGACTGGAGGCTGTCATGTTCTCTGTAATTACAGTGTTGATACGGTGACAAGCAGAACTTTCCACGGACAGAGCTGAGCTCTGCTGTTTGTATTTGAGAGTATTTTTCTAGAAGCTGTGTGTGCCTTGGGTTTTTAAGTACATTTGATACAGTAAGGTTATGTTTTATCCAGTGTAGCACAGTTATTTTGCATACGGGCAACGAGCCCATTATCAATGAAATAACGTAATTAGAGAGTGTCAGTAAATGCTGGTTCAGAGCATAATCTGCATTTGTTGCCAAAATCAGTGTTTTGATCCGTCCACTGCCCCGTGTAAGGCCCTTCATCCCTCACATGGTAAGCGTGGTGGGTGAGCTTTCTCTAATAGGATATCTGCTAGTTAAAGGGCAGAATGCTGACTGCGCACTGTGTCACTTACTGCTGTCGGGTGGGTCCATGCCCTGGGCGGGCGCGTTTTGCATGGCCCGTTTGATGAGAGCCTCCTGAAGAAATTAAATGAACCCCAATAACTAAAAGTCATTGTCTTGACATTTTTTACTATGCGTTTTCTTAATTTTTTTGTTTGCTTACTTTTGAGGGAAAGATTGAGCATGAGCGGGGGAGGGGCAGAGAGAGAGGGAGAACACAGGATCTGAAGCGGGCTCCAGGCTCCGAGCTGGCGGCACAGAGCCTGACGAGGGGCTTGAACCCATGAACCGTGAGATCGTGACCTGAGCCGAAGTCGGACGCTTAACCGACTGAGCCACCCGGGTGCCCCAGTATGTGTTCTCTTAGTTGTATTTCAAATGGATTTTTTTTGTGCAATTCAACTTTTCCAGTTTTATTTTACAGCTGTAGGAAAGAAGGGGTCAGTCTTCAGCTCCTGGAACTCAGGCAGTTAGAGATAATCAGCATAGAAAGCCTAAAAGGCTTAGGAAATGATCCACTTTAACAACTAGGTTGTTAATTCTGATCAAGATGTTTCTATTCCGAGGTGGCTCTTTTTTCTGTTTGATGGGTCTTATTCGTGGTATCTTTTAAGCCAAGTCAGACCAAGCTATGTGTTTCCTTGTTGGTTTTTGTTATTATTCTGTGCTTAACTCTGTTTCTCTCCCTCCACACTCAAAACTGTCTGTAAATAGTGTTTTATGGTACAGTAGAACTACAAATGTTATTTTTATGGTAAGGTCCCAAGTGGTTATTAACAATCTAACCCTAATTGCGTGACCTCTTCCCCCGAAGCCCCCATGTGATCCCCCATCACTCTCCCTCTTAACTCCGGATGCTTTGGCTACATTGGCTTCCATTTCCTGGATTGGGACACGTGCCGTATTCTCTCATGGCCTCGACACATGCTGGTCCTCCGTCTGGAACAGGGCCCTGCTGAGTGCACATTGTTGCCTCCCTTGCAAATCTTTGCTCGTCCAGAGCTACAGGATGACTCCCTCCAGCCTCTGGGTCTTAGTCAAATATTCACTCCCAAGGAATATGCCACCCCACCTTGTTAGAGCCACATAAACACAGTTGGGGGCCTGGGCGGCTTAGTTGGTTGAGCTTCCAGCTCTTGATTTCAGCCCAGGTCATGATCCCAGGGTTGTGGGATCGAGCCCTGCGCTGTGCTCTGCGCTAAGCGTGGAGCCTGTTTAAGGTTCTCTCTCTCCCTCTCCCGCCCCCCCCCCCCGCCTCCCCCCTTCTCCCCTGCTTTACTGCCTCTCTCGAAGACGTTAATAAATAAATACAAAAGGACTTAGCAGAATTGATGGAATACGCAGTGGTTGGATTACATCTGCCCTGTGAAAAGAAGGACTGCATGCTTAGTGACAATAGGGTTGGTCTCCGTGATTGCTCCTAGGGCATGACACTTGTTCTAGAAGTAGCTCAAGAAAGACTTGTTGAATTGTTTAAAGACTCTATATGGAAATACCGTATTTGAATGACTTTGAAAGGAGAAACTTGGGATGAGGAACTTTCATTTATTTGACTAGGAATGATGCTATGTGATTTCAGCCATTTTTCCATTTGTTTTCATTACAAATTTTCTTTACAATTTAGACAGAGGTATGGGATCTGACGTTTAAGATCGGCACAGAACAACACCTAAGGACAATAATTAACGGAAAGGTTGTCTTTGTGGGAAGGAAAATGCCTCCTGGAAGCGGTTTTAGTGAGATTGCTGCTTTCGGGGCAAAGGTGAAAGCCTGCTGAGTGTAGTTTCCTGCTGTGTTTAGTTTAGAACTTTGAGCACCTTCTGGCCCCTTGTAACGTAAGCAGTGGTTTAGTATGGCAGTGGAGTACCTGGAAAGTTTTCGCATTTTATCTTACCTTTTTTTTTTTTTTTTGACTCCTAAGCTGTTGTAATAAATGCTCCTGAGCTTTGAGGCTAAAGCTTCTGTTTAAATATAAATTCTCCAGAATGGAGTTGGCACCTTAATGTCCTTCCTACCCCAGTTTTAGCATTTTGATGACCAAAAAAGTAATCTCTTTGGAGGGAAATACACCAAAATGGAACTGTATGTTATTTTTTTTTTTTTTTACCACTTATGTTTTCTGATTAAAAAAAAAAAAATATGAACCTGTTACGTAATTGGCAAAAAGATTGATTTTTGAAGAGACTAATTATGGCTACAATTTGGGTGACAGAGACTTGAATTTTTGGTTTAGATAAGAGTGTGCTTAATTTGTGTGGTTTTAACCTCTTAGGTAAGTAAGGGGTGAGGGGAATTGGTTGTGGTTGAAAGCATTTAGGGACACCATTCTAAAACTTAAGAAATCCCACAGTTTTGAAGCTGATCTGTGACTAAAGAGTTGAGTGGGTTTGCATTGTGAAAATAAAAGAGGTCTGTCCCATTAGTACAGCTGAGGTTTCCAAGGGCTGGAAGGACTGACAGTTCTGTTGCCGGGTGGAGGCTGCCGGCCACCCCCGCGCCTAGGCCGAGGCCGTTGTGGGAGTTACAGTGTCCTTCCCGGCTGGCTGAGGGCAGGACCCAAGTTGCCAGCTCTGCCCTTGGCATCTGTGCAGTGAATTATTTATTAGCCTCAAAATCTGTAGGCACTCGTTTTCCACTTGTAAAGAAACCAGTGCGCACCAGTTCACTGTATGAAAGTGTTGGCCTTTTCTCAACGTAAAACATTTTCGATCACCTAGATCACAATTTTTGTCAAGGTTAAATACAATTTCATAAAATCCCCCTCCCCTCCAATTGTTTAACTGTACAGTGTGCCCTTTTAGAATGGTGAAATTGAAATTTTGACTTGTGAGTGCTTAATAAATGTGATATCAGAGGTTAGTTTTCATCTAAAATGTAGCGAATAGAGTTCTTTTCTCAGGGCATTAATAGAAAGTGCCCCACTCCTTGTAATGGCAGGTTCCAGAGCCAGGATGCTAATGTCCTGGAATAATGACTTTCTAAATAATGAGAAGTTTGCGTAAGGTTTTGGCTTAAGTTATGATTGCTTTGTGTTCCACTGCATTCATATCTAGCAAAATAAGATTTTCACTTAATTCTGTGTGATGATGTAAACTTGAAATCATTGCAGGTGTACCGTATAAATGTGTCTAAAATACAGAAGGTGAGGGAAGCAGTGAAGAACCTTATTACTCTTGAGAGATAAAGACTTGCTAGCACGCACCGTGTTTCTAAAGTGTGGTTTTACATCCTGTAAAACAGGAAGTAAAAATAAAGAACAACAACAACAAAAAACCCCAAAGCAGCACTCTTGAAGGATTTTTTTTTTTTTTTTTTTAATTACAAAAATGCCTGCTACTTCAAGGATATGCAGAACACTTAAAAAGAAAAACTCTGACCTTGTGGATGATAGAAAAGAAAGCCCAGGTTTTGGGGTCTGAAACTGACAGGGTCCTTAGTTTAATGCCCCAGCCCTTCCTGGGGCTCCGGTTTCAAGGCGTGTTTAGACTTTGTGACTCTTTTCCTTTCCAGACGTAGATGATTTGCTCCTGATGTGTTTGGATTACGTCGAGAACAGTCCACCTGAAATTTGAAGTATTTTAGTTTCGAGATTACTAGATTAAATACGCTAAAACTCAAAGTATTTTCTTGTAGGAAAATTTTTCCTTAACACTTAAGAGGTAATCTTTGAATTGTGTCCTTTGTCTTTATGTATGAAGCTTGGAAAAGTGATCTGTGCTTTTGCTCATGGTTTAATTTTCTGCAGATGCAGCCTTAGTGAAATTTACATGGGAGCTTTATTTCTTTTCAGGGAAGTGATTAGATCTAATTCTTCTAAAAGTGGGTTCTCATCAGATGATGGACGTTTTATTTATTTTCGTTTATCTTAATTTTTTAAAGCAGGCTCCACACCCAACGTGGAGCTAGAGCTCACGAGCCTGAGGTTGAGAGCTGCGTGCTCCACCCACTGCGCCAGCCAGGCGCCCCCAGATGAGTGACGTTTTAAAGAGGACTGTGTTGAAGCAATAACTCTCATTTTCTGCAAAAGGCTATTTGAAGGCTAAAGGCGCAGTGAGGGGTTAGCAAGTTGGGAAGAACATCTTTGTCCCGGAATCTATCCTATAGTCTCCTCCTTTCCTTTCCTTGATAGTTTTCTTTGAAGCCCCCAAATGTGTTGGCCCAAGGGGGCTGAGGAACAGACGATGAGGAAGGCTGAGTTACGTTAGATGGTGCCACAGGACGTGGGGGGGGGGGGTGAGGGAAACACGTGCACTCCCACTTGGGAGGAGCGCTTGTGTTTTTGTATTTCAGTCGTGTCACTTGCTTTTCTATAGCTGCTGTAACAAATTAGCACAGACTTGGAGGTTTAAAACCACATAGATGTGTTATTGTACAGTCCTGTAGACTAGGAGCCGGACGCGAATCTCAAGGGGGAAAATCCAGGTGTTGACAGGGCCAGTTCCTGCTGAGGGCTCCGGGGGACACTGTTTCCTTGCCTCTTCGTCTCTTAGTGGCTCTTCACATTCCTGGGCCTGTGGCTCCTTTCTCCACCTTTTTTCTTTCTTTTTTTTTTTTTAAGGGCTTTTATAAAATTAAAAAAAAAGTCTTATTTATTTTTGAGAGAGTGCCAGTGGGAAAGGGGCAGAGAGAGGAGGAGGATTCTAAGTGTGCACTGCATGGGGGTCAGTGAGCCCGATGCAGGGCTTGAACTTGAGAGCTGTGAGATCGTGACCTGAGCCATAGTCGGACGCTCAACAGTCTGAGCCCCCGGGTGCCCCCCTCTTCTCCATCTTGGAAGCCTGCAGTTTTGCATCTCTCTGACTTTCCAGTGTCACATCTCCTTTCTACTCTGTTCTGTCTCACTCTTCCACTTTTGAGGACCCTTGTGATTATATTGGGCCCACCTGGATAACCTAGCATATGCACCCTGTCTGCTGATTAGACCTTAATTCCATCTGCAAACGTAATTCCGCTTTGCCGTGTGACCTCAAATACCCACAAGTTCCAGGGATTAGAATAGGGACTCTTTGGGAGCAGTGTTTTGCTGGCTATGCTAGGGTTCCGTGGATGCGGTCATAACGTGAGGTTGGATCAGGTCATAGAGCTGGCTCTGGTGCTTTGCCTCAGTTCACCAGAACCATCTTGGCTCTGGGAAGACTCAGCCGACTCAGCCATCAGTCAGCCAGTGTAGTTTGGCATTGATGGGGAGTTAGTGAATGTGGTAGAAATACTTGTCCTGGATGAGGTCTGGCTTTTTTTTTTGTTTTTTTTTTTTTCAAAATAAACTTTTATTTTGGAATAATTTTAGATATACAGAAGTAGGACACACAGTAGTACTAGACCAGGTTCTTGAATGGTAACATTTCCCATAACACTGCTAAGGTTGTGAAAGCTATGAGATCAACATTGGTATATTACTATTAATTGAACCCCAGACTTCATTCAGATTTCACCCATTTTTCCACTGAGGTCCTTTTAGTGTTTCAGGATCCCACATTACATTTAGTTAATGTTTCTTTAGTCTCTTCCTGTCTGTAGTAGTTTCTCGGATCTTGTTTTTTATGACCTTGACAGGTTTTAAAGTTTGTTTATTTGAGAGAGACAGAGAGAGGGAGAGAATGAGAATGAATGGAGGAGGGGCAGAGAGAGAGGGAGAGAGAATCCCAAGCAGGCTGCATGCTGTCAGTGTGGAGTCTGATGTGGGGCTCAATCTCACAAACCGTGAGATCATGACCTGAGCCCCTACCAAGGATGCTCAACCGACTGAGCCGCCGAGGTGCCCATGACCTTGGCGATTTTGAAGAGTACAGGGTTTGTTTTTATGTCTTTGTAACCATTCACCCATTTGGCACAGTTACAAAGCTCTGTACCACTGACTTCTGGGTTTCTCTGACTGCTTTTCTAAATGCAGGCTGCCTTATAGTAGGAGAGCAGTCTTCAATTTTTTTTGCAACTGGAATGAATTACTTGTCTTATGGAGGGGACTCGTCAGACTAGACACACTTTGCTTTTCCCACGTTATATTGGTTTAGTCACTCTTACTCACTGCTCCTTGGGCCAGGCTGTGTTGTGGGTGCACAGAGGGACTGAGACACGGCCCCACCCTGAGGTTGGGAAGGAAGAGAGGTTGGGGGGGGGGGTGCTGTGACATGAGATAGGAGTTGAGAGGAGAGAAAGCATTTCTGGCTCTGAAGTCTGGGAGATGTCACGGAGGAAGTGTTATTTAAGAATCAGTGAAAGGGGTACCTGGGGGGGCTCAATCTGTTAAACTTCCAACTTTGGCTCAGGTCATGGTCTCGCTGTGTGTGCATTGGAGCCCCACGTCGGGCTCTGTGCTGACAGCTCAGAGCCTGGAGCCTGCTTCGGATTCTCTGTCTCCCTGTCTCTCTGCCTCTCCCCTGCTTGCGCTCTGTCTCTCGCAAATAAATAAACATTAAAAAAAAAAAACTGAAAAGAATCGGTGAGATATCGGGGTGCAGAACGCAGGGTGAGTCTGTCAAAGACTGTGGGAAGGACTGGGAGATAGGCTGTAATGTGGGACTTGCCAGCTAGACCTGTTTGAACACGCAGCCCTTGGAAACAAACAGCAGCAGATAAAGCTGGGAAAACGGACTGGGCTCAAATTGTGTAAGACCGGGTCTGCCGAGGAGGGGGCGGGGCACTGCTCCTGGTGTGTCCCAGGGTGAAGGTGGTGGACGGCCAGATGGAGGTCAGAGCGGCACCGGGAGGAGGCTTTGCAGCGCTCCTGGGCCTGAACTCGAGGAGGGGAGGAGAAACAGGGAGTTGGCTGCCGCTCTTGGAGGCAGGCGAATGCAGGGTCAGCCTTGTGTCTTCCAGTTCGTACTTTGACCACCGCCCTCCATTTCTGGGCAAATCATCAGGTTTAGGAAAGCTCACACCAGCAACACTGCTGTAGAAAGTAGGTGCACGTTTTCCAGATAAAAATGTAAAACAGCTAGTTGGAAATGGATGATGGGGGGTGTAAAATTTGTCATAGGAGCATAACTTGAATTCAAGTGAGTGGCAGCAAGGCCCATCCCAGAAAAGTGAGGAGTGGGGGGCTTGTGACAGAGCCTGGCCGAAGGCCTGGCAGAGCTTGGGGAGCGCCCCAGACGGGGGGCGGGGGGAGGCGGCCCTGTCATCGGAGGAGGGCAGCGTGGGCTAAGACCTTCCTAAAGCATCTAGAGGACCTTGAAATGGGGAGGGGGTTCAGGTGCGCTGCGTGAGCGAGTCGTCCAGGCCAAGTGGTGCTGCCTGACACGCATTTATACACAACGCTGGAAAATGGGAGGTGGGTTGACTCGGTGGATGGAATGGGGCGGACAAGTGAGGGGCAGTCTGGCGAGAGGTGATGGCAGGTGAGGAGGTGTGGCAGAGACGGAGCGTGGGAGGCCACGGAAGAGAGACAGGAGGGGGGCCGGGGCCCAGGGGGTGGAGACGCCCCTGCTGTCAGGGTGCAGTCTGACGGGTGGAGGCCAGGAGTCCAGACCTCGTGTCCAAGACAGGGGCAGTCTGGTTGAGACCGTGTGAGCTGCAGGCCAAGGATAGTAGTTTTGGGTTCATACAGGAGGGCTGGAGATTTGGGGGGCTGGAGAAATAACCTGCTAGTGCAGGCAATGCAGAAGGATTTGCTGTCTTGCTGTTTTGCCCAAAGTAATCTCTACACCCAGCGTGGGCTTGAACTCCCAACCCTGAGATCAGGGTACACGCTGACTCTACTGACAGGGCCAGCCAGACACTCCCGAACTTCGTTAGACTTATGTTTGTTTTACATTTTAAACATGTTAGTGCGTGTATCAATAGATACCTGATCAATGTTTGCGTGAAAGATCAATCTTAAAAGTTAATGACTTAGGAAACAGGCTTGTGGCTTCAGAAGAGGAATGATACCAGTCAGGAAGTGTACTCCATGTAACAAACATGTAACACTTGGAACCTGTGCCAAGCATACTAACTAGCGTGAGAGTATTCCTGATTTGCTTTAAGTCGGTAGAATGTAGGCTTTTTCCTGCTCCGTCACAGCACTGTTACCATGTGCTGGGGCAGAGGGGCTTTGTCCTTGTGTCTGTCTGTGGTTGGGCAGTAGTGAGACTCTGGGCGTCTGGCGTAGGCAGCTTTCTGTTGTGTGGCTGTCTCTGTTGGCTGGACTCTTAAGTTGAATATAGTTTCATTGCATTGCAGAAATCAGGGTAGAGCACAAATATGTGTTTCGGACAGCCTGACCATTGCAGGTGCCCAGGACAGGGTGCTCTTAAAGGGAGTTGCCTCGGCCACGGATGGACTACTCGTGTGTGGTGTGCTAACTTCTTTCTTTTACTTTTTTTTTTATTAAAAAAAAATTTTTTTTTTTAATGTTTATTTATTTTTGAGACAGAGAGAGACAGAGCATGAACGGGGGAGGGTCAGAGAGAGAGGGAGACACAGAATCGGAAACAGGCTCCAGGCTCTGAGCCATCAGCCCAGAGCCCGACGCGGGGCTCGAACCCACAAACCGTGAGATCATGAGCTGAGCTGAAGGCAGACGCCCAACCGACTGAGCCACCCTGGCGCCCCCTTTCTGTTTACTTTTACTTACACTCTCCACACTTTGGCTAAATCTCCTTGTTACCAGCCCCCTCTATCACATTACACATTTTTCCTTCCACTGGTTGACAGTTGCTGTTTCTTTGAGGGAGAAAAATTTTTATAGTTGTTATACTGTCACAGAGCTAATCCAGCCTCTGGTTCCATGGTTAGTTCTGTAGGTCTCTGCCTTTCTTGCCACTTTTCCTTTCTTGGTAAAAAAATAAATAAATAAAATTATTTTTTAAGTTTATTTGTTTATTTTGAGAGAGCACGTGTGTGCATGGGAGGGGGGAGAGAGAGAGAGAATGCGCATCCCAAGTAGGCTCTGCACTGTCAGCACAGAGCCCCACGTGGGGCTTGAACTCGCGAACCGAGGGCTCACGATCTGAGCCGAAACCAAGAGGTGGACACTTAACCCGCTGAGCCACCCAGGTGCCCTGCCAGTCATCCTTTCTTGATTTGCAGACTGCATGTAGGAGCTGCAGAGCAACGCAGTCTGGATTTTGTAAATTACGGGTGCCCGTGACTCCAGTGATGACGGCTGCCAGTCACAGCAGGGAGGGGGGTGCGTTGGAGGACTCCTGCAAAGTCCCTCAGCAGTCGTGGCCTTTCCTCACCCTGACTAGGTTGGGTTGTTATTGTTTGTTTGTCCGGGAATACTTTGGAGGGCTGTGATTTCAGGTGGGCAGAGTGTTGTATAACTGAGGCAGTGGTTTTAAGTTTTTATTCCCATATGGGCCTGTTTCTCAAATGTTGTGACTTAATTAAGCAGTAAAAATTACTCTTTGGATTGTAAAACGTGAAAGTCAAGTTTGTTCCAGATGTTAGTGAGTTTATACTAATGTTCTATTGTTAACATCATGTTATCACTTGGGTTTTCTCTTCTTGACGCATGGAGCTTTCCTTAACAAAGAGGTTCGTGATAGCAAAGGGAACCATCAACAAAATGGAAGGACTGCTTACGAAAAGGGAGAAGATATTTGTAAACCATATATCTGATACGGGGTTAATATGCAAAATATATAAAAAAACTCATATAACTGAATAGCAAAAACCCCCCAAAAAACAAAAACCCGAATAATGCAGTTAAGAAATGGGCAAAGAACCTGAGTGGACATTTCTCCAAAGGAGATCTACAAAAGGCCGGCGGATACATGAAAAGATGCCCAGCATCACTAGGCATCAGGCGGATGCAAATCAAAACCATAACGAGCTGTCACCTCACACCTGTTGAAACGGCCGTGGTAAAAAGCACAAAAGATAACACATACTGGCGTGGATGTGGGGGAAAGGGAGCCCTTGAGCGCTGCTGGTGGGAATGCAAAGCGGTGTGGCCATTATGGAAAACAGTATGCAGGATCCTCAAAAGGCAAAAATAGAACTCCCCTATGATCCAGCAACCCATTCTAGGAATATATCCACAGGAAATGCAGATACTCTCTTGAGAAGGTATCCGCACCCTACGTTCATTGCAGCGTTATTTACGGTAGCTGAGAAAACAACCTAAATGTCCCACTGACAGGCGATGGATAAAAAGGTTGTGGTCCGATGAAATACTATTCAGTCATTAAAAAATGAGGAAATCCTCCGTGTGTGGCAACACGATGGGCCTTGAAGGCATTGTGCTCAGTGAAATAAGTCAGGCAGAGAAAGATAAATCCTGTATGGAATCCAAACAAAACAAAACAAAAGCCGAACTCGGAAAAGGAGATCAGACTTGGTGGGGGGAGGGGCAGCTTGGAGGTGGTGGTGAAAAGGTACAAACTTCTAGTTATCAGATGAGTAAGCACTGGGGGTGTGCCGAGCTCCGGGTGCTGTGTGACACACGGGACGGTTGGTCGTTAAGAGTAAGTCCCAAGGGTTCTCAACACAAGGAGAAAACAGTTTCTTTCTCATTTTCCTTTCTGTTGTGTCTGCGTGGGAAGATGATGTTAGCTGAACCTGGTGTGTAAATCGTTAACACAGGAACGATAGAGGAGGCTGGCCTGCTGTTCCCCTTAAACTTACACAGGGATGTGTGTCCATTATTTGTCAGTAAAACTGGAAAAAAACAGAGATCATGGCAAGATCTCGCTGGTGTTCGCTTAGTGCTACGAGTGCCATTTAAAAACCTCTTGAACAGGACGAGGCCACGGGATTTTTGGGGCAGCCGGGGGTGCTCTGAAGTCCACATGGCTCACCGGCTCTGACTGCTGCTCCTCTCTGCCCAGTCATTGTTGCTGGAGGGTGCGTCTGTAGGGTGACTTTGCTTGGAAAGATGTGAAAGGTTAGCACTTACACATAGTGTGTAAACTGAATTGATACAGGAGTGAGTGTCACGTGCTGGTTAGTCTAGGGAAGTAGTTTTTCAGGCTGCTTTAAATAGTCCTCAGTGTTATGAAAAGTCGTTTCTGAGTAATGAGATCTTTTTTGTATCAAGTCACGTCTGTTTCATAGAGGAGGCAAACCTGCCTGGTAATTAATGTTCTTCTGGTGACACTACCCTCTCCCAGGTCAGTTCCCTGACACCCAAAACTCATAGGGACTGTGGGAGCAGGGTGGCACATTGTCCGTAGAGTTAGCAGAGGTGGGATGTTTACCTGGCGTGGGTCATTTCATGTGAGGGCCCGTGGGTCGCCGGAGGGTGGCTCAGTTCAGGCACGTTTAGTTTTCCATACCACCTCGTTGTGGAAAACTTGGGAATGATCAAGGTTTCATTTTGTTGAGGTGTGGTTCTTTGATGTGAGAGTTATGGGAATAAGGGTTTTCATTAAGCATGGAGACTTGTTTATGAGAAGTCCTAACGAAAAATTCCTAGGAAGAAGCTGCTGGTTGCTGGTGGTCGTGCCAGGAATGCGCCGGAGGACTGCTCTCCGCCAGCCATCAGGTCTGAGCACAGGACACAGTCCCAGGAAGGAGCCTCCCGCTCCTGCTGTGACTGTTGAGTACAGCAAGGGTGCCAGGCTGTCGTGAGAAGGACCTCCAGGTGGCTTGTGGGGGACGCTGTGAGGCCCGAGCGCTGTCTCTTTGGGACCCTGTGTGTTGACTTGGGGGGTGAGGGGAGAATGTTCTCTGGAGGGACGGGGGACATCAGGTTGGTTACTGGTGTAGGGCTGGGGGTCTACATACTGCTGCTGACATGAGGAATAGGATCTCTTATTTTTGTATAGATTTGAGAGATTTCAAAAGAATGGTAGACCCCAACGATTTGCCTTTACTTATCCTCTACTTGTCGTCTTTCCCTCTGTCATTGTTGCAGTCAGACCGTCTGTCAGGGTGATGGTTCCCGCGTGCACCCTGGCAGTCCTAGCACGGCCCTCGAGTCACGGGGGAGTTTCTGGGCCTGGGCCTGCCAGCCCCGAGGGTGTGCGTGCTGCTCCCCACAGTCCGGGTCCAGACTGGCCGAGCACTTGTCCTTTGTGTCCTGGTGGAGACTAGTTGGGAACCGTTTCTGAAAAAGTAAGCCTCAGGACCAATTTATTAAGCACTCCGCACGTTAAACCATTAAAAACATTTCTTTTGTTTTTCTTTTGAAGCCGTAATAAGCTGGATATAGAAGAATACCCAGAAACAAATGTGAGGTCGAATGTTTAACATTTAAAAATGTGTCAGTCGTGTTTAATAATTCTGAAAGTATTTTACGGTGAGCCCTTTTTCATGAAGCACAATTAAATCATATCCAAAGGTGTGGAATCAGCAGTGCTCTGAAAACTTGAAGCAAGGAAGGAAACATGCCCCGGCTGTGTTCTGCCTGTAACTTCTCTGAGGCTGTAGCGTCCAGTGAGGTCAGCTTACGTCCAGTGTGTTGAGGAAAAAGGGTAATGGCTTTGACGTAGGGTTCTGGGTCCTCGTTATCAAGATTTTGATAGAGCTTGCTCGTAGCTAAGCACTTTGTATCAGGTGAGTCAGTTTAATGAAGAGGTATCTTCAGATGTGGTTGAAGTAAGCTGGTTAGGAAGATGGTGTTCATCAGGGCACCCGGGGGGCCCAGTCTGTTGAGCGTCCGACTTCCGCTCAGGTCACGATCCCAGGGTTCGTGAGGGTTCTTGAGTCTGAGCCCCGCATCCTGGCTCGCTGCTGTCAGCGCACATCCCACTTCGGATCCTCTGTCCCCCTCTCTCTGCCCCTCTCCCGCTCTCTCAAAAATGAGGAAACATTAAAAAAAAAAAGAAGAAGAAGAAGAAAGAAAAGAAAAGGGTGATCCTCATCTTAAATACTGCGATACTTAGCCAGGTTTTCAGGGAATAGTTTAGAAAGTTCCCGCATCGCAGGGTTGATTTTTGCCTTTTACAAGTTTCTCCTCCTGTCCGAAAGTAGAGCGCCCCTGAGAAGCTTTTTTCTAAGCTGAAATGATGTAAAGCAAGGAAGCAGTTACCATTGATTTGTATGGAAAAAATTTTGAGTGTTCCCAGAGTCAAAAAACGTCTGTTAGGCTTTTCTCCTATCTCAGGACACCTCCTGCTAATGGTTACACAAAATAAATCAAGGTAAAGCACAGAAGCTTAAGGATCCAGTTCAAAGCTCTGGAGGCTTGATGAAGAGATTCTTCTTTTTTTTTTTTTAACAATTTTTTTTAACGTTTATTCATTTTTGAGAGACAGAGCATGAGTGGGAGGGAGGGGCAGAGAGTGAGGGAGACACAGAATCAGAAGCAGGCTCCAGGCTCTGAGCTGTCAGCACAGAGCCTGTAGGGAGGCTTGAACTCTGAAACCACAAGATCGAGACCTGAGGCGAATTCAGACGCTTAGACGACTGAGCCACACAAGCGCCCCCCCCCCTTTTTTTTTTTAAGCTTTATTTCTGTATTTTGAGAGAGACAGAGACAGCGCAAATGGAGGAGGGGTAGGGAGAATACCAAGCAGGCTCCAGGCTGCCATGCAGAGCTGGACGCAGGGCCCAAACTCAGGACCTGTGAGATCATGACCTGAGCTGAAACAAAGAGTTGGTTGCTCAACCAGCTGAGCCACCCAGGTGCCCCTTGAAGCTAGGATTCTGAGTGTAGTTCCTGGGGAAGGAGCTGGGTGGGGCCCCTGAATTCTGTTTTTGTAAAAACAGTTCTTTTAAGTTGATTTATTTTTGAGGGAGGGGGAGGGGCAGAGCAAGAGGGAGAGAGAGAATCCCAAGCAGGCTCAGCACTGTCTGCACAGAGCCCCACTCGGGGCTCAGTCCCGTGAGCCGTTAGATCATGACTTGAGCCGAAACAAAGAGTCGGACCCTCAGCCAACTGAGCCACCCAGGTGCCCCTGAAATTCTTGTTTTGCAAAAGCAAAAATGCTCTTTGGATTTCTTTCGGTTAATGAAAGCTGGTACCAGTATAGGTCTTTCATAAAAGCCAAGTGGCCTAACTCAAACTTTCAAAAAACTGAGGGTATCTGTACTTGTTCATTTTTAGCCAGAGCTCTCTCTGGTGTAGAGTTGGGGGTTGTGACCTTGATCTGTATATTCATAAACTTCCCATCTTGTTGTGTATTTTTTATTGTGATTATAAATAACAGAATTTACCCTTTTATCTTACAAGTGTCTAATTCAGTGGCATTAAGGACATTCACAGTGTTGTGTAATCATCACCACTGTTTCCAGCACTTTTTTGTTGCTCCAAACGGAAAGTCTGTCCCCATTAAACAATAACTCCGCATTTATCCCTCCCCCAGTTCCTGTTAACCACCATTCTACTTTCTGTCAACTTGATGACTCTAAGTACTTCCTTTAAGTGGAATCATAAGTATTTGTACATTTGTGTCTGGCTTATTTCACTTAGCATAATGGTTTTAAGGTTCATCCTGTTGTTAGCAGAATTTCCTTCCTTTTTAAGGCTGAATAATATTCCATTGTATGTACATACCAATTTTCTTTTTCTTTGTTTTTTAAGGTTTATTTATTTTGAGAGAGAGAGCACAAGCAGGGGAGCGGCAGAGAGAACGAGACACAGAATCTAAAAATTTTTTTTTTTTTCCAACATTTATTTATTTTTGGGACAGAGAGAGACAGAGCATGAACAGGGGAGGGGCAGAGAGAGAGGGAGACACAGAATCGGAAACAGGCTCCAGGCTCCGAGCCATCAGCCCAGAGCCTGACGTGGGGCTCGAACTCAAGGACCGCGAGATCGTGACCTGGCTGAAGTCGGACGCTTAACCGACTGCGCCACCCAGGCGCCCCGAGACACAGAATCTAAAGCAGGTTCCAGGCTTCAAGCTGTCGGCACAGAGCCTGACGCGGGGCTCAAACCCATGAACTGAGAGATCATGACCTGAACCTAAGTCGGCCACTTTAACTGACTGAGCCACTCAGGCGTCCCACCAGTTTTGTTTCTCTGTTGATGAATACTGGGGTTGTTTCCGTGTCTTAGGTATTGTGAATAATGCTGCCGTGGACATTGGTGTGCATATGTCTGTCCAAGTTCCTGCTTTCCGTTCTTTTGGGGATATACCCAGAAGTGGAGTTGCTGGATCATATGGTGATTCTATCTTTAACTTTTTGAGGAACTGCCAAAGTGTTTTCCACAGCAGCTGCACCAGTAACACATTTTTTTAAAGGAGCGTTCATTTTACTTTTTATTATGAAATACAGAAAAGTAGAATGGTAAAATGAACATCCTATGCGTATCACTCAGATTTAACAATTAGCACTTTACCGTACACTTGATTCAAACTTCATTTAGGTCTGTGTCTTACGCAATCACATTACCTTTGTCACACTTAACATAATAGACAATAACTTTCTGTCGTCTTAATGCTTAGTTTATGGAGTACTCTGTTTTGTTTGTATTTATTCTGAGAGAGAGAGCAGGTAAGGGGCGGAGAGAGAGGAAGAGAGAATCCCAAGCAGGCTCTGCTCTGTCAGTGCAGAGCCTGACCTGGGGCCCGAACTCATCAACCCATGAGCTGAAAGCAAGCGTCGGATGCTTAACCGACTGAACCACCCAGGTGCTCCTGGAGTACTTTGATTAATTGATTTTGTAAGCACTTATTAGTCTACTAAACTTGGGCAACAAGTCAGTGTTCCCCCCCCCCAACTTTTTAATATGAAACTTTTCAGAAATATGGAGAAGCAGGGAGAGTACAGCGATCACCCGTGTACTGCCATCTGGATTAAACCTTTGTTAACATTTGCCATGTGTCCTGTTGCCTGAAAATTGAAAGTGAGATGTAGACCTCATGACCCCTCTACCTCATGGACGTCTCTGTACAGTGACTGCACCCTGCATTCTGCAGCATCACGTTACGCCTAAGAAACCATTTTAGACCGTACAGCCCATTAGGTCGATAATGCTAGGTCGAACCTACACGTGTGTTCATCCCATTCATCCCATTGTCTTTGGTCATTTAATGTCAACCCTCCTTGCTTTGTTTTTTCTTCGTGAGTCCAGACCAGTCATCTGTAGAGGGGAATGCATTCTTGAGTCGTCTGGCTTTTTCCTGCTTATGTGGTTTAACTTGTTCCTTGTCCTGTGTTTCCTGTAAATTGGAAGTTCGGTTGAAAGGCTTGATTAAAGTTAGATTAAACACTTTTTACCTACATAGGCAAAATTGTTGGTTCAAAGTAGTCATATAGTGATGAAGGATCACTCCATAGATTACTTCTTGGTTGCAAAGGGTCATGTGTGTGTGTTTCTTTTTAAAGTGGGCTTCATGCCCAACGTGGGACTTGAACTCACAGCCCTGAGATCAAGAGTCGTGTGCTCTACCTACTGAGGCAAGAAGGCGCCCCTGATGTGTTTCTTTGTAAGTGGGAAGACCTGGTGGTCCCTACCTTAACCATGTGATGTAACGCCTCGTCACTTCTGATTCACAGTGTCATCTATCAGATGTTCTTACCTTATGTTTCACCTGAGTCTGTATTAATGACCATGTGCAACGAGGAAGCCTTGCTTGGATCCTGGTTTGGAGGGAGGGAACACAATGGCTTTTAAAAAATCGTTTGGAGGGGCGCCTGGGTAGCTCAGTTGTTTAAGTGTCCAACTCTTGGCTTCTCGTGGTTCGTGGGTTTGAGCCCCGCATTGGGCTCTGCGCTGACAGTTTGGAGCATGTTTGGGATTCTCTCTCCCTCTGTCTCCCTCCCCTTTGTGCATGCA
This sequence comes from Felis catus, assembly GCF_018350175.1. Taxonomy (NCBI): domain Eukaryota; kingdom Metazoa; phylum Chordata; class Mammalia; order Carnivora; family Felidae; genus Felis; species Felis catus. The sequence goes on along the minus strand of NC_058382.1, from coordinate 61,223,000 downwards.
TTCTCACTCTCTAAAATTTTTTTTTTTTTAAATGGGGACATTTGTACATTTAAATATGAACTAGATATCAGATGATTAATCTGAATTCTTTTCTCTTTTCTTTTCAAGAGAGAATGCAAGCTGGGGTGGGTGGCAGAGGGAGAGGGAGAGAGAATCTTAGGTTCCATGCTGAGTGCAGAGCCCGATGTGGGGCTTGATCCCACGACCCTGGGATCGTGACCTGAGCCGAAATCTAGGGTCAGATGCTCAACCAGCTGAGCCACCCAGGTGCCCTGATATTTTGCTTCTGCATGGTAATGATTTTGTGGTTTTGTTGGCGATAACTTTGCTCCAATGATACGCAGATGGAGAGGAAGCGTGAGCCTTTGAGTCTGTGTGGGGCCGGCGCGTGTACCTGTCTTGGTTCGTATCTTTTCTCCGTTTCATGTGCTCACGCAAAAGTGGGAGAAGTGCTTCCTGCCGCACCATTTGGTGAGGTAAATTTAGCATGCTTAAACCGTGTCCTTTCAATGATGGATGAGACCAAAGAACCTTGTTCTCATTGTTTCTTAAGCTGCTTGTCTTCATTAATAGATGCTCATGGAGTAGACTTCCGCACATTTTTCCTGTTTTACCCTTGATTAGCTCTGAGCTTGAAGAGCTCCACGCGTTACTGATCGCCAGTCGGCTCTTGGGTGCCAGTCTGTGCACATACGTGAGTGTGTGTTGTGTGTCCTCCTGTAGAGGAGGAAGGGTCTGCAGAGAGACTGTGAAGTCAGGGCCATGTCTGGTCTACGCCCCGGTTCTTCTGATGCCTCTGAGAGGGCCAGGTTCCTAGGGAAGTGAGGAGAGGACGAGGTGTGGGGAGGAGGGTGGGGTGTGCTCCAGTGTCAGTTTCCAGTGCGGGTAGTAAACAGGAGTGAAGAATGAAAGACGGGGGCGCCTGGGTGGCTCGGTCGGTTCAGTGGCTGACTTTGGCTCAGGTAGCGAGATCACAGTCTCGCATTTGTGGGTTCAGGCCCCGCGTCGGGCTCTGTGCTGAGGGCTGGGAGCCTGGAGCCTGCTTGGGAGTCTGTGTCTCCCTCTCTCTCTGCCCCTCCCCTGCTCATGCTCTGTTTCTCAAAATAAAAACATTAAAAGGAAAAAGGAATGAAAGACAGAGATGTTTGTGTGTTAGATGGCTTAGGTCTTGCCCACTTTTATGATAGAGAATATATAAGTAACACGGAGAGTAAAATCTTGACATTTGACAGAGGTTGGCTAGAATTTTCAGGTGAAATAGGACAAAACGGAAGTCCCTGTACTTAGGGTTGTTAAGACCGCATGGTGATGTAGGTTGATTCTATCGTGAGAGCTAAAATTTTATATTTTCTTATATTCACGCAGTTTGGTCTTATCTGCTTTTGTCTTTATGCTCACTTTTCGCATTGCAGATTGTGATTCTCTTTGTGTCGGCCGGCACGGGAAGTCTGGCTCCTGGTCCTCGGCCTTCCAGTGCTTCACGCCTTGGGTGTCCCCGCGGGGTGGTCCTTGCGCATGCACGCTGCTGAGCGTGTGTAGTGCTTGGTGCAGGTGCTGGAGGCAGAGGCTCGCTCTTGTGCACTTCCTCTGGGTGTCGACTCCGTACTCACACGTGTGGAGCTGCTTCGTTGTCCCTCATCGTCATGATGCGGATGTGCCACAGCTTCTTTAACCTGCCTGTTACTGGCGGCGTGTCCTTGTTCCCCGCGTCTTACTGTGACAGAGGAACATCTTTGTATGTGTGTGTAAGTCATATCTAGTGGCTACGTTCCTAGAATTGCTAGGTCACGGGGTATGGGTATTTAAAATTTTGATGTTAGGGGCGCCTCGGTGAACCAGTCGGGTGGTCATCCAACTCTGGATTTTGGCTCAGGTCACGATCTCGTGGTTCGAGAGTTCGAGCCCCGTGTCCGGCTCCATGCTGAGCCCGAGGAGCCTGCTTGGGAGCCGCTCTTGCCGCTCTGTCTGCCTCTCCTCCACTGGCGCAAGCACATGTAGGCACATGCTCTCTCTCCAGATAAATAAGTAAACTTAAAAAATTCTGTTTTGATTTTCTAGATTGCTTTCAGTTGAGATTGTGCTGGCTCATGTTCACCAATGATGTATGAATGCTTTCAATTTATTTTTAAAGACCATTTAACTGCTTCGTGTTCTACATGTTTCCAAGTGACCTTGGGTCAAAATTCTGACTTTTGAGAGAACGTCAAACCAGTCATCCTTTCTGAATGGATGGAAAGGTTTCATACGTTGAGGGACCGGTGTTTGGTGGGTATATTTTACAGAGATTTCTCTATTTCTGTCTAGGAAAAGCTGAAAAAATTAATGGTTAAACAGTTAATGTTATTCATATTTGCCATGATTGTAGTGTGTTTGCGTGTCTGTATGATGGTGAAAGCCCTTGTGGACCACAAGGGTCGTGTAACCATGTCAGCTTGGGAGGCTCAAGTCACTTGCAAAGCCAGGGGATGGTTCTCGGCTGAAGGTCGTATCTGGTTCTGGAAGAAGGGGAAAGTCTCTCTTGGACTGTCTTCTCTGAAGGCAGAGATTGGTCTCCAGAAGCACAAATGGATTTGGGGAAGGAATACCAAGTCAAGGAAGAAGGTGGTGGATGGTGACTCCTTTGTCGTCTTCTGTTTGTGCATGGAGTGGCAGTGGTCACAGTGGCATTGGGGGGAACAAGAACCCACCCCGCCCCGTGTGCGAACAGGGAGAAGAGTCTTCCTGGGCTGCCCAGTCCCTGCAGCTGGAGGGCTCCCCATCCACAGCTGCTGCTGGGAGAGCCCCGCCCTGCCGAGTCAGGATCGGCCTGCTCGCCTGGTCCGTCCGAGGCAGGTGTGGGCCCTCATGGTCCAGACGCCTCTCCTGGTTTGGCCAGCTTTGTTTGTATTTCTTCCTCATGTTGACATGTAAATAATAATTATATCATTACAAAGCAAGTTGCTTTACTGTTCTTTAAACAAGCTCAGAACAGAGAGTAACATGAAATGTTAACGTTAACCGTCTTGCAATTCAGATTTCTGATTCTACCTCCGGGGTGTGGCTGGGTTATTAAGAATCGCGACAAGCAAGAATTAGCTCTCCAGGTGTTGAAGAAAAGGTCTTTTGAATTTTTTTGTTAAGATTTTATTTATTTTTTTTTAATGTTTACTTATTTTTGACAGAGAGAGAGGCAGAGCATGAGCGGGGGGGGGGGGGGGGGGGGGGGGAGGGGGGGAGGCAGAGAGAGAGGAAGACACAGAATCCGAAGCAGGCTCCAGGCTCCAAGCTGTCAGCACAGAGCCCGATGCGGGGCTCGAACTCACAAACCATGAGATCATGACCTGAGCTGAAGTCAGATGCTCAACCGACTGAGCCACCCAGGCGCCCCAAGATTTTATTTTTTTAAGTCATCTCTACACCCCACGTAGGGCTTGAACTCAAGGCCCCGGGATCAAGAGTTGCATGCTCCACTGACTGAGCTGGCCCTGGGGCCTCAAGGTCTTGTGAATTTGATTCCATTTTTGGACAGCAGGTTGACAGGACCTGAGTTGGCTTTGTGATTTTGTGTCTTGCTGTGAGAGAGTATTGGCTAGAATTGTTTTCTTCTCAGAATTTGCGTTTCTATCTTTCCATCATTGTTTTGCTCAGCGGTCTTTATGTCCCTTCTATCTTTTCAGGCTTTGGAGGGCATTTCTTGCTTGATGTAGATGTTAGAAGAAAGATGAGAAGTTTGATTTGGTTGTACTCTTGATTTTGATTGTGATTGCTTTTGTGGTAGCTTTTGACCCTGCTCCCTGATGCAAAAGTGGAGGACCTGGTGTACTTCATTGAGAGCAGTTTTAGTACTCATAAAATAGCTTTGAGACTTCTGGTGCGGACAACATAAAATTATTTTAGAATAATTGGTTGGTTGTGTGGATGGTGACTAGCTAGCATTATTGTCAATGTTTATCTAGTTCTTTATCAAAATGCTTCTCCTGACTGTAGCATTTCATTGTAATGGAGAATGATTTTCATGTAAAGCTGGTTGCTGTACAGTTTCTTTCTGGTTGCTATGGAAACAGTAAGGTGTGGTAGTGAGTGCTAATCAAGTGCTGGGTTACCCTTCCTGTTCACCCGCTGCAGCTCTCCGCAGCGGGAATCGGGAGGGAGGGCCCCGAATTGTCCTCTTCTCTCACCCTGTTTGGTCACAGAGGTTTCGGGATCTGGATGGTTAGAACGGTGTGATTTTCTTTCCCTCCAGCTTAAGTGCTGGGGGCTTTTGTTTTTTGGCTGAGTGGTCATGGGTTTCCTTCCTGTGTGTGCGTCTGTCTCCCAGCCTCTCTGCCTGTCCTGTAAGATCCTCTCTTAGGACACAGGTAGGAGGGTTTGTTGAGAATCGCTGTTAACTAAGACATGCTAGAATTTGGCCTGAGTTGTGCAAGTCCCCACAGCCAACCCCCCAGTTGAGACCCTCATGTCTCTGCAGCCAGAGAGGGCAGGGAGAGCCCTGCACCCTGCCGAGCAGGGAGGAAGGCGATCAGTGCCTTCAATTTGAAGATTTAAGTTCGATTTAAAAAATTTTTTTTTCAACGTTTATTTATTTTTGGGACAGAGAGAGACAGAGCATGAATGGGGGAGGGGCAGAGAGAGAGGGAGACACAGAATCGGAAACAGGCTCCAGGCTCTGAGCCATCAGCCCAGAGCCCCACACGGGGCTCGAACTCCCGGACCGCGAGATCGTGACCTGGCTGAAGTCGGACGCTTAACCGACTGCGCCACCCAGGCGCCCCTTAAGTTCTATTTGAAATGAGATTTTTTGTGTGTGAACTGTCAGCCAGTGGATTTTCATCTGTTGTGCGTCGTCCTTAGGACTGTCCTTAGGTGGCAGATTCCACCCCAGAGAGCAGCGTTCTGTTAACTTACTAAGAAAACCTTGCAGTACAGTGGCTGTTGCAAGCTACGAGGTCTGTGAGGAAGAACTTGGTCTCAGCACGGTTGGCATAATTTGTTTGAATCATGTGTTGTAACAGAGACTTAAAGTTCTGATGACATTCTCCTGAAATTCACGGCTGAGAGGCCTGTATCCAGCTGTCATTTGTGTAGGTAAGGAGGCCGTGTGGAGTAGTGCGGGTGGGTTCTGTGCCTACTGCCCCGGGACAGGTGACCACAGGGGGTTGTGGCTTAAAGCAATACACAGGTATTACCTGGCGGTTTCTGTAGCTCAGGAGTCCAGGCATGCCTTAGCAGGGTCCTCCGTTCTTGGTCCCACTTGGTCACAGTCCAGATGTCAGGTGGAATTGTGGCCTCCGTGGAAGATGGAGGCGGGGGCGGGGAGTGGTCTGAGGTCATCAGAAGAATTTATTTCCTTGCAGTTGTAAAGTCCCTGTTTTGTGCCGCCACCTGGAGGTCCCCACTCTTGGTCCCGGGAGGTCCCCGCAGTTACTTGCCCTGTAGCCTCTCACAGGTAGCGAGTCTTGGGCTCCAGCCTAAGATGGGGTCTCACGGAACAGGAGGTATTATGGAGGTGCCGACACGCTAGGCTCTGCCACACTGTCCCCCTGACCAAGGAAGAGACATCCTCTACCCTTTGCCATATTCCATTGGGTAGAAGCAAGTCACGGGTCCCACCCACTCTCCGGTGAAGTGACTCCACTCAGAGGTGGGGTCTTCTTAGGGTCTGTGGGCCATCTGGGGTGCCATTGGGACGGGGTGCTTTTTAGAGCTCTCAGTCCCTAGATTCTGGCGTGCCGGTCTTGGGTGGCATCTGTTTTGGCACGCTCTCCCCCGATTGCTTGTTCTGTTCTCTGTGCTGTCGGGCCCGCCTGCACGGGTGAGAGTAGGACCGAGACTGATGGCCACAGGTTGGGTGAGAAGAGAGTTTGGATTGAACTGGATGCTTGCCCTGCTACCTGCTGACATTTTCCCTGTGTCTCCTGTCGGGCAGGTTTGTGGTAAAGAGCAGATGATGGGTGTGGTCAGTGAGCCAGCTGGGCAGGGCCCGTGGAATGCCAGGCTCCGAGCCAAGTGAACCAAACTGCCCCTTGTCTTTCTCCAGGCAGTGGGGTGACAGTGGGTTAGGCTTAGGAGTAAGTCCAGGCTGTCCGTTTGCTCTAGCCACGCCGATGTCCTGCTGTTCCAGCCTGGGCTCTGTGGAGTGTGTGGGACCTTTGGTGGGGAGCATGCTCAGAGGCCTTTTGGACAGCATTGGCCATTTGTCTCTGTTGCTCTCTCTCTTTTTCCTTTTAAGTTTAGAGAGAGAGAGAGAGAGAGGGCAACCCAACAGGGGAGGAGGGAGAGAGAGGGAGAGAGAGAATCCCAAGCAGGCTGTGCACTGTCAGCCCAGAGCTGGCACAGGGCTCGATCTCATGAACTGTGATATCATGACCTGAATTGAAATCCAGAGTTGGACATTCAGCCAGCAGAGCCACCCAGGCGCCCCTAAATGGTGTGGCTTCTGCCTGGAATTCTCTGCTCCCCACTTTTCCCGGTAGTGCACACTCACCCTTCCGGCCTCAGCTTCCAAGGCAGCCTTCTTGGTCTCCTGGCTTAGCTTCCTCCTCGTGTGTGACTTCTGCCCCCACTTGGCAAGACTGGTGCCCTCTGCCCCACTCTCTGGTAATAACTTAGGGTTTTGTGTTACCGTCTTCCTTAGGTGTCTTCCCTGCCTGCAGACACCAGGCACGGGGCTTGGCACACTCCTGGTGGGCAGGCCCCTCGCGAAACAGCATCACCGCATAGCAAGCCTTCAAGAGGGAACTGAGAGGGAAGCGGTGTGTTTGTGAGTCCTGGGCTCTGGCAGCCTTGACCCTCTTGCTTTTCATTTGCTTTGAGTGTCAGTAAATCTACTTATTTTCACAGCTGGGTTTGTTGTGTGAGTCTGAAGTTCGTTCTCATAGTCATTGCCTGGCTCTCCCCAATACTGCACCTAACTTAGAGGTGGGCACCCTCTCCTTTTTTGTGCAAAAATAAAAGCATAGGTGGTGTCCGTATTTGGAACTTGGAGAATCAAGGCCACGTCCTTGCTTGTCTCCCGTTCTTGCTTCCTTTTAGCTGTTGCTCTGTGCTCTGGGAGTGCTTGTCTGCAATTTCAGCCTCGGAATACGGATGGCAGACGTCCTCTTGGACTTAGAACCCTGAAACACGGTGCCATTTGATGTTTCTGTCCGTGATCCTGAGGGGCTCCTTCTCCGTGGGGAGCGCCTTTACAAGAAGTCACCTGGGTGTCAGACTGGAGGAGGCCTCGCATGGGGGCAGGTGGGCCTCTGCTCTTACAGAGGCTTGTGTGTTGACTTGCGATGCCTTATGCCTGCTAAGTGGGAAGCGGTGCTAATCACGTTTGGTTTACTGCTCACGTACCCTTTGGCAGAGAGTAAATACAGTTTTTGAAAAATCAGGATAAAACGTGCATTGTTGTGCTGGGTGAAGATACGTTGCCCGGTGCTGGTGGCCAGCTGCCGTGTGCTCGGGGACAGGGCCCGATGGTTAGGGCGTAAGTGCTTACGGTACACTGCCGACGGTTGTCCTTGTCCTTCTGTGTGGCGCTGCGTGTGAACTGGGGCCCGAGTTGGGCAGTTGCTTGTACCTTAAACATCTCCACGGCGGCCTGAACCTTTCTCACAGGCCAGCCTCTGGTAGAGCACGCTCTTCCTGTTGGGCTCCTCAGGGCTGTCGGGCAGTGTGTTTGCTCTTGTGGTCCTTGTGGAGCTGAGCCCAGGGTTTTCCTTGGCCTGCTCTAATCACATGCTCAGAGGGGCACCTGGGTGGCTCAGTCAGTGGAGCGTCCGACTTTCGCTCAGGTCATGGTCTTGGGGTTCGTGGGTTCGAGCCCCGCGTCGGGCTCTGTGCTGACGGCTCAGAGCCTGGAGCCGGCTTCGGATTCTGTGTCTCCCTCTCTCTGTGCCCCTCCCCTGCTCACACTCTGTCTCTCTCTCTCTCTCTCTCTCAAAAATAAACAAACACTAAAAAGAAAACATGTCTCCTGTTCCACCAACTGAGCCAGCCAAATGCCCCTCTTGCTTTTCTTGTAAGAAGTGGAATTATATCTGCCTCTCCGGGCTTCTTTTTTTTTTTTTTTTTTTTTCCTGATTAAATGCGCTAATGACCAGGTGCCTGGGGGGCTCAGTCAGTTAAGCCTCTGACTCTTGACTTTGGCTCAGGTCATGATTTCACGGTTTGGTGAGTTTGAGCCCCGAGTCCAGAGCCTGCTTGGGATTCCCTCCCTCTCCCTCTCTCTCCCCCCACCCCTTCTCTATGCCCCTGCTCTGTGTGTGTGTGCCATCCCCTCCCCCCCAAATAAATAAAAAAACAATAAATGTGCGAATGACTGTTAAAGCAGCTAGCACAGTGACTGCATATAGCCCTAAATAATAATTTTATTTTTTTCCTCCTGGCTTGCTTTGCCAAGGGTGACATTTGATGCTTGGTAACTACTGTTTGTTTGTTTTTGTTTTTTTACTAGCTTTATTCAGGTACAGTCATACAATAAACTCCTTCTTAAAGTATACAATTTGGTAAATTTTGGCATATTTATGTACCACAGTGGAGATAATGATATATTTATCATCCTAGAAAGTTTCTCGGGAACCCTTCATAATCCCTCCCTCCCACCCTGCCCTGTCTTGCCCCCAGTCTACTTTCTGCGGCTGTAGAATACTTTGTGTTTTCTATAATTGATTTATAAAATTTATAAAATTTCCAGAAGTTTTTAGCATTTATATAAATGGAATCATTTCTTTCTCTGTTGCCTTTTGTGTCTTTGTCAAAAATCAGCTGTCCGTATGCAGGTGGATCTGTTTCTGGACACTCTCTTCTGTCCCATCGATTTCTGTCCTTGTCATGGCATGGTGTCACCATGTTGGTAGCTTTATAATAAGCCTTGAAGTCTGGGAATATCAGTCCTCAAGCTTGTGTTTTCTTTTTTTTCAAAGTTGTTTGGTTACTTTAGGTCTTTCACATTTCCGTACGAATATTAGAATCAATATGTCAAAATACACAAAAAAGCCTGCTGGGAGTTTTCTTTTTTTAATTGAAGTGTAGCTGACACAGAGGGTTAATTAGTTCCAGGTTACAGCTTAGTGGCTGGGCGGCTGTAGAGGTGAGCCTGCCGGGACCTGGAGGGGGATAGCCTTGCCTGGCTGGGTTGCAGAGAGCTGGTCTGGTGCGGCTGTTGAGACTTCCCCCTGACCACAACACATCTTCCCGTTGAAGTCAGTGGGCTGCAGTCCCCCGCTTCCGTGTTTAGTGTTGGAGTCTTGCACGTCTTTTGTTACATTTATTCGTAAGGTGTTTCACGCTGTGACATTGTTGCAAATGGCACTTAAACTTGTTTTCTGATTATTTTGGCACTAGTACAGGTGTCAATTTAAGAAAAATGATTTTGTATCCTACAACCACACTAAACTCACTAGTTCCAGTGGCTTTTTTTGTTTTGTTTTGTTTTGATCTTTATTTTTAAGAGAGAGAGAGGATCTGAAGCGGGCTCTGTGCTGACAGCAGAGAGCCCAACGTGGGGCTCAGACTCACGAACCGTGAGATCATGACCTGAGCCGAAATCAAGAGTCAGATGCTGAACTGCCTGAGCCACCCAGGCGTGCCACTTCTAGTGGCTTTCTAGTAGACCCCGTTGGTTTTTCTATATCGATGATGTTGTGGTTCACAAATGAAGTCTGTTTTTCTTCTTCCTTTCTAATCTGGATACCTTTCATTTTTATTTTAAGCAGGCTCCACGCCCGCCATGGGGCTTGAACTCACGACCCTGAGATTAAAAGTCACGTGCTCCACCGACTGAGCCAGCCACGCGCCCCTTCTTTTTTTTTTTTTTTTTTTTTGATCTGACTGCCCTGACTGGAGTTTCCAGCACAGTGTTGGGCAGATGTGGGGAGACTAGACCTGCGTCTGAGGCTCAGTCTGAGGCTCACTTCTTACTGTGGGAGGGGAGTGCTAGCTTCGCACCATTACCTGTAATGGCAGGGTAGGGTTTTCAGAGGTGCACTTCATCCGGTGGAGAAGTTCCCTTTTATTCCACGTTTGCAGAGTTTTTCTCAGGAATGGATGTTGGATTATATCCAAAGCTTTTTGCATATACTTAGTTGATTGTATGGTTTTGCTTTTTTGGTTTGTAAATACGTGAAGAGCGTTGATTCTTTCTCAGATGTTAAGCCGGTCTTGTCTTCCAGGGTTCAAAGCCACTTAGCTGTCTAGACGGCTGGCTGGTGGCTGGGTGATCAGCCGTGTGCCTGCCGTCGTCCAGCGGCGGGGCCTGGGTTCCCCATGCAGTGGAAGCTGCTGTGTTCCTAAGAACCGTGGAAGGACGAGAGTCGGGGCCGTAAGACCTGCAGAGCGTCACTTCTGCCTCATGCTTCTGGTCACAAGTCCCGAGGCCAGCCTGGACGGAAGGGGAGTGAGCTGGGTCCCACCACTCACCCGTTGGCAGGAGGTGCTTCAGAGTCCCAGTGCGGCCGGTGGGCCAGTGCGGCCGGTGGGCCAGTGCGGGTGAGGAGCAGACGCCCAGATCCTCTTATTTTGCTCTAATTATCCTAACAAATGTGCGTTTCTCCGCTTTGGTTCTCCTTTTCAGGTGAACAGGACCGAATTAGCAGATCTTTGCTAGGTTTCCCGGTAACAGTGTTGTGAAGTGTTAAAGAACATGGTGGCAGGGAACACAGGTCTGTCTACCTCATGTGTATAAACACGCACTATTATCCCTGATGCTGTGCTCGACTGTGTATCTGTGTGTGCACAGCGGATGTGAGCACGCACTGTTTGTGGCTTTGTGTAAGTGTGGGCGCTGGTGCCTCCAATCTGGTCCCTGCCTTTTGATGCTGAATTTATCAGTATCAAGATGTTAACTGAGTACTTGTTGTGGCCCCTAAGCTTGGAGAGCAGGTAACTCCCCCCCCCTCCCCCATGTCAGTGTGATTTTCTTCCAAAATTTGTTTAGTTTTTTTTTTTTTTTTTTTTTTTTTAAATTTTTTTTTTTTCAACGTTTATTTATTTTTGGGACAGAGAGAGACAGAGCATGAACGGGGGAGGGGCAGAGAGAGAGGGAGACACAGAATCGGAAACAGGCTCCAGGCTCTGAGCCATCAGCCCAGAGCCTGACGCGGGGCTCGAACTCCCGGACCGCGAGATCGTGACCTGGCTGAAGTCAGACGCTTAACCGACTGCGCCACCCAGGCGCCCCAAAAATTTGTTTAGTTTTTAATCAACAGTAATGTTAATGTTTGCCGGGTACTTAATTGTATGCATTCTCCCCCGTCTCCCCCCCCCCCCCCCCCATGGTTTTGTGTGGTCAGCAGGATGATTTCTATTTTACTGATGACCAGAGTGAAGCTTAGCGAGGAGCTTAAGAAGTAAGGCTTTCAGGTTTTAAGATAAATGGGAGAATAATTTCTTCTTCGGAGAATTGAACTGTCAGCAAACTTGGGCTAGTTACAGAAAGGGGCATTTACGTGTTCTTCATACGTTAGCATGAGGTATCTGCCTTACGGCTAGTGGCGCATGTCTTGCCAGCATCTTTTTCTGGACACGGTGTTGAGTTTATGCTGATATAACCTCATTCTTGTCCTGTTGTCAGCATGCTGACATTTTTGAAAGTGTCACTGGTGACTGTGCAGCTGAGTAGGCTTCTTTCTGGAGATGGGGAATCTTGGGAGTAAACAAGAAACATGTGCTTGTTGCCAGATGCTCTGTAGAGGGTTTTCCTTTGTCTTGCTGTGGACTCGTGGGGGAGGGGCGATGGTCAGCCACCTGCTGGCCCAGCTGTTCTGGGCTCCAGCTTTCCGCTGAGGTGTATGGGCAGGAACTAGGGCCCCGCAGAGGGACACAGTCGCTCTCTTGTTCTTGATATTAAAACTTCGCCGATCTTTGTTCTCTGACACAGAGCATCTGCTGTTGAGAGAAGTCTGTCGCCAATCTGATTTGTAAACCTTTGTAGGTAATCTTTTAGGATTTTATGGAAAATTTACAGGAGTGGGTTTTTTCCCCTTAAAGTTTATTTATTTATTTTGAGAGAGAGAGAGAGAGAGAGAGAGAGAGAGAGGGAGGGGCAGAGGGGGAGGGACAGAGAGAATCCCAAGCAGACTCCTTGCTGTCAGTGCAGAGCCCATGTGGGGCTCCAACTCACGAAACTGTGAGATCATGAGCTGAGCTGAAATCAAGAGTCGGACGCTTAACTGACTGAGCCCCCCCAGACGACCTGATTTTCTGTGTATCTGAGGGAGTCTGAAATTTCATGACCATCAGGGCTTGGATTTGACATTTTCATACTGCTCATTATTCAGTAGCTCTTTCAATATGCAGACTTGTCTTTTTATTTTTATTATTTTCAAAATTTTTATTTACTTATTTTCAGAGAGAGAGAGAGCACTAGCATGGGAGGGGGTGGAGAGACAGGGAGACAGAGAATCCCAAGCAGGTTCCGTGCTGTGAGCACGGAGCCTGATGAAGGGCTCGAACCCACAAACTGTGAGATGGTGACCTGAATTGAAATCAGGAGTCAGGTGCTTAACCCACTGAGCCACCCAGGTGCCCTTAGACTTGTCTTTTTAAATTTGTGTTTAAAGGTTTTCAGTCAGGGGTCAGATAGTAAATATTTTACATTTGTGGACCACCTTCTCAATTCATGAAAGGACCACAGACCACATATAAACAAATACACCTGCTGTGTTCAAATAAAACTTTACTTACTGACACTGAAATTTGAATTTCATGTAATTTTTGTGGTCACAAAATACGTTTTTTGAATGAGATACAAATGTAAAACCATTTGTAGGTTGTGGACTGTCTGAAAAATGGCGTTGGGCCAGATTGTGCCTTCTGGCCTCTGTTTGCTGCACCCTGTCATCTGACATGAATGCAGCACTACCTGACAGTGACTCTGGTCTTTGAAGGGTTCTTTCAGCTTTGCTGAAATTTTGACTTTGCTCCTTCCTTCTGTGTAGTTTGTTCGGCGGTGATTCTAGACTTGGGTTATCTGTCCACCTGACCTGGCGTGTATCGTCCTGTTTTCCGGTGCTCTTATGTGGCTGTATTCTTTCCAAAATGTCACTTTAAGAACTTTTGGACGAAAAGAGTATAGTGATCAGCACTGCGATCTGGCAGCATTGATGTTTTGTGAGTGTAATTGCGTCCTGGACAGGAGGCCCCTCCCTCACACGTGCACAGACTTGTCCAGAAGGGGTGAGGAAAGAAAGCTGTTGTCCCTTGTTAACAATCATGCACACGTGCTAGACTCAGGCATTAATTTTGAATTGAATGTGAACTAAACACTTTGCTCTGGAATAAAAGCGATGTGAAGTATTTGGGACGGTTGAGCTGGTGCTAACAAGGCTGCTTGTAAACTGAAGCTTGTGACAGACGCCAGACCATCAGCTGAGAATACACGGAGCTGGAGATCGCGGTGGCGGGTGCTGTGCAGAACTTCACACACAGGTGGTGAGGAGGGAGAGCACGGTGATTTAGTCTGAAAAGTGTTGGACAGGCTGAATTAGTAGTAAAGCTACTGATTTTTAGAGAGAACCTGAGTTTTTGAAACGTAATGTTTTAATAGAACTGACCCTAATAATTAGTGTTCGAGGAGACATTTAGCCTTCTTTTCCTAGGTGACGAGAAAAAGTTTGGAGAAAAGTTTGGCAACTGAAACAGGATAGTAAAGAAATGGCTCTATGAAATTTTCCCTGTCTGGTAAAACCTCCTTAAAACTGGATTCTTGCAAACCTGAGTTTTCTTTCTATTGTGGTAAAATATATATAATATAAAATACACATCGTGGCCATTTTTAAGGGTACAGTCTCGTGGCGTTGTAGTCACATCCCGTGCAGCCATCAGCACCGTCCGTGTCCACAGCTGTTTCATCTCCCTTCCTCCCACACCGAAACTCTGTCCCCGTTAAACTTTGACTCCGTGTTTCCTTCCCCTCGCTCCTGCATCCATTCTGTCTTCTGTCTGTGGATTTGACTATTCTGGTCCCTCACATAGAAGTAGAATCCTACACTGTTTTGTCCTTTTCTGTCTGGCTTATCTCACCCAGCATAATGTCTTTAAGGTTCACCCATGTTGTAGCAGGTGTTGGAGCATCCTTCCTCTTTAAGGATGAGTCACGTTGCCTTGTCTGTATAGACCACATTTTGTTTATTTGAAATTCGTCATTTGGACACGTTATCGTACGAACACTTAAGTTGTTTCCACTTTTCAGTTATTGGGAGTAGTGCTGCTGTGAACATGAGTGTGCAAATAAATGTTCAAGTCCCTCCTTTGACCACTTGTGTGTGTGTACAAAGAGCTAGAGTTGCTGGATCAAGTGGTAAAATTCTGTTCACTTTTTGAGGAGCTGTCATAGTGTGTACTGTTTCCCACAGCGACTACACTGTTTTACATTCCTGCCAGCAGTGCACAGGGTCCACTTTCTCCACATCCCTGCCAACACCGGCTCTTGGTTGATTGATTTGATTGGTTGACTGTTTGATAGTAGCCATCCTAATGAGTGTGGATTGGTATCTCGTTGTTTTGATTTGCATCTTCCTAATGACTGCTGATGTCAAGCATCTTTTCATGTGTTTATGGTTCATTTGTATACTTTCTTTGGAGAAATGTCTGCTCAAGTCCTTTGACCATTTTATTTTTTAAAGTTTGTTTATTTTGAGAGAGAGCGCATGTGCGTGCGCGTGTGCACATGTAGAGGAGGGGCAGGGGGAGGAGGAGGAGGGAGGAGGAGGAGGAGGAGGAGGAGGAGGAGGAGGAGGAGAGAGAGAGAGAGAGAGAGAGAGAGAGAGAGAATCCCAAGCAGGCTCTGCGCTGTCAGCACAGAGCCTGATTTGGGGCTTGAACTCACAATCATGACCTGAGTGGAAGTTGGAAGCTTAACCAACTGAGCCACCTAGGCACCCCTCTCTGTGTCTTATTTTGGATAATTTCTGTTGCTGTGTTTCCATGCGCACTACTCTTTTCTTCTGCAATGTCTAAAATGTCAGCCATTTTTGTCTCAAAAAAATTTTTTTTAAGTTTATTTACTTATTTTAGAGAGAGAAAGAGGTGGGCGAAGGGCAGAGAGAGGGAGAGAGAGAATCCCAGGCCGGCTCTGCACTGTTTGTGCGGAGCCCCACCTGAGGCTCAAACCCTCAAAGTGTGAGATCGAGCCCTGAGCCGAAGTTGGAAGCGTGAACTGACTGAGCCACCCGTACAGGTGCCCCTTGTATCTTTTTTTTTTTTTTTTTTTTTTTTTACCTCATTCCTTGTGGTGTTAATTTCAAGAAGTGTGATGTGGGCCCTTTCCAGATCTTCACGTGTCTTCTGTGTCCTAACTCTCACTCGTCTTCTCTGTGTCACTTCTGGCTGCTGGGTCTCGCTTCTGCTCAGGTTCTCTGCAGAGCTGGGCGATGTTTGATGGCGTTGCAGACACTGGTCTTTGTATCCTACCTGTGGTTGGATATTTTGTATTACTGCAAACATCTCGGGCTCTGGTGTGGATGTTTTCGGGCCCCCTGAAGCAGTCTGCTTCTGTTAGTTCATTTCATCCTTTGTCGTCCGGTGCTGCGTGCGCTCCGTAGCCAACCTCACACCTGCTTGTGCGCTTCTTCCTCTGTGGCCTCGCGGCCAAGTCCAGCTGCTTTGGGCTGCTGGGAGCATGATGTCTTCCTCTCCAGGCAGGGAGGCCACTCTTCTGGGTTTGCGCTGCCCACGCCGTGGCCTGGAAGCTCTCCCCAAGCAGGAAGCCGAGCAGGTGTGAGCTCACTTCACCTATTTTCCATCTCTCGGGGGTCGCTTTCCTCATCGCTTGATGTCCAGTGTCTCGAAACCATTGTTTCCTCCTTTCTGTCCAGGTTTAAGGGGAGTAGAGGTCCAGTTCCTTTTAATCCACCTTGGGCAAAGCCAGGACTTTCTAGAACTTTAGTATTTTTTCCTGAAAGCTCAGATATTATAACTGATCACAAATACTGACGTTTATTTACTTGAGTGACTGTGGTGTGTCACGCGTTCAATACAACTTGGTTTTCTGTAGCAAATTGCACTTGAGACACGGGCTTCGTCCCCGAGGGCCTCACGCTCTGCCCTCCAGCAGGTGTGCTTCATGCCCTCTGTGGTTTTGTCGTAGGATTCAAATGACCTGTACTCCTTCGTCGAAACTTACTAAAATTAGTTTTTGCTGATTAATCCAGAGCAGTCTTCAGTGACACTGGCATTTGAAACTTAGGATTGGATGGTGATGAAGAGTGTGGCTGGAGTGTGGATGGAGATTCTGCCTGGATTTGTCTGGGCTGCCAGCACTTGGGTCCTCCTCGCAAGTAGGTGATGACTCCAGAGAGAGGACGGACGGTCTCTCTTCAACCTTTATGATGGTGGTTTTCACCTCAAGACGCTTCTTCTTTCACGGCCGGGGTAGAGAAACTCTGGAGACCGCGAAGGGGAAATGGCTGAGGGCTGGTGGCACTGGACGGATTGGAAGCAGCTTTAGGATGTAAAAGATACACTTAAATAAGAAATAAGGCAGGGATTTTTCGTTTGGGGAGAATTTAAGTCAAGTTTTGTTGCGATGTTGTTAAGTGAAGCAGCTTCTTTGTAGCAGCTTTGGAGGTGATTAATGGAACACGTCTGCACGCGCCAGGGTCATGTTTAGCCGTCCACTGGAACTGTAGAGTAAGCTAGAGCACTGTGTAGCATCACCGTGGTCACTTCTCTGCAGCGGTGTCACCCTGAGAGCCCAAGGCCAACTGCGTCGGCAGACGCTCCCTCTAGGAGGCCCATGGCCTCTGTCCTTGGACTTGACCCCATGTTAACCACTGTGTGTCATTTCTCCTGGTCCATCCAGCTCCCTGTTTGTGTGTTTCCTTTGTTTGTTTGTTTGTTTTGTTTGCGTGTTTCTTGTGATAATCACTGATGTACTTGGGAATGTGTTGGTGACATTTCTACAGGAATACTTCAGACAATACAATTGCCCGTTCTGAAACCTGCAATTAAATGGCTTTTGATAGTCGTGTTTAACCCCATGTAACCGACAGCAAGTTTTGATCTAGAACAGTCCCCTTACCTCAGCAAGTTCTTTTGTAGCCTGTAACCCCCACTCCCAGCTGTAGCCTCACCCTGAGCGGACACCGGTTTTCCTTGGGCACGGGTGTGTTTTGCCTGTTTCCGAATTTTGCATACAGGGAATCATGCAGGATGCAGTATTTGGAGTCTCCTGTCACTCCCACAGCGTGATATTTTTTTTAAACGGAGGAAAAATTAGTACAAGAAATGCAGTGCTCCCAGTGCTTTGTGCCCGTCACTACCTGGTTTAAGAAGACTTCTACCCTCGGAAAGAAACTCTGTCCCATTAAGCAGCCACTGCTCGTGCCCCTCTCCCTCCCTCAGACGCCCTGCCAGGCATGCAGTCTCCTTTGGCTCTGTGTAGATTTGCCTGTTCTGGACATTTCATATAAATGAATCATACTAGATTTCCCCCCCCCTGCCCCTTTTAAGTAATCTTTATGCCCAGTGTGGGGTTTGAACTCATGACCCTGAGATTAGGAGTCGTGTGCCCTGCTGACAGTGCCCCACAAGGTTGGGTTTTTGCGTCTGGCTTCTTTAACTTGGTAGGACGTCTTCAGGGCTCAGCCATGTCGTAGCATATGCTGGAACTTTTCATGTGTGAAAAATACTCCAGGGGCGCCTGAGGGGACTCAGTCAGTTAAGCGTCTGACTCTTGGTTTCGACTCAGGTCATGATCTCACAGTTCGTGAGTTCAAGCCCCACATCGGACTCTGAGCTGACAATGCGGAGCCTGCCTGCGGTTCTCTCTGTCCCTCTCTCTCTGCCCCTTGCCTGCGCCCCTTCCCTCCCTCCCTCCCTCCCTCCCTCCCACCCTCCCTCTCTCTCTCTCTCTCTCTCTAAATAAACTAAAGAAATTCAAAACAAAACAAAACAAAACAAAAAAAAACACCACACTCCACCATATGGATGGATACATTCTGCCACCCACCTGTGGATGGGCATGCGGGCTGTTTTCACCTTTCTGCCTTCGTGACCAGTGCTGCTGAGAGCGTATGTGTGCAAAGGTCTGTTTGAACACCTTTTGGGCGTATGCCTAGCAGTGGAATGGCTGGGTCATATGGCCATTCTGTGTTTAACTTTGTGAAGAATTACCAGGCTCTCACAGTAGTTGGATCATTTCGCTTCCTGAACATATAGGTCAGGAGCACATGCACAGTTCTTTGAGAATACCGCTCCCCCTGGTCCCAGCGTCCTGCCTGATAGGTGTGGGCAGCTGTCTTCAAGGGGGTGGGGGGCTGGCGAGCAGGCCCATCGGCACAGTGACCTCCTGGGGAGATCCAGCAGCTACCTCGTTAAGTGCTGTTGTTCCCTTAGACGGGAGCTTTTCCTTGCATCCTGTCCTTCATACTTCTGACCACTTTGACTACTTGTTCATTGCCGGTTTTGGAGGGATAGAGGCCTGGAGTTCTCTGTTCTGTCCCTTTGGGTGGTATCTTCCCCTGCTGTGATGTTTTGAGACCTGTGCGTGTCTTCATGACTTTGTCTTGCTGCAGAGATGTGCCCTGACACAGCGCCTCACGTGGAACCAATTCAAAGGTGTCTGTGACGTTGGTCACTGCTGAAGAGCTTAGAGTTTGAGGACTTGTCTGTGGAGACTGCATTTAAAAAGCTCAGATTTAGGGGCACTTGGGTGGCTCAGTCGGTTCAGCGTCCAACTTCGGCTCAGGTCATGATCTCACGGTCATGATCTCATGATCTCTCTCCCCTGCTCGTGTTTGGTCTGTCTCTGTCAAAGATAAATACACATTAAAAAAAATAAATAAAAATAAAAAAATAAAAAGCTCCAATTGGTAGTTTATGAAGAAGAAAATTGGCAAATGATGTAAGAGGAGTGCTTATTAAAAAATTACCTCCTTAACTGGGTGCAGCACGGTTGCTCTAAGAACTTGCCCATTCTTAAAGGTTCCCTTACCCATTGGGTCAGGGCGGAGGATTTGCAAACTGCGACCCAGGCTCTTACACCTGTAGGTGATCTAGAACAGTTTGATCTAGAACAAAGTCGATGCTGGGCTAAATGCTGGCCTCACCGCTCTTCTCTGTCTATTCTCGGCCTTATCTGCAGGCCTGCGGGGGTCATGACCCCTCCAGGAGGGCAGGACTTTGCAGGACTTTGCACGTTCAGTTACTTGAAAGCAGCTCTTCAGGGCTCTGCCGCTCCTGGTGGACTCTGCTCCTCCCCTGTGGTGTCCACCTCCGGGCCCTTCATAAAGCCCCTCCCCCGTGAGTCCCGGTGCCGCAGCACAGTTACGGGGCCTCTTGCCGGGTGCCGTTCTGTGTGCTAGACCACAGTAATTCACTTGACCTCGGTGCCCCCAAGGCACTGGTGCCGCTCTTCTCCCTGTTGCAGAGGAGGGTACGTCGAGGCACAGAGAGGCCCAGCCACCTGCCCAGGTCATGAGTGACAACACTGGCATTGCCTGAAAGATTGGGCTGGCAATCCCCCGGGCTAGCCGGCTCCAGAGCCCCACTCTGGTCGCTCACCTGCGCTGTCTCCCCGCCTTTGGGCAGGTACGTAACCATAGAGCTGGGGGACAAGTCTGTTTGCTGGTAGCTGTATCTCCTGTGCTAACATCTTCTCGTCGTGCTGTTCTGTCTGCCCGTGTATGTTCGTGCTCATGAAAGGGTGCTTTGTAGTTTTAGTTAAAAAACATCTCTCTTGCCTCCTGTTAGCCATTCCCTTTGAAGTACCCAGGACCATCGTCAGTAAGCTAGTTACTAGCACTTTGTCCTAGGTGACACCATGGCAGCAGGAAAGGCAGTTTGGCTCGTAGCACAAAGGGAGGGAAATTATGCTAATTAGCGCTTTAACTTAGCTATAGATTCCATTTATTTTTTTAATTTTTTAATTAAATATTTTTTTCATGTTTCTTTATTTTGGGGGGGGGAGCGCGCGCAAGAGAGAGAGCGAGCATGAGTGGGGGAGGGGCAGAGAGAGAGAGAGGGAGACACAGAATCCAAAGCAGCCCCAGGCTCCTAGCTGTCAGCCCAGAGCTCTACGTGGGGCTCAAGCCCACGAACCGTGAGATAAGGACCTGAGCCGAAGTCGGACACTTAACCGACTGAACCACCCAGGTGACCCTATAAATTCCTTTTAGAAGTTTCGAGGAGGGGCGCCTGGGTGGCTCAGTCGGTTGAGCGTCTGACTTCGGCTCAGGTCATGATCTCGCGGTCTGTGAGTTCGAGCCCCGCGTCGGGCTCTGGGCTGATGGCTCAGAGCCTGGAGCCTGCTTCCGATTCTGTGTCTCTCTCTCTCTCTCTGACCCTCCCCCGTTCATGCTCTGTCTCTCTCTGTCTCAAAAATAAATAAACGTAAAAAAAAAAGAAGTTTTGAGGAAACTAATAGGGAAATAAATGCTCTGTGAGGGATTGCTGCTTCAGGATTTTTTTATTAAAAAAATAATTAATTATTATAATTAATTATTAATTATTAATAATTATTATTTTAAAAATTAATTATTAATTATTATAATTATTAATGTTTATTTTTGAGAGAGAGAGAGAGCGAGAGAGAGAGAGAGAGTGTGTGTGTGTGTGTGTGTGTGTGTGTGTGTGTGAGAGCAGGGGAGGGGCAGAGAGAGAGGGAGACACAGAATCTGAAGCCGGCTCCAGGCTCTGAGCCGTCAGCAGAGTCAGATGCAGAGCTCCAACTTACAAACTGTGAGATCACGACCTGAGCTGAAGTTGGACACTTAACCGATTGAGCCACCCAGACGCCCCAGGATTTTTTTTTTTTTTAAGATTTTATCATTTATTTATTATTTATTAAATTTTTTTTTGAAAGTGAGTGGGGGAAAGGCAGAGAGAGAGAGAGAGAGAGAGAGAGAGAGAGAGAGAGAGAGAGAATCCCAAGCAGATTCCTCAACTGTCAGCATGGAGCCTGACACTCCTGTGAGGCCATGACCTGAGCCAAAATCAAGAGTCAGATGCTCAACCTACTGAGCCACCCAGGTGCCCCTCCTCTTTTTTATTTGAGAGAGAGAGTGCGCACAAGGTGACAAGAGGGACAGAGAGAGAGAGAGAGAGAGAGAGAGAGAGAGAGAGAGAGAGAACACCTTAAGCTGGTTCCATGCTTAGTGTGGAGCCACGACCGTGGGATCACAAGCTGAGCCATCATCAAGAGTCAGACGCTCAACCGACTAAGCCATTCAGATAATTAACTTTTAAAATAAAAGCCCTTAAAAATCTTTAAAAGCAGCAATCTTACCCGCTTATCTAGCATGTGAACGCTTTATCTTTGGTTGAGTAAAACCCTGGGCTCTGAGCACAGGTCAAGGGGTTGGCAGACTTTGTCTATAAAGGGCCAGGTGGTAAATACTTTGGACTTTGTGGGCCATACATAGGTCTCTGTCGCAAGGACCCAGCTTTGCCAATGAACCACGAGAATAGCCATAGATAATTGGTAAAGTGGTAAGTGTGAGCCTGTTGTACTTTGTGTCAAAACCAGGATTAGAGGTCATGGTAGTTTATGTTTCCACCAGTGATTCTGATGGCTGATATTAAGGGTACTTACTTAATTTATGGGTGAAATTTAAATAAGTAAGATGTAACAGTACCTTACCTGGGAAGATATTCAAGAATTTAGATTATCCTGACAATTCAGAGAAATTAGGAATTTATGAGTACATTCGTAAATGGTAGGTTTTAGACGGTCTGGGAACTGTAACCATGAGAAAGGATTTGAGTTTTGTAGGTTCATAAGTAAGCACTCATCAGCAATAAATATGAAAATGAGGAGTTTAGCACTTAAAACTTGAGAATTTTAAACATGGATCAGGGTTAGATTTAACTGGAAGTACTTCTAGATCCTTAGGTGTGGGTATGGTCCTGGCAGACTGCATAGTTCTCTTTCTGGTCAGCTTTACTCAGTCTGGTTCTTACATTCTGTCTCAAGTCTTAAGTTTTTGTGTCCTTTTTTTTTACAAAAGTTACAAAAGCACAATATTCTGAGCAGCATTCAGGTCTTCACAGCAGAAGCTGGCAACCCTATGTTTACCCACTCCTTAGAGCTGCACTGCGGTTGCTGGTCGAATCTTACAGAATCTGCAGCGCCTTTCTGATGTGTATGAAAATAAGTGTGCATATTTAAAAATGTAACGTTTTAAAAAAGTTTATTTTGAGAGCATGTGTGTGCATGCATGAACTGGGGAGGGGCGGAGAGAGAGAGAGAGAGAGAGAGAGAGAGAGGATCCCATGTCAGCACTGAGCCTGACGCGGGGCTCCAAGCCGCAAATTGTAAGATCATGACCTGAGCTGAAATCTAGTCAGATGCTTAACTGACTGAGCCACGTTTTTTAAATGTGAGAGGAAACTGTGTATACTGTTTAGTTGTGGTCTTTCCCCAGTCAGCGCTGTGGACCTTGGTTCTCTGCTCCCACTGTTACTCTCTTGTGCCCTTCTCTTCTCCCCCTCTTGAACTGCCAGGCATTTTGTTGGGATCTGAGGAAAGAACACAGAAGTTTCCCAGGATATCACTGAGAACAAGGTCATACTTTTTTTTTTCTTTTTAATGTTTACTTATTTATTTTGAGAGACGGAGAGTGGATGAGAGCAGGGGAGGGACAGAGAGAGAGGGAGAGAATCCCAAGTAGGCCTCATGCTGTCAGTGCAGAGCTTGATGTGGGGCTCGAACTCAGAAACCCTGAGATCATGACTTGAACTGAAAAGGAGAGCCAGACGCTTAATTGAGCCATCCAGGTGCCCCAAGATACATGTTTTTAAAGTCAGGGATTCTAGCATGCACCTGTCTTTCCCCCTAACTGCACAATGCCTCCTCTGCTCAGGATTACTTTCTCCTCACCTACAGATGGGCTCCCCTCTGCTGTCACTCTTGCCCAGAGCCCCAGTGTTGGAGCCCCTGGGGTCGGGTCTCCAGTAAATGGGGGCAAACAGTGTTCATTACTAGTGGAGTGACCCTTGCTTGTGGGCCAGGCTTACAGACCAGGACTTGGGTACTTCCAGCGGTCTCCCCTCGCCCTCTCTCCTCCCACCCCCACTTACCACTTCCTGAGGCACACACACCATGGACAGTGACAGCAATGGCGTTCTCCCAGGCTGTGGGTGCTGTTGCGTTTGCTGCCTGCCGGAATGCATTGCTGACACATGTTTACAAGGAAGCTTCAGGTGAAAAGCTAACTGAGAGTTAGCCTGGATTCACCCTGAACCTCCAAGGATCATCAGTCCACCCCCCATGACTTCAGGACTTTGTGCTTCTGACCTGTGGGCTTTATTTTTCCTTCCTCTGGTGTTTGATCTCAAGTGGACATTCACACTATTACCAATAGTGAGGACCTTGCATAAGTCAGCTTCCACTTCTGTGACTAACATCATGTATTACTTTCTTATTTACTTTTAAAAGATTTATTTATAAGTAATCTCTACCCCCAACTCACAACCCCGAGATCAGGAGTTGCATACTCCACTGACTGAGCCAGCTGGGCACCCCACTTTCCTGATTTATTTTGATTTATTTCCGCTATGTAATATTGTTTGGCCCTTTTGCATTAATGCACTGTTGGGTTGGTTTTAGGGCAATTGGTTATATTCTATAGAATTGAGACATGGTTTGAAATTTTCTTGGGCTTCTTTGAGGGCAGAATTTTATCCTGGGGTAGTTCAGATAATTTTTCTCCTTCTGATGACTTTTGTGTCTGAGATACAAAGGAAGTTCGGGAGGAAGATTAAGTGATGAATGAACTTGGTCGCCCTCTGTCTCTACTGAATTTCTATAAAAACGCATGGGTTGCCATTCTGGGTAACTTTACTGACTCTGCCTGCCCCCAGAGTAGAGCTTTTGAGGCGTGTGCACTGTCTTCAGGTTATTTAACACTGCCAGGCGTCCCTCCTTGGAGCCCATGCTGGTTTTCCTTGGAAGACACATGGAGCACAGGTTAGAATGGTTTGTGATGTTTTTTTTTTTGGTACAAGAAGATGGTTCTGTCTTACTGTTAATCAGTGAATTTGCGGTAAATTATGTAGAACCAATAATGAAAAAAAAAGGTGTTTCCTGGAGCTAAAAATTGGGTTTGACAAACACTGTGACCTGCTCTTGGCCCCACTACGTTTATAATTAAGTTTGAAAAGGGATATGTAACAACATGGTGGTGGGGGAATTTCTTAGATACTTGAATCTTGATGACTAAAACTTTTATGGCATGTCCTTTAAGTAGAGACTGGCTCCCAGAACTTTCAGGACTGCTGGGTAACTGAGATAGCTGTGTGGGCTGGGTGCTCAGTGAGGGAGCTGCAGTAGTCACGTGACAGGCAATCTGGGCATGGGGTCGAGAGGAAACCGAGGGCACAGTCAGAATTGTTCCGTTGTATTTCCAGCCGTTCACTTGCCCTGTAACATGTAGGGAAACAGGACACATTTGACAAATACATAAGTGTTTATATATCTTTTTTTATTTTAAAGGTGATCGATGCGGGTTTTTTTTTTTTTTAATGTTTTTATTTTATTTTTGAGAGAGAGACAGAGCATGAGCCAGGAGAAACAGAGAGAGAGGGAGACACAGAATCCGAAACAGGCTCCAGGCTCTGAGCTGTCAGCACAGAGCCTGTTGGGGGGGGGGGGGTGCCTCAAACTCGGGAACCGAGAGATGACGACCTGAGCCGACTTTGGAAGCTTAAACAATTGAGCCCCCCAGGCGCCCCCAGTGTTTACAAATCTTGAAGTCAGATGCTCCACACAGAAATAATTAGACCTCTGTGACAAGGTCAGGGAAAAGAATGCCCTTCACTAATCATGCAGTAAAGACGTGCTCCCTTGTCAGATGGCAGGAGTCGTGTGGGGGGCGCACCTGTGGTGGAAGGAGGCCGGGCTAGGAGCCAGGAGGGGGGCACAGTGTGGTGGCTCCACCCTGTCTGTGCCACTTGGAACATGTCATCTGCTCCTTGTTTCAGTTTGTGACTGACCTTGTTCAGGAGACAGGCAGCGCTGTGAAAGGTATACCCGCCCTTTACAGGGATGTAAGCGTGCCCGATGTGTGTGTGTATGATTGTTTTTTAAACCACCAACCTTGCTTACCCTGGCCCTATTACAGCTGACTTCTCTCCATTACTGTGTTTCTATTCTTGGGCTTTCTCTTTCCTTTGCTGATTTGGAATAGCAAAGAATGTAACAAGCTAGCTTATAAAACGGTTCGTAGCTGCTAACAAGGACTGCAGGAAAGGGTGTGGGCAAGTGTGGCGTGAGCCCATGGCACGTTAGGGCCTCAGGCCAGGGAGTGAGTTCTGCTGTACTCAGCAAGCCAGAGATGGGGGTTACAAGCCCTCTCAGTGGGTGCTGGTGTCTGGGATAGCGCTGGTGCACGTTTTTTCTAGGACTGCAAGGCCTGCCCTGCCTTGGCCTTTATCTTTGCCCGTAAACGTTAAATGTGTGTGGGTTAGTGGCTGCTTTTAATAAGGCAGACATGAATGGTACACGAAAAGTCTTTTTGTACTTAGGCATCAGGCTTCTATTTTGTTTGTTTGTTTGTTTATATTTTTATTTATTTACTTAATGTTTATTAATTTTGAGAGACAGTGGGGGGGGGAGGGGCAGAGAGAGAGGAGACACGGAATTCAAAGCAGGCTCCAGGCTTCGAGCTGTCAGCACAGAGCCCGGTGCGGGGCTTGAACCCATGAACTATGAGATCATGACCTGAGCCGAAGTCTGATGCTTAACTGACCGAGCCACCCACGTGCCCCAGGCTCGTATTTTAAATTTCAGTTTGTGGCTTGAGAGTGTTAGTGATACGACAGTAAGACTTTTTTGTTTTTGTAAGATAACGGAAATGGGTGTTCAGATGCTGCATTAGGTTTGTTTAAGCCAAGACTTTGAATGCCTTGGCAGGATTTGGAACCCACAGCGTGAATTCTGACAGACCATGGAGAGTCTTTTCTTGAACACTACATTCGTATTAATTGTGCTTGTCCTTTCTATTTAAATTTTACTTTGTTTATGGGGCGCCTGGGTGGCGCAGTCGGTTAAGCGTCCGACCTCAGCCAGGTCACGATCTCGCGGTCCGTGAGTTCGAGCCCCGCGTCAGGCTCTGAGCTGATGGCTCACAGCCTGGAG
The DNA here is from genome assembly GCF_018350175.1 of Felis catus. Taxonomy (NCBI): domain Eukaryota; kingdom Metazoa; phylum Chordata; class Mammalia; order Carnivora; family Felidae; genus Felis; species Felis catus. The sequence goes on along the minus strand of NC_058382.1, from coordinate 61,196,959 downwards.
CCTGTTTCCGATTCTGTGTCTCCCTCTCTCTCTGCCCCTCCCCCGTTCATGCTCTGTCTCTCTCTGTCCCAAAAATAAATAAACGTTGAAAAAAAATTTTTTTAAATTTTACTTTGTTTATTAAGAGCTTCCTTTCAGAAAGAGAGAATCAGCGGGGAAGGGGCAGAGAGAGAGGGGGACAGAGGACCCGAATGGGCTCTGCACTGACAGGGCCGACAGCGAAGAGCCCAGTGTGGGACTCACACTCCCAGACTGCTGTTGGGCTGAGTGTTGCACTTGTGAGCGTGTGTGATGTTGGTGATTTGAATGGGCGCAGAGGCTCGTTCCTGTCCTACTGAGGGGTTGGCTGACCCCCATTCCTCTCTGCAGCCCTAGAACTTGCCCTGAGCTCTGGCAGGGTTGGGAGGTGGGTGGGGCCCAGGGACTCACCTGGAGGAAATGGGAGGGCTCACAGCGTTTGCTTCCTCGTAGGGCTGCAGCAAGGGCTTTGAGGGCCGGGCAATGGTGCATTTTGGGGCTCTGTTTTCATTGTAGTGCTCTTAGGAAAGGGAGTTTTTATTTTCGTTTCAACGGGATAAGAATGTTATTCTATTTAAAGAAAATACCAGCTAAATGACGGTCTGGGAAGTGAGTGCATGCTTATGGCAAACACTTAGGAATATGGTACCTAGATGGGTGAACTGGGCAATCATTGGCTGGGTAGGGTAGCGGATCGCACAGAGGAGTGGGTCTTGGCAGTTCCTTTAAGGACACAGAATAGAAAACACTGGTGTGCCACACGTGCAGTATGTACTCTCTCTGAACATTTTCGTTTTGCTTGTGTGTGGTGTATCCTGGTCAGGGTGTGGATTGTGTGTCTCACTGTGGATTGTGTTCAGAAAAGTGTGAGAACTCCTGGCCTGCATGACCTTGAAGGGACTTTGCACCTCTTGGATTCTGTTTTGCTTTATTTTTTCAGGGACTGTTTATCGAACACCTAGCTTGTTCCGGGGCCTGGGCTAGGGTGCCAGTGGAGAAGTAAGATCCTGCCCTTGGGGAGACTTTGCTGGGTTTGAGAAAACAGTTCTTACGAACCAGGTATTGTGTCTGCCCCATGGATCCCCAAAGCTATTACTTTACAACTCTGAAATGGGATGTCGGATGGACACAGGCGACAGTCCTGACGAGCTGGAACTCCCGGCCCTTGGGGGGACCTGGTCACCGTTGTTCACACTGTTGTCAGCTTAGTTGAGTTGTGTATTGTTGGTGCTAAAAATCATGAAAGCAGTTCATATCGGAACGTCTTTGGGAAAGTCACGCCGAGATTCCACCAGGAAAGGGAAAGCGCTTGTGTGTGCGGGGCCCACTCCCTGCCGACGAGACGCACGCTGGCCCTGGCCGAGTGAGGGCAGTTCCGTGTTTGTTGCACAGCAACGCTGGGTGCTTCACGGAGCCTCGGGAAGGGTGATGAAGCTTTGCTGTGCTTTGTCGCGGCCGGGACTGCCTCCAAAGGCCAGAGGAGCCACTTCCTCCCGAATAGATGAGAGCCGTGGCCGGCTCACGTGACCGGCTTTCACAGGACTCAGAACTGCCCCGGGGCAGTCCCCTTGCTTTCTGAGGAGCCGGACTCCTGGCCTGGGTTCTGTGGCACGGGTTAGGAGTTGACCATGTGGATAGAACTGTAGAGGAGCCTAAGCATGCAGGGCAGCCTAGGGTTGGGCAGGGTTGGGGACAGGGTCGGGGACGAGGGCCTTGTGGGTGAAAGTTCAGGAGGTGGCGGGTGCCCACCCAGGTGGGGCTGGGTGCCTCGGTGGGGCACTGAGGATGTAGAGAGGACTGACAGTGATGGCAGAATAATTCTCGTCGTATGCATTGGCTGGTGTGTGACAGGATGTTTTACGACTGAAGACGTACGACGTGTCCGTAGTACAAGGTACAGAAAGGAAAAAGCCTGGCGGAGACAGCTTGGGAGGCTGTCCCAGTGGGCAGGAGGTGATGGGCCTTGTTGGGAGGGTTGTCCTTGGGCGGGAAGAATCCAGCGCCTGCAGTCCGGGAAGCGTGTGGGGTGAGCGGTCCAGGGGTCTGAGGGCCTGCCAGCTGCTCGTTTAGGAGGAGGGAGAGGGGGCTGCACGGAGCCCCCCAGCTTTGTTCATGCCATGATCCTTCTGCAGCAGTTTCTCTGGCACCACCGCTGGCCTTCAGGGATGCTGGCTCAGCCGGCGACATGCAGGGGATCTCCTGGGAGCAAAGACCAGGGAGTTGGTGGGGTTGCGGGGGAGGGGCCACCCAGGGACGCTGTCTCAGTGAAGTGTGGGGAGGGCCCTCAGGAGGATGGGACATGTTTGGTGGCAGTAGGCATGGGGGGGGGGGCGGGGGGCGGAGGTGGGGAGGTCGCTGGGGTTGAGCAGGGAGGTTTGTGTCTGGATAGCTCATGTGAGGACAGCGCAGGCCAAGCTGGGGGAGAAGGAGGGTGACCCTTGTAGCGTCCCTTGTCGGTGGGGCCTGGACTGCTGGCTGGGCCTTGTGTTGGGTCCTCCTGTGCTCTGCTGAAGCCTTAACTAGGACCCAGTCCAGAAGGGAAAGGCTGCCGCCATCCCGTCCACAGGTGCAGAACGGGCAGTTGGGGGAGAGGGCCATGGCTGGCAGGCTGGCTGGGACTGCTGCGGGGGCGTAGGGGGCATCTGACAGGTGCGTGCGGGGTGGAGCTGGTCACAGGAAAGCGGTGGGCGTGGGCAGCGGCCCCTGGCCTCTGGCCTCCGGAGTGGAGGAGGAGGGAGAAGGGGACGGTGTGTGTGAGTGTGGGCCGGTGCTCAGGAGGTGCCTTGGGGGCAGGGCACCGAGTGCTGGGAGTGGCTTACCCTGGGAGTGGCTTACCCGGGCCATGCTTTGGGACATTCTTCTGCTGTAGGCACTGGGGCCTGTCAGCAGGACTTCACCTGAAAGCTCTTTCCTTTCACATTTATTTATTTATTTTGAGGGAGAGAGAGAGTGGGGGAGGGGCAGAGAGAGGGAGAGAGAATCCCAAGCAGGTTCCGTGCTGTCAGCACAGAGCCCGACTTGGACGCTCGCCTCTGTTCACACTGTAAGCTTTCTCCTCGTTCTCAACACTCACAGGGTGGGAGTCTCTTCAGAGCTCGTGTGGTAGACGTTCCCTACATCGGAACATGTGCTGTACTAACGCTATTGGAGCCTGCCTCCCGGTCTGGGAACGAGGCAGGGGGACACAGCCCCCAGGGAACTTCAGGGCAGCCTGGGATCCTTCGCCCACTCCCCTCACCTCTCTGTCCCATTCTTTGAAAACATACCCAACTGGGAGCCGATCATGGATTTCTTGCATCTTGTATGAAATGCAGTTGGAAAGAGGTTCTTTTAAAATTACCCTACAATTGTAAAAGGGGGGCCCCCGGGTGCCTCAGTCAGCTAAGCGCCTGCCTTTGATTGAGGTCATAATCTTGTGGTTGGTGAGGTTCAGCCCCACATTGGGCTCTGAGCTGACAGCATGGGGCCTGCTTGGGATTCTCTGTCCCTCCCCTGCTCGTGCACACACACGCACACTCTTTTTCTCTCTCAAATAAACATTTAAAATAAAATAAAATAAAATTGTAAGACGTTGTTCCCTCAGGCGGTGGTTTTAAGTGGATCCTGTTAAGAATCAAACAAAACTTCATATTCTCTGCTATTTGCTTGTTAAAGAACATACATGCTAGGCTAGTTTTTTTCAAATCTCTTTTATTTTAATCTTTTAAAAAATAATTTAAAAAATAAACCTCTTCCCTGATGTCACTAAAGAGCCTGTTGGGATATCAGAGGAAGGCAGGGAGTCGCCAATGAGTCTGTGAGGGCTCTGTTGTCCCCAGCAGCTACAACAGCCTGGAGGTGTGGGGGGGGGGGGGGGGGGCTCGGGTCCAGGCAGGGTTTGGGGTTTAGGGTCCGAGGCTCCTCCTGGTACTCACGAAGGCGGCACCTAGGGCTGCATGGAGATGGTCCCCCAGCTTCCCTGGAGCCCAGAGGGGCTGCCCACGTTTGCCGGTCTGTGGTAGCTACAATCTTGGCGTCTTCTGGAGCCTCCTCTCCTCTGCCGGCGGCTTCCCCTGGGGACACCACGTGGTGTCCGTGGCAGCATCTGTGCGGTGCCTTTTCCCACTTCCCGTCCTGTTGGGTCCTTGCATGGCCCTGTGTTCTACCAAAGAGGCTCTTGGCGCCCTGGGTCAGAGGAGGTACGTCCTGGGAGATGGTCGCCTCAGTTTGTACTTTTCTGAGTCTCATGCGTCTGCAGGTTTGACTGTCCTTCTGTTGTGACAAGGAACAGTGAGCCTGGCACTCGCACGGCCTGGGTCTCCTTGAGGGAGGTGCGTGTCGAATGGTGGAATCTGTCCCATGGAGGTGCTGTGACGACCCCCTGAGGCCGGAGTGTTCAGGCTCTCCACAAGTGCCCAGCCTGGGGTGGGGCTGTCCACTTTGCTCCCTCCCTCTGCAGGGCTCGATTCATGCCACGTCCACACGGCTCGTTTTCCTTTTACAAACAAGCCACACAGGTAGGGTCTGGGAAGGCATCAGCCGTGAACAGTTGCCCCCACCAAGCTGGGCCTGCTCTGGGGAGATACGGGGTGCAGTAAGCCTGTGCCCCTGTACCCGTGCCTGGCCCTGGCCTTAGAGGCCAGCAGGACTAGGTGGTTTTTGCACGGTAGGTGCCGTGTGAGCTGAGTGGCTCAGGGTCCAGCAGGGTCATGGTACTGTGTGTGCCCCTGCCAGCCCTGGTGCGTCGTCCCCTGTGGGTTCCTTCCCTTCTGCAGACCCCTCCTCTAGGCTCCCTGAGGCCAGTCGCTGAAGCACTTCATGGAGACACTGGCAAAAGAGTAGGGTCTTTCAGTTGGTTCTTCATAATTGATTGTTTATAAGAATTTTAAAAGTAACCTTGCATACTAAGAAATCCCGAAGTGGTCCGTAATAATTTCAGGTCCACTGGCATCATTTTATTTTTCCTGCTTTTGGGAGTAGAGGCAGTGGCTAAAAGCGCGATGATCACCAGTTGGCTCTTGTAGTGTTGTTGGTTGAACCGGATTTTCCATGTATGCAGGGACGGACGGGTCTTGGGGACCGGATTTTCCGTGCATGCAGGGATGGACGGGTTTTGGGGAAGTAGTCAGTGAAGCTGCTGATTGTGACAGCAGGTACCCCCCTGCACCCCTCCCCAAGTAGCTCCTCTGAAGACAGAACCTTTCAGAAAGGTTTAGCAGCTGCTTTGCTCAGCAAAGGCCTTTGATGCACAAGCCCATGAAACTCGGGTGAGCAGTGTTCCATCTATTCTGGGTTACAATTCAGGGGGGAACCGTAGCTAGAGCATTCTCTGGGCGTGAAGACTTACCTTCTTATTGATAAATTCTTCTGCTCATGTCTTTTTGATGTGGAGGCTTTCAGTATAGTGTGTTGTTTATTCCGCTTGTAATTTTAAAAATTGCACACCAATAGCTATCTGTTTTGAGTCTTGTTATTTTAGGTGGGAGTATAAAAATCATTCGACTACTTTTCCTTGGTAAAACATCTCTGTGTTATTGTTATTATCTTACTGTTGATGTATTTATTTTTGAGGGGGTGGAGAGAGAGAAGCCCAGGCAGGCTCCACGCTAACAGCAGCATGTAGCTCACTGTGGGGCTTGAACTCATAAATCGTGACATCATGACCTGAGCCGAAACCAAGAGTCAGACGCTTAACTCACTGAGCCACGCAGCCCCCCCCCCCCCCATGTTCTTACTGATGAAAGATTTGAAGTTTCCATCAGCTTCTGTCCCACCCTCAGTAGGTTTGAATGTTCTCCTAAAACCGTGTACCTGACCCTCAGGTTTACCGCTCGCGCTTTATCCCGTCCAGCTGGACAGGGCACTTTGTCCTCACACACTGGTGACACATGTGCACGATTCTGCTCCCGTTCTCCTTCAGGGACAGACCTCTGTTCTCCAAGTGGGTTCACTCTGCACCCGTTTGGGTTCTCGGTCCATCCCTCAGCACGTGTGCAAACGTGTTTCTTAACCTGTCTTGGTAACAGACCACTGCTTTTTGCCCATCCATCTCGTTTGTGTGTCTTTATATGTGGAAAGGGGTGTTCCTCGTAAGTACCGTCCCTAATAAATTGATGTCTCTTGCTTGCAAAACCTGGTGGAAAGGGCTCAACAGGCTTGGTGGCCTCTGGGTGGGGAGGGCGTGTGTGGCTGGTGTCCTTCTGCACGTGTGTGTTGACACTCCTAGTACAGGGTGGTGCTGGGGGCGGGATGTTTGTGTTAGGAATTGGAGCGCTCTGTGTGTTTCCCACCTCCTCCCTGCCTGCAGGGCCCCTGATGCCCTGGAGTACAGGTATGTGTTCTCTTTGCTGACTAAGATCAAGTCTAATTTGGAATACTAAATGTTTGACATATTTCCTGGCTGGAGGAAAAATTCGTATTTGTCTTTGTTATGAAAGAGGCAGAGAGACTGGATGTTGTGGTGAAGTGCTTCGTAACAGTGGTCAGTGACCGTGACAGCCCCTTGGAAGGAGTGCCAGAGGCCTGCCGGAGGCCGGCCAGGAGTGCAGCGGCTGTGCAGGGGGCTGGAGGTGGGAGCGGGGCACAGGGCCTGGGGAAGCTGCTGGAAGCAGGGGTGTGTTGGGAACCAACCCTGACGACGTGCCCTTTGTGCACATCTCCTCCGTGAGCCGCTTGCGCACTTCTCTTGAAAGTGAGTCTTAGAGGTGTCTGGCCGGCTCAGACAGAAGCACGTGCGACGCCTGGTCTCATAGTCATGAGTTCGAGCCCCACGTTGGTCATAAGGTTGACTTAAAAGTTTAAAAAAAAAAAAAAAAAGAAAAGTGAATCTTAGATTTGTAAAACTACTCTTGAATGACACAGGCCAGCGAAGTAAAAAATTGATTTGGCCTAAAACCTGGAGGAATTGGGAGACAGAGATGGAGACAGACAAAACCAGTGTGTCTGGATAAGCTGTTTCTAGGGAGAAGGTTAGAGAGTTTTCTTTACTCGGGATCACTTTTGAGCAAAACTCTTTACAAAGGAAGAATTTTAATCTCTTGTTAATAAGCAGCTTTCTGAAATAGAGCTTCTTCTTTGTGCTTTAGGTAGGTACTACTCCATCACATCCCAAAACATAGGTTTTAATTTTGATTTATTTTTTAAAAAATGTTTATTTAGGGGCGCCTGGGTGGCGCAGTCGGTTGAGCGTCCGACTTCAGCCAGGTCACGATCTCGCGGTCCGTGAGTTCGAGCCCCGCGTCAGGCTCTGGGCTGATGGCTCGGAGCCTGGAGCCTGTTTCCGATTCTGTGTCTCCCTCTCTCTCTGTCCCTCCCCCGTTCATGCTCTGTCTCTCTCTGTCCCAAAAATAAATAAAAACGTTGAGAAAAGAAAAAGAAAAAAAAATGTTTATTTATTTTGAGAGAGAGAGAGAGCGAGCGAGCAGGGGAGGGGCAGAGAGAGGGAGAGAGAGAATCCTAAGCAGTCTCTGCACTGTCAGTGCAGAGCCTGACACGGGGCTTGAACTCACGAACTGTAAGATCATGACCTGAGCCGAAACCAAGAGTCGGAAGATTAACCGGCTGAGCCACCCAGCTGTCCCTTTAATTATGCTCTAACCGTTTAGAAGACCATGCAGAATACTGTTATTCCCTAGGGCGGAGAGTGTAGATATACCCTGGTGTGTGTTCCCAGGCACCACCGCCTGTGGGTGGCCCACCCCGCCTCTGCAGGGCTTTCTTGCTCTCCACGCCTGTTGTTGCTGGTTTGGCTCCTATGCTCAGTGATTCCCGAACCCTTGTCCTGGGCACTCACTGTCACGCCGTGGACACATTTGTCTGACTCTTCCCACGTTGGTGAGTTAACGCTTCTTACTTTTAAAAAGTATATTTTTGGGGGGGGCACCTGGGTGGCTCAGTCAGTTAAGCGTCCCACTTTGGCTCAGGTCATGATCCCACGGTCCACGAGTTCGGGTCCTGCATTGGGCTCTGGGAGCCGGGAGCCTGCTTCCTATTCAGTGTCTCCCTCTCTCTCTGCCCCTCCTCCTCTCACTCTCTGTCTCTCAAAAATAAATAAATGTTAAAAAAAAATTTTTTTTTTTTAGAATTTTGGTCATAGCTGATCTTGATTTTGCTTCTAGTGCAAGGATTTTTAACTTTTAGGCTTTGATAAAAATGTTCTTATTTATTTTAAATTTAAAAAATTTTTTTAATGTTTATTTATTTTTGAGAGGGGTAGAGACTGAATGCGAGTGGGTTGGGGCAGAGAGAGAGGGAGGCACAGAATCTGAAGCAGGCTCCAGGCTGTAAGCACAGAGCCTGACTCAGGGCCCTAACCCACAAACCATGAGATCGTGACCTGAGCCCAAGTGGACGCTTAACTGACTGAGACACCCAGGTGCCCCTGTTTATTTATTTTTGAGAGAAAGAGAGAGAGAGAGAGAGCGCGCATACTCGTGCAAGCGGGAGAGGGGCAGAATCCAGAGCAGGCTCCAGACTCTGAGCTGCCAGCACGGAGCCTGACATGAGGCTTGAACTCATAAACTGTGAGATCATGACCTGAGCTAAAGTCAGATGCTTAACCCACTGAACCTCCCAGGTGCCCCTTTTAGAGTTTTAATTTGTAGTTGTTTAACTACAATAGATTGTTTTGAAATCTGCCGGCAGATACATCATCAGGCTCAGATCTTGGATGATTTGAGGGAAGCTTTTTACAAGGAGAACCCGGGAAAACAACTTTCCATGAGGTGCTGTAAATGGCTGGTGCCATGGAGTCACTGTGGCAACACTAGGTTGCAAAGATTGCTGCAGGAGGCCTATGCTTAAATTGCAGGGCAGGGTTAATTTTTTCGATTCAGGTTTGCACATCTTTGAAACGGGTTTTTTGTTTTTTAAATTGATTTCTTTATGACTGCATTTATAATTAGATGTTAGGATGTATTCTGACCTTGGATTTGCAGGTTTGTTTTTTTTTTTAAAGAAAAGTCTGTGTAATATAGCCTATTTTGAGAATGTCTTTAGTTTCTTTAGAATGAAAGTTCATTTAGGACATCCTCCCAGAGAATTTTAGCACATGTATAGTATAGGAAGCTCATTTGAAAAAAAAAATTTTTTAATGTTCATTTATTTTTAAAGACTTTTAGATGTTTGTTTTTATTTGAGAGAGCAAGAGAGAGAGAGAGAGTGTGTGTGTGTGCAAGTGCATGGACGGGGGAGGGACAGAGAGAGAGGGAGACACAGCATCCGAAGCAGCTCCAGGCTCCGAGCTGTCCGCACAGAGCCCGACATGGGGCTCGAACCCACGGACCGCGAGATCATGACCTGAGCTGAAGTCGGAGGCTCCACCGACTGAGCCACCCAGGGGCCCTTTAGATGGAATTCCTTACCCTCATGCCTAAATCGCTGTTTCGGTGGAGGACTTTGTTACCTGTTTTTCCTTTGTTGCAGTGTTTAGGGCACATTTGGTTTTCTCTCTCTAGAAGCGAAAGCATTTGCTTGGTGTTGCTGGCTTTCAAAATCTCGTATACAGGCATACTCTGTTTTATTGCACTTTGCAGATACGGTATCTTTTTACAGATTGGAGATGTTGGCAACTGTGCGAGGAGCAGGTCTACCAGTGCTGTTATTCCAGCAGCACTTGCTCTCTTTGTCTCTGGGTCACATGTTGGTAATTCCTGCGGTATTTCTAGTGTTTTCATGATTTGCTGGTGCTGTTGCAGTGATCTTTGGTGCGATCGGTGTCTCTGATGTTACTGTTGTGATTGTTTTGGGGTGCCAGAAACCGTGCCTCGTAGAGGACAGAGAGCTTAGGTGCTGATACCTGTTGTGTGTTCTGACTGCCCCACCGCCCGGCCAGTCCCCTGTCTCTCTGCCTGTCCTCAGGCCTCCCCCTGTTTCCCGAGACACCACGTTACTGAAATTAGCCCAGCCACTACCTGTGATGGTCTGTCCATGCAAGTGAAAGGAAGAGTCTCACTTTGAGTAAAAGCTGGAAATGGCCAAGCTTAGTGAGTAAGGAAGGCATTCAGAAGCTGAGATAGGCCGGACCGAGGCCTCTCGCACTGAACATTAGCTGAGCTGTGAACACAAAGGAAAAGCTCCTGAAGGGATGAAAAGTGCTCCTCCCGCGAGCGCACGAATGGTAAGAAAGCACAATAGCCTTGTTGTTGGCATGGGGACAGTCTTAGTGGTCCGGAGAGAAGCTGGAAGCAGCCAGCTCCCAATATTCCCGGGAGCCGGCGCCTAATCCAGAGCCAGGCCCTGACTCTTCAGTTCTGTGAAGGCCGAGACAGGTGAGGTGAGGAAGCTGAGAAGGAAAGTTTCCAGCCAGTGGCGGAGAGTGGTTCACGAGGCCTAAGGAGGGAGGCCGTCTCCACAGTGTAAAAGTGCACAGCGATGGAGAGGCGATGTGCCGGGATGGGAGTTGGAGCAAACTATCTAGAAGATCTAGCCGAGACCACCAATGAACGCGTCTGGCTGCAGTAAACCCAGGTGTTCAGTGTAGACGAAGTAGCCTTCTGCCGTCTGGGACTGTGGTAGCTGGAGAGGGGTGGTCAGTGCCTGGCTTCCCAGCCTCACCACCGGCTGACGCTCTTGTCCGGGGCCGCGTGTGGGAGCCAGCCTCACCGACCACTCCCTAAGTCCTCGGGCCCGTACTGATTGTGCCCTGTAAGTGCCACGGCAAAGCCTGGGTGACAGCACATCTGTTCACAAGATGCTTTCCTGAATAGTTTAAGCCCCTGTTGAGACCTACTGCTCAGGAAAAAAAAAAAAAGATTATTTTCAAAATATTAAAGCTCATTGACAGTGTACCTGGTCATCCCAAGAGCTCTGATGGAAATGGGCAGTGAGATTAATGTTTTCATGGAGGATTCTGAGGGGTTCAAGACTTTAGTGGAGGAAGTCACTGCAGATGACAGGAAACACGAGGGCTGGGATTAGAAGGGGGGTCGAGGATGGGGCTGAATTGTGCAGTCTCATGATAAAACTTGAACAGAGCAGGAGTTGCTTCTAACGGAGGAGCAGAGAAAGTGGCTTCCCGGGATCGAATGTGGTCGTGGCAAAGCTGCCGGGAAGGTGGTGCAAATGACGACAGGGTTTGGCGCGTTAGATAAACTTCGTTGATAGAGCAGCGGGGTTTGAGAGGTTCGACCCAGGTTTGAAAGAGGTCTCCGGTGGGCGCGTCAGGCAGCGTGGCCCGCTGCAGAGGGAGGGTCAGTTGATGCGTGACGAAGCCCGTGTTCGGTTGTGTTTACCTCTGAGGTGACTGGAACACGAGTCCCCTTTCAGGGACTGTGACAGCTTCTGCAGGACGCTTCTTCCGGATGGCGCTTCGTGACCCGTTGTATCTTGGTGAAGCAGTTCATCCCTCTCCCAGGGACGTAAAGATAGTTTCCTGTGCCTTTTGGAAATTGTGTACTTTTTGTCTTTAATCTTTTTCCCAGATTAGTGTCCACGTACGGTGTGGGGCAGGGAGACGCCCCTCCATCGTTCTCATGTGGATGCGTGACCGTTCTCCGCTGGCTCACCTGCCGTGCTGCCTGTCGTGAACGGGGGCTTCTGGTGTGCCTGCACTCTTGGGGCTCTGGCCGTGGCACTCACCTGTCTCCATCCTGTGTTGCAGCTGGGGCTTGCTGGTGCCTAGAAATGCGGTTGACTCCCTTGTGTTCATTTCGTACTTTGTAGCCAGGAACTTCTCTTTCTGCAGGTGAGAAAACAGGCTGTTAGAACGTATGCAGGTCACTGCCAGGGCCACTGCCAGCAAACAGTGGCACGGTCATAATTCTGACCTGCGATGTCGTCTCTAGTCTTAGCTGGCAGTATGTTGATCTTCAGGAAAATACCCTGGCCACAGCATGACTGTGCCCCGTGGTGGCTGGTTGCAGGAGGGCACAGAGGACACAGGAGGGAAGTGAGCACACGGGACGTGTGGAAGTGTGGCCCGGACAGGGGGCGGGTGAGGCCCGGGTCTGCGTGCGCGAGTTTCCCATGCCAGCTAGATGCGCCCCTGTGAAGGTGTGTCACAGGAGTGAGGTCTCATGAGAGGTGCCAGGCTTGAGATCTAAGATTTAGAGGGCTGTTGGGTCAGAGGTGGCAGTGGCTGTGGGAGGTTAGTGGGCACCAGGCGCAGGAGGAGGAGGTGTAGGCGGATTGGACAGCGCAGAGCAGGGGCGCTGCAGGAGGCGGTGACAGCCGCTGTGGCCCTGCTGGTTTTTGCAAATGTCAGAGGGAAGGAATCAGGTGTTAAGGCACACGTGTTCCATTTTTTGGTGTGTAATTGAAAGATTTTTTTTACAGCCTTTCACTTTTATTCCGTGTTGTAGGGTACATAAGCACCATCTTTAACTCATGGGATGAGAGCTGTGTCCTGTCCCCCCCGCCCTTTATAAGTGGACAGTTCTTACTTTAGAAACAAGATTTGCCCTAAGGGGTGTGTGTGTGTGTGTGTGTGTGTGTGTGTGTGTCCCCTATGTCTTTAATTATGGGCTTCTCCTCAAGGAATTAAACATAGTTTATGTCACTGTTTTAAAAATGGTTAGATTTGAGGAGATATGAGTTTTGTTTACACTGTTCCTTTTTTGCACGTCACCTTTTAGGAGATTGGGGACGAGTGCTCATATATTGACTGTTAACATCTTTGGTTTAAAAAAAATTTTTTTTAATGTTTATTTATTTTTGAGAGATAGAGCACAAGCAGGGGAGGAGCAGAGAGAGGGAGACACCGAATCCGAAGCAGGCTCCAGGCTCTGAGCTGTCAGCACAGAGCCCGATGCGGGGCTTGAACCCATGAACTGTGAGATCGTGACCTGAGCTGAAGTCGGACGCTTACCTGACTGAGCCCCCCAGGCGCCCTGCCGTCTTTGGTTTAAATGAAACCACTTTGAGCTTCCCCCACTTTCCAGTTCCCTCCCCCATCACTTTTAAGATACGGTTGATAAATGTACATTGAATTCAGAATTTTGTTCAGTTAGAGTTAGGAAGTTAGTCCACCTAAGAGCTAAACGTAACTTCTTTTTGAGGAGCACCATTTTGGGGCACCTGGTGGCTCAGTTGGTCGATCGTCAGACTTTGGCTCAGGTCATGATCTCACGGTTCGTGAGGTCGAGCCCTGCGTCGGGCTCTGTGCTGTCAGTGTGGAGCCCAGTTTGGATCCTCTGTCCCCTTCTCTCTTTGCCCCTTCCCTGCTTGCGCGTGCGCTCTCTCGCTCTCTCTCAAAGATAGATAAATCTTTAAAAAAAAAAGTACCATTTTTTGACCCTTATTCTGGGATGTCTCAATTGACAATTTGCTAATTACTTAAGATAATTGTAGTAATTTAGTTGAAACAGATATGTGGTCAAAGCTTTCTGGTTGCATCTTGCACTTAATTGGCAGTGTTGAAAATAATTATCTATTTTAATTCTGAAGGAAGTCCTCTTGAAGGAATATTCTGATGGTGAATCCAGAAAGGAGGCTTTGGTTGCCCTGATGCTCACGCATTTGGATCCAGATTTTAGTTCCTCCTCTTCAGCTGCTTTAGTTTCACTCTTGCTGAATGGCCACCCTGCTTTGTTCTCTCTTAACAGCCAGGGCAGCCATTATTGGAGGTTCCTGTTGATGTTCTACCAGGAATTAACTTGAATTTTCAGGTTTTAATGGAGGAAAGTTGTACTCCACTTGTCAAGGGGGAGAATCACCTGCTTTGCTTGGGGTGTCTCCTGTCAGTTTGGTGGGCGGATACGCGTGGATGCGTCGGTGACTTCTCTGCTTGGCAGCAAAATGCGTCATTTCACCGGTTCAGCTACGTTACTAGAATACATTTGTCCTTCTGGACATTTGAGGAGCTCTGTCCATGAAGGGCATTGCTAGCCTATGGAATTAAATGCAGAAATGGAAGTGAGACAGACACGTTACTCCTTGAACTGAGGAAATTGAAAGCATGCTGGTTTGTGAAGGCGTGGCGGTGGCGGGCTGGTAGGCGGATGCTGCGCTCCGAGCAGATGTCCTGTCTTGAAGGGGAGTCAGCACGCTGATGGACATGCCTGACGTGCACCTGCACTGGCCCTGCAGTCCCTTCGTTCTTGCCCATTTGTGCGATCTTCAGGTGGGGGCACCCCCCAAACCCCAGGCCCTAGCAGTAGGTAGCTCCTCCCCCATTAGATCGCTAGAATCCAGAAGATTATGGAGTCTCCTTCTCTGATGTCATGTGTGGTGTGGCTGCATGAGTCTGGTTTTGCCCATCCGCGTTCCAGCCTTTAATAAGTAGCGGTTTGATCCTGTCCGTCAGAGCAGATTTGTACCCAGGAGACCTCTGTCGTGGGGTGTGGAGGGCGGCACAGTCCATAGACCAGCAGCCTGGGCCCTTCATGTCGTAACACGAGCCCGCGGGCAGCCCGCTACTCCTGGCACGTGGGTGGGATCTTCTCATTTCTCTGGCCTGTTCCTCAAATGAGGCCTCTTAAACTTCTTCTGGAGGGAAGGGTAACGAGAATTCTCAAGTTTGAGGAACACTGCTTTCTGGCGATTGTTTCCACAGTTGCATAATTGGGGGTTTGGATGGGACAGTGGGACTAGATCAGGGATTATTACTAGATTTGCTGGGGAAGCATTTCACAAAACTAACAGTTTACCATCCTTACCCCCAGCGACAGACTCGCAGAGGCATCTTTTGGGGTAGAAATATGTAGGAGATAAATCACAGGTGATTTAAGTCTTTGAGACTCAGCAGGCATCCCCTTTGCCTTCAATGCCTGTTTGCATTTTGGGCCCTGTCTCCATCTAGTGCGTGGGACAGGACAGTGGGGGGTCTTAAATTCCTGGAAGCTTCTGCATTTGGAGGCCAGCGTCCTGTGTGGGTGTCTCCCCTCAGGCGCTGTGGTTACAGACAACAGCCAGTGAGCATTACTGCCCTGTGCTGATCCCAAACATCTCTCTGGCTCTTTTCCAAGTGTGACTGGTTTCTATGCAGTCCTTGTGGGCTGGGTGCCCTCTTTCTCCCTTCATCCCTGTCTCTCTCCCTCGCTGCTCCTTGAGGGAGATCTTTGAACTTGAGAGTTCAAAGAGTTTAATCTTTGGACTAGTGAGCGATATATATATATTTAATGTTTATTTATTTTCGAGAGAGAACACGAACGAGCAGGGGAGGGGCAGAGAGAGAGAGGGAGACACAGAATCCAAAGTGGGCTCCAGGCTCTGAGCTGTCAGCACAGAGCCCGACGTGGGGCTCGAAGTCACTAACCGTGAGATCTTGACCTGAGCTGAAACCAGGAGTTGGACGCTTAACACACTAAGCCACCAAGGCGCCCATGATGCTTCTTTTCCATTTGGTAATAATACATTTTGAAAGCTTTGTAGGTGGTAGTAAGGTGGAGGAGAAAAGTGGTCTGTAACTTGGCACGTAGAGGGGTTTTTGCACTGTCAGGAAGCAGTAACCTGAAGGAGAAATTGGACACTTTACGTAAAGAAACGTATTAATTTGTAGGTGATGCAGAATCAGAAAACTCTGAGGAGCCAGCTGTGTCCAGATGAATCGCCTGAGGGTTAGGAGGTGACCAGGCCTGGCCACTCAGCTGGGGCTTCTAGTGAAATGTTCTGCGGGGGAAGCCTTCTTCCTGTATTCTTAATTTCTAATCGGTTTTGTCCCAAACTACATGTATTTGAGGTGAGTTTTCATCCGGATCGAAGAATGAGTATGAGCTGGCTGCAAAGCGCACAGCTTCTCGGAGGCAGAGGCTGGAGGCTTGTTGGGACCGCGCTGCTGCGTGAGGAGGCTTGTTTCCAGGCTGGCCAGTACGCCGGCGGGTTTGTGCTCTGAGGCTCCCGGTGGAGGGCTTCCTGTGCGCTGGGTCTCAGTGTTGGTGTACCCGTGTGACCCTGGGTATGGTGTTGGGCTCTGCAGGGACTTGCGAGGTTAGCTCATTGGTTGCCCTGCAGCGTGGGGGGCGGGGGGGGGGGCGGCACTGGGGGAAGGTCTCCCAAAGACGGCAGCATGAGGAGAAAGTAGAGAACGGTGCCTGTCCACTCTAGGAAAGCTGACGGCCCGTGAAGTCAGCTGGGTGGGAGGCACCTGCTTTAAAAACCAAGCGACACGGCAACCGGCCTCGGCTCGAGTGGGAGACACCCGGGCGCTGTGCGGGACAGCTCCCTGCAGTTGTGTCTTTGTGTGTACGTGTGTCGTCATCTTCTTCTTTTTTTAATGTTTATGTATTTTGAGACAGAAAGATAAAGAGTGGGGGTGGTGGTGGGGGGGGTGGGGAAGAGGGAGACAGAGAATCCCAAGCAGGCTCCATAGCTGTGAGCACAGAGCTGGATGTGGTGCTCAGGCCCATGAACTGTGAGATCATGACCTGAGCCGAAATCAAGTCGGACGCCTAACTGACTCAGCCCCGTGTGTGTGTGTCTGTGTGTGTCGTGATGTAAAATGTTTCCCACTCTGGATTTGAAATTTGAACACTAACATACTATACTTGTTAGTGCAGTGACTCCCATAGGCATGAGAGAGGTGATTCAGACCTGCCAAGTTCAGTTCTCAGTGTGGGGTGAGTTGGTCGGAGTAGAGGTAAAGATGCTGTCTTGATAGCATAAGTGAAGAAATCTGGACATCCACTGAGTTAGAGCGAGGCCAGCGGGGAGGAGTGTGCTGAGATGCTGGAATTGACAGAACTTGTCAGGTGGCTTTTGAGCACCAGAGAGAAGGGGACAACAGGTTTCTAATTTGGATGAGTATCTAGACACTGGTACCCGGACCTGGGTCAGGAAACACAGCAGTCACAGCCGCCTTGGGGGCCCACGTGTGCACTGCAGTGTGCCGGTGGCTGTGGCTGTGACGTGGCTGGACTCGGAGGGTTCACTGGGGAGCTCTGAGTTGGAGAAGCGGAAGGGATTTGACAGCGTGGTTATTAAAGCCACAGAGGCAGATAAGATCGTCCAGAGAGAGGCGGGAGCCACATTTAAGGAGCAAGTGCAGGAGGAAGTCTGGCTTGTGAAACAAAGTGTTAATAGAGTTGGGGAGAGAAACCCGAGTGGTTCGAGAAGGGGGTGGGGGCGGTTGGGCGCAGAGGGCGGCAGCTCCACTCCTGGTGCAGAGGGAGGGAGAAGCGGGCCTGCCCTGGATGCTCGCGGCCTGAGCTCCCTCCTTGTCAGTGCCAGTATTGTGTCACGTTGGAGGCGCGGGAGGGCTTTGTCTCGGTCGTGGACTTGAAATGCTCTCCAGGAGCCTTGTGTACATGGGGGGGGGGGGGGGCGGGTGGTGTGTGTGATTGCCTGAGTTTGATCCTGATTTTGAGGCAAATGAGTCAGCCTTTTAGAACCTGGTTTCTCATCAGAGAAATGGAACGGTCCTGTTCCGGTAGGGTTGTCACGGGGTAAGTGAAGTGTTGGGAGGACGCGGCACAGGTTAGTGGTGGGGACACGCTGGGGCCGCCATCCTGCGTGTCAGACCTCATACAGAAGGGACGTAAGTGCACCTGGGTGTCAGGTCGCAGGCACTCGGGCCAGCTTGCTTTCACTTGTCTTTTGCACTTCACCTTGGCTACTCCAGAATTCTCTAAATGATTCCTAGCCAAGAAGCAGACCCGAGTGGGAGTTCCTGGGTTCGGCCATTGTGTTAATGGGAGGACAGAGTTGGAGGCGGACTCTGCTGGCCGGGGAGGCTTTGTTTGCCAGAAGCCTCGGATGGGGCTTGGGCTTGGACGACCGGCTGGCCCGCCACTTCTCATTCTCCTGGCAGGTGTGCGGCTGCCTTCGTGAGGGGACAGGAAGTGGAAGGGGAGGGGTCCGGCCAGCACAAACTAACATTAAGATTTGTGGGTGGGGCCCCTGGGGGGCTCGGTCGGTTAGGCGTCGGACTCGATCTCTGCTCAGGTCATGATCTCACAGTTTGTGAGTCTGCATCAGGCTCTGCACTGAAGGCATGGAGCCTACTTGGAGTGCCCCCCCCCCCCCCGCCCCACCAAATAAATAAATAAACTTAAAAAAAATTAAAAAGTAAAAAAGATTTCCAGATGGACGTGGAAAAGAGAGGCGCCTGGGTGGCTCAGTCAGTTGAGCATCCGACTCTTGGTTTCCGCCCAGGTCCTGATCTCAAGATTCATGAGTTCAAGCCCCCACTCGGGATTCTCTCTCTCTCTTTTCTTCCTGCCCCTCCCCCACTCATGCTGTCTTGTCTCTCTCTTTCATAATAAACTTAAAAGTAAATTGGAAAAGATACCGTGTAAAGAATAAACTCCCCTTTGTTTTTCTTAAGAAAGCAGTTTAATTGGTTCTGGCAGTGTTCCTCTCATTCCATGGGCTGGACCTCAGGACCGTGGACTCACCCCACGGGGCTGGGGTTGGGGCTGCAGTGCAGAGCGCCTGATCACAGGTTGCTCCTTCCACACATGCTTCCTGAGCTCTGTCCTCATTACACGACACAGTACAGTCGGCGAAACATGGAGCATCGGAGCTGAGCACGCCTGCTTCCGCTTGTCTCAGCTCCGTGGGGCGCCAGGTGGGTCCTCGCAGCCCTGCGCCTCCCCCAGCTCCCTCCCCACCCCTTAGGTTGTGTTGTGCCGTGCGTCCTAGGAGTCCAGCCGCCGTACAAAGTATTGCAGTGGGTTCATGTTCTCCATGAAAAGAATACATTGAAGGAAAATAGCGTATTTTTCTTTCTAAAGATTTTATTGTTAAGTAATCTCTACACCCAACTTGGGGCTCAAACTCATAACCCTGAGATCAAGAGTCTTTTACTCCACTGACCCCCTTTGGGAGTGTTTTGTTTTGTTTTGTTTTTTAAAGTTTATTTTTGAGAGAGAGAGAGAGACAGATGGAGACAGACATAGTGAGAGCAGGGGAGGAGCAGAGAGAGGGAGACACAGAATCTGAAGCAGGCTCCAGACTCTGAGCTGTCAGCACAGAGCCCAGTGTGGGGCTCGAACCTACGGACTGCGAGATCATGACCTGAGCTGAAGTCGGACGCTTTGACTGAGCCACCCAGGTGCTCCTGGGGGTGTGTTTCTAAAGGAAACAATGTTATGTTGTATATTGAAGGATCTTAAATTTTTAGGACTAAAGAGGTTTAGGGATTCTCAAATCTTAATCCCCTTGTTTTAGAGGTTGATAGTCTGAGGAGTTTCTCTCTGGTATTTAAAAAAAAATCACCCTTTTAGGAAAAGAAAAACCTGGAAAACTTTTGTAGTTCTGTAAGTTGCACTAGATAGGATGTTTAAAGGAAAACGTTTTTAAAAAATATGTATTTATTTTTGAGAGAGTGAGTGTGGGAGGGGTAGAGAGAGAGGGAGAGAGAAAATCCCAAGCAGGCTCCTTGCTGTCTGTCAGCACAGAGCCCGATCGATACAGGGGCTCAAACCCACGAACTGTGAGATCGTGACCTGAGCCGAAACCACGAGGCTTGACTGACTGAGCTCCCCCCGCACCCCCGGAGGAAAGCATTTTATAGCTGCACGCGACTCTGCCGATGTCTTAGTTCCTGCAGTCCACGAACACGGGAGTCCACGCACATAGGTCGTCTTTGGTTTCTTAAGGCAGAGTTTTCAGTGTGCAAGTCTTTGACCTCTTTGGGTAAATTTGTCCCTAAGTATTTTTTCTGATGCTGTTGTAAACCGTGTTTTCTTCATTTCCCTTTCAGATTTTGTTCTTGCCAGAGTATAGAAACGCAGCAGATTTGTGGACACTGATCTTGTATCCAGTAGCTTTGCTGCGTTGTGCTTTTGTGTGTGTGTGTGTGTGTGTGTGTGTGTGTGTGTGTGTGTGTGTATTCTTTGGGTTTTATGTTCCTTTTTCAAGGCGAATCTTCTAGCTGGACGGCCCCGTTCAGTTCAGGCTTTTGCTGTGCCTGGTGGAGGGTGGGTTCGTGCTTCCTGTCTGTGTCCCTGATGTGCTTGGTATGTGGCTTCTGTTAAGGTCTGTCTTCCATGGGCTCCAGGGGCGGGAGTAGAGAGCACTTGCCTAGAACGAGGGGAGCTGTTCCTGACTCTGAGTTCCTGTGTAACGGAAGATAGGCTGGTACACGGTGTCCCGTGGTCTGTCCTCAGGTTGTTCGCTTTCTAGGAGTAGAGCGGGTAAGCGTTGTGGGAGATTGCAAGTAAATGAGCCATCATTTTGCTGGAGCCTCTTCACACCAATGAGGTGGAACAGTCACCGCCCCCTTTTCTGTTATCTTCATGTTTCCATTGCCCGTGACCCTGTCATAAAATGGTGAGGTCAGCAGTGCACTCCAGAGATGGGCAGATACCGGCATATTCGTGTTTCTTTTGAGTTTTGCCCTTAGAGCATGATGCTGATTTGGAATTCGATGAGTTGGCTAAGAGCTGGAGATAACTGGTACTATTTCCTGACTTAGACCCTCAGAAAAGTTGTTTTTGTGTCCTCATTAATCAGGGTTTCAAGATGTGTGTGTGTGTGTGTGTGTGTGTGTGATGTCTGAAAGACCGTTCCTCGTGGTGACGTACCATATTGAGGGTGAGCAGGGAGTCGGGGTGCTGGGGAACCTCTTGAAAGGCAGCGCGGGGTGGTGGTTGGTGGAGTCTGGGTTGGTCCTGCCTGGGAAGAGCCGGCTGGTTTTGTTTTTGTTTTTTTAAAAAAATTTTTTTAGTGTTTATTTATTTTTGACAGAGAGAGAGAGAGAGAGAGAGAGAGCAAGCGAGCAGGGGAGGGGCAGAGAGAGAGGGAGACACAGAATCAGAAGCAGGCTCCAGGCTCTGAGCTGTCAGCATAGCGCCCGACGCAGGGCTCGAGCTCACAGACCGCGAGATCGTGACCTGAGCCGAAGTCGGACATTCAACCGACTGAGCCACCCAGGTTCCCCAAGCCAGCTGGTTTTGTACAGTGTGGTCTTGTACACTTCCTGTGATTGTGCCCTCCCCCGCCACGCCCCCCGTTCTCACAGTGCGTTCCCAGTCACTTTCTCTGCTTTGATTTCATGCTTTGATTCTCCTGATTTTCTGGAATTACCCAGTTTTTGGTCTACAGAGTTTCCCTTTTTTGATTTTCTTTATGGCTGTGCATCTGTTTATTTTAAAAACTAATTTTCAGGGCACCCGGGCGGCTCAGCCGATTTAGAGTCTGACTCTTGATTTCAGCTCACGTCACGGCCTCACAGTCCTGGGTATCCAGCCCTGAGCCGGGCTGCGCACTGAGCGGCGTGGAGCCTGCTTGGGAGTCTGTCTCTGTCTCTCTCACCGCCCCTCCCTCACTCACGCTCTCTCTCATAATAAATGAATAAAAAGTAAAGAATCTGTGTCATTTTTCTCACACAGACTGCACACATCAGACTTTGGCACTTGTGATTCTTGCCTTGTGCATCCTGCCAGTCCCGTCGGCGGGAACATCTCCCTGTTGCTTTAGGTGGGTTCTCCACGAGGCTGTGCGTCGTGACGGCCTTGCCCTCAGACAGGGGTGGGCCCCTGCCCCGTCTGTGGAATGCTTCCTCAGCCCCTCCCAGTCGCCCACCAGCTGTGTCGGACACTGGCTTTTCACGTTTACGAGGTCTTCGCCTGTGCTCTGTCCTCACTGATCTCTTTACTTCTCGGCGGGGGGGGGGGACGACATGGGGGGACGGACGTGCCCTGTGAACCCCTGTAGCTGTAAGCCTACAATAACCGTGTGGTCCGGTGCAGTTCTGTTTGACAACGGAGCCTGATTGTCGTGGCCGCAGGGGTTTTGATGTGAACATGTATGCTACATGAAGCTGTTTCCGTATCAGAATGTTTCTTCCATGTGCACTCCTCAGAAATGGGGTTTCTCTGTCAAAAGGCATAAATGTTTTGGAGGCTCTTAATTTGCATTGTCTTCCAGACATAATTGGGTTAATTCCTAAAGTATTTTCCCTTAGACTGATAAGACTTTTAGGCCAGAATTTAGGAGACCTGGGTGCTCTTTGCAACTTGCTTTGAATTCCCTGCATGACCATAGACAACTAAACCTGATTTGGTTTCCTTTTTTGTCAAATCGCAGGTGGATGTACAGCCCTGGTTCTCTGCCCTTCAGGGGGGTTTGTGACAGTGTCCCCAGACGTTCTGGTGGTCACAGCCTGGGGGGTGCTGCTGGCATCTGGTGGGCTCCAGGTCAGGACTGCTAGTCAGCACCTTCCTCCAGTGCCCAGGACGCAGAGGGTGACCTAGCCTTGAATGCCACTGCTGCTGAGTTTGAGAAACCTTGGATTAAGACTACCTCAGTTTTCTTCAACACTGTACTGGTAGATGTTGTTATTTGCTGTATTCCTGGTGTAGGCATTCATCATGCATTCTGTGTTGTTCTGTAACTTTTTTTTTAACGTTTATTTTATTTTTGAGAGAGAGAGAGAGAGAGAGAGAGAGAGCGAGCGTGCGAGCATAAGCAGGGGAGGATCAGAGAGACACACACACAGAATCCGAAGCAGGCTCCAGGCTCTGAGCTGTCATCACAGAGCCCGACATGGGGCTTGAACTCAGGAACTGTGAGGTCATGATCCGAGCTGAAGTCGGATGCTCAACTTACTGAGCCACCCAGATACCCCCGTAACTGTCTTTATAAGAAAATTGAAAAGCTTAATCACATACTTGTTGCTTTTCATTGAAACCAAGCTGTGTGGTGTACTGGAATTTGCTTTTCCTTGCTTGTGTTTATCAGTGCTTGAGGTTCGTGCTAGCTTCGAGAAACCCTGTGCAGGAATACAGGGACAGAAAACCCTTGCTCCGTGTTTGCAAACACACACCCAGCTGTAAGCACTGGCCAAGACACCACAGAGATCTTTAGCACCCTGAGGGTGGAACTTGGGATCCTGCTTCATGTGAATGCCGTGTCTGAGACAGAGCCTTCTCCTGCCTCTTGTCCACCAGTGTGAGTCCCGTAGTGACTCCATACTTTTGATGTGTTTGGAGACAGAAGAGAGTGTGATGTTCTGATGGGGTTGTGGAAAAAGGGTTGTGAGTTAGTGGTGTTTTTTCTTGTTACTGTCTTGGTTTATTCTTGAAGGTCTCAGAGCCCTCCTAGGAGATGATACAGTTTTATTCAGCCAGGTTTCTTCGTGATACTGTGCCGTAATCTCTCCTTTTCTTACTGACAAGGCCACAGCGGCCACTTGATTTATTTGTTAAGGTTCAGGCCTCCAGGTGGAGGCTGAACACGGGGTGGGGGGCAGCAGGTGCTGTGGGAGGCCAGTCATCGGGGCTCTGTGAGCCAGAGGGAGAATTTGCGTTTTCTTACCGCAACAGGATGTCCCTAGAAGATGCAAAATGCAGAACTTTGACAAAGCCTTAGTAATTGCGAGATTTCCGTCAAATTCCACGTAAAGAGAAAAGTCTCTGAATGGTCCCTTCGAGGTCCCAGTCCTGAAGCCCCATCTCCAAGGAGACCCGTAAGCCACTGAGGGTTCTTTCCTGAACCTGCCTCTCCGGGCACTGCTTTCCAGGAAGCATTACTGAGAACAGAGGTTCCCATTTGGATGGTGTCCTGACGCAAATCATCAAGCGCGAGCATCTTTCCTGGGCCCGTTCTCCCTTTGTGGCCCACACCAGCCAGACACACGTTTCAAACCCTCTTGTGCTTAGTTCTGTGACATGAAGGAAGCCGGCAGGGAAGTACGGGTTGCCCTTCATGGAGAGACTGAGATGAGACAGAGACCTGAGGTAGAGACGTATAAGCTGATGTTGCTCTCTCGTTTCAGAACACACAGCGCCGATCGGGGACGCGCCCCCTTGGATTTCAGATACAGTCTTCATCAGCGTCAGCTTTCAGCTATGGAATCGGTAAATATTTTATTGCACTGCTATTCATCAGTTTGTTATTTTCTTTGCTTTGTAAGAAGGGGCATGAAAATCATGCTGGACTTCCACGTGGGCCTTCTAGGGCTTGATAGTGCTGGCCGGGTGTTGTGGGGCTTGTTCTGGACCTCACTCAGATGAGGGTGTCTCCGAGAAGTGGTGGTGAACTGTGGGCTGATAACTGGCACTCTGGTATCCCAGTGACACGGTTCTGTGGAGCCCAGGCTGGTAGACTGGCCCGCGAAGGGGGTTTATTTCTGTTCAGCCTCTTTATTTTCATTGATTGATTAATTGATTGATTGATTGATTGACTGATAGAGAGCCTGAGCAGGGGAAAAGGGAGGAGGGTGGGAGGGAAAGAGGGAGAGAATCTCAGGCAGGCTCCACACTGAGCTTGGAGCCTGACATGGGGCTCGATCCCACGACCCCGGGGTCATGACCGAAGCCAAAAATCAAGAGTGACGCTCACCGGACTGGGCCACCCAGGGGCCCCTGCTCAACCTCTTTATCTAAAGTGCTCTGTGCTCAAGGGGTCTGGAGACCGTCGGGACCCTGTACCGACTACTTTGTTTTGTGCTCTGTACACATTGCATGAACACCTGGCGTGAAGAAGAGCTTTTTGAGTCTGAGGATTGTTCCCACCTCTGGGGGAAGCAGTGGGGGCCTGGCTGTGCTCAGGTCTGGTGTCCTGTGTGTTTGGGCAGCTACTGGCGGTATCCCTAGAAGTTTGAGGCCAGCTCTTCTGGTTGGTGGGTAAGGAGTGGGATCTTTGGCCAGGTTTCCCTGCTTACTTGCTGCTTCCTTCTGGGAACCACTGGCAAGGTTTTTGAGAGGAGGGGCAACTTTACCCCTGAAGACACCAAGTTCAGGTCCGGTGCAGCGTCTGTTGCTCCAGGACAGAGTCCCCTCCCCACCTTGGGGAGATTGTTGCGTTGGAAGGCATTTATTTCCTCTGGAGTGTAGATCGCTAACAATTGAAAAGAAAACTCTCGGTCGATTTTAGTGTCTCATCCCTACGCCAGGCATTAGTGTCTTAAAGTGGACCATCCAAAGATGTGTTAACCCATTTTGCATTGTTGTTCCTAGCAGACATGAAAGAGACCTTTCCCTCTGTGTCTTTGGTGTGGAGTGTCCTTTATCTCAGCCATCACTGAATCAGGCCTCGTGGAAGCTTCCTGGCCTGTCCCTTTGACTTGACCAAAGTATTTCCTTGGAAATGGTGATAAGGTTTGACGGCACGGGAATCTTGGATGTCCCTGAGAATAGGCCTCGAATTGTCCTCCCTTAATCTGCAGGATGGTTAATGCTTAGAAAGAAGCCAGTGTGGCCAGTGGAGGCGTCGCTGATCAGGTCGGGTGGTGGGGTGCTTTGTAACACCCTGCGGGGGGTTCCCCAGGGTAGTTTCCCTGGGGGGGGGTGGGATGTGTGTGTGTGGGAGGGGGGGCGTCATAGGCAGTGGGGCAGCCACGGAGAGACTAGGTCCAGGAGAGAAGGAAAAGGTGAGGCAGAGGGTGAACCGAACCCACTCACACCGGGAGGCTGAGCTCTGTGTTTGTTTGAAAACTGTAATATTGGTCTTAATTTATAAGGAGGAAAAAGGAAACACCACTTAAATTAGGGTTTTAGTAAGTCTTTGGTGATTCAAAATAATGTATTTCCTGATTAAAAGAAAACAAGTTACTAGCAACTCTTTGCCGGCAAATTCTTGGGCTGGCCCAGTGGTGTGGAGTTAATAGATGTGTTAAGATTTAGAAGGTTTTCAACATAGGCAGGATTGACTTTTTTGGCCATATCACAAGAATAACCCAGGGTGTCTCATGCCATTTATTACTTCCATGAACCATAAATACTCAGGTAATATTGACTGTGATAATCTTTTAACAAAAGACTGTTTAAAGAAAAGACTAGTGTTTGGATTGAATAAAGATAAAGGTTCCTGTTAATGTGAGGCGTGTTGTGGCTGCAGGGAGGCCGGGCCCCCTCTTGGGGAGTGGCCCCGCTGTGGCAGCAGGGCCAGGCCCACAGCAGTGTGTGCCGCTTGCTGAGGTCTGCCCTCCATGACCATTCCTGGAATCAAAAGGCAGAATCTGAAAAACAGAATGATTATAGGCTCTCTAGTAGTTTTTCACGGTGATTCACATCAGTAATTAATTTTCATTTTGACCCCCTAAGGTCGCATATGAGCCATTTAGGTCAGGTAGGAGAAGAGGTGGGCTTGCTAAATCCCAGAGTACTTAATCCCGTGCTCTCGTCTCTGTCCGAGCATCGTTTAGGCGCCCAGTTTGGATGGTTCTGGGCTGCTCCCGCCCTGAATTGTTTCAAGCATGACTCCGCTACAGGGTCTGAGACAGCCTGTGCTCTGTGACTTGGCTTTCTGCGTTCAGTCCTTGGGCTCCTCCCCTGTGAAGCGGTAATGGTGACACCCATCTTAAAGATTTCTTCTGAGATTAAGTGGCCCTGTAAATGGGAATAAAACTCTATGAAAATGTAAGCTTTAAAATAATCAGATAAGTTTTTAAACCTTTCTTTAGCATAAAGCTAGTTTCAGCTGACAGCTGGTGTGATTCTTGCTTTGTTAACATCTTTTTTTGGTAGAGGGTCCCTGCCTCTCCAGAGCAGGGCTCATAGCGGCTCCCACTTCACCAGGGGTAGGGGAGGGTAGGAGAGTGCACGTGAGTCAAACTTGTCTCCCGGCCCTGACCCCTGGCAGCGTAAGTGTTACACTCATGCTTGTTGAGAAACAGGAGTTCAGAATTATGTTTCCAAAAACAAAATAATTTCTGAAAGTAGCATGTTATAATAATAAAACTAGTGTTTTTTTTTTTTTAATATTTATTTATTTTTGGAAAAGCACAAGTGGGGGAGGGGGAGAGAGAGGGGGACAGAGGATCCAAAGTGGGCTCTGGGCTGATAGCAGCAAGCCCAGCATGGGGCTCGAACTCACGAACCACGAGACCACGACCTGAGCCGAAGTCTGACGCTCAGTGCGTTCACTGAGCCACCCAGGTGCCCCACAGGTAGTGTTTACATGAACAGAGGTGTAGATTTTAATGGTTTATTCTTTTAGTTTGAACACCTGTAAATAGGAAAAAATGGTCGCTTTGTGACTTGCCGAAACACTGAACTTGCAAGGCATAGTTTCAGGTTCCCTGGATGTGATGCTGAGCTGGGTGTCCGCGTAGGTGGTAATCACTGTGGAGAGGTGTGCATGGCTGCACTTGGCCTGTGTCCTCCAAGCACAGGGACCAGAAGTCTTGCGGATGGTAGAACCGGGTGCCCCTCTGCCGGCTGTCCGTGCACTGGCGACACCAGGGACCCCACCCGAGCAGCAAGCTTGGAGGGCGCCCTCCGGACCCAGAATACGATGCCATCCGGTATTGAAACACAGAGAAGCTCTCGTGAGTTTGTGTGGTAGGAGTGGAAGTTCTTCCTGACCTGACCGCCAGCCCGATGCGCCTTGGCTGTTAGCTGCAGTTCATGGTCACAGCACAAGCGGTTGCCCGTGAGCTCTACTTGCCGCCACGGACCGTGAGCAGTGCTGCGTTGGATTTGCAGGTTGTAAGGAACTTGTAGGTCCTGATGCTAATTCATTTGAGTTTTTAACAAAGAGGTTTTGCTAGGGTTTAAAAATAGATAACAAAGCACCCTTTGCTTGGTTATTAGATATGTTTAGCTAATTAATTGTGCCAGTATAATTTCCTGAATTTCTTAGCGTGATAAATTTTTATTGTGTATTTAGTTCTGGAGAATACTCTTTGACTAGGCTCCCTTCAACTACGTAAATTAGATGTCATTAGAATTAGAATTCATTAAACGCATGTTTTTTGGTTAATATAAAAATTAACAGTGTGTTCATGCACTTTTCCCCAGAAGCTTTTGCCGTCCCCACATGACAGTGCTTGCCAGCGGGTAGAACTTTGGTTCTCTCATTCCAAGGTACTTGGAAAGCTGGGAGAGTTCATGTGCCTAGGGCAAGGAGAGGGTGTGGAAAGTAAGCAGGTCCGAGCCGAAGGGGAAGGTCTGAGCCCATGCCCAAGCCTGCGCCCCAGCTGGGAGTTCTGCCTTTCTGGGCCTTTCCCTCTGGGTGTTTCTAGCTGGAATGGACTTCTGGGTTCTGTGAGCCCAAGCACACCGTTGGAAGGCAGGCATGTAGAGACACCTGTTTGGGCTCTGGGAAAGGTTTCTGGGCAGTTTGTGGTAACTCATTTGTTGTTCATATATGTTTTCCTTCCATTCTTAACTGTGAGGATTCTTGTGGAGTCTGTGTTTATTTTTTAATACCATCAAATTTTAAATCTCTTTAGATTTTCTCTGTGTGTTGTATTTGAGGGTGAAGACGTACGCTTATATCCCCCTTGGAGTAGGTGCTCCAGAAGTCCTGTTAAAAGTGAGCTGCATTTTTCCTGTAGAACAGCACTTGTCTTCCCTTCTTGCTTTGCCTTGTGGAACACGAGGGCGTCCTGTAACGCAGGGTGCCGGCTGTGTGCAGCTTAGAGAGGTCTGCTGCAGGACGTTCCATGCACGGCCCCCTGGGTCTTGGTGAGAAGAAGAAGAAGGCAGGAGGAAGGTGGAGGAGTGAGAGGGTTACGTGGGGAGCTGCCTGCCCGCTGGGCCTGAGAACTTAGTCTGTTCTCCATTCTAGAACACTGTCTTGATGGTCATCTGCATTGCCTGTTGGGAGAAGGAATTGGGGAGAGCCTTCTGTCACCTGACGGGCGGTGGTGGGGGTGAGAGGTGCGCCGTTCTGAGCTGGACGTCGTTCGGTTCAGCTGAGGCTGTGTCCTCTCTTCGATGCCACTCAGGCGTCCCCACAAATACCCAAAGAGGGATGCCAAAGATGGAGGGAGTGAAGCGCTGGCCAGGGTAGCAGGTTTGAGAAGAAAGCAGAACAGAAGAGTGGCCCTGCCCCTGGGCCTGTGATTGTACCAGCAAGTGCCGGGGGCGGGGGAGGGCAGGGGCTGGGCCGCATGGCCCTGGACCTGTGCACAGCCACGGCGGCGGGGCGGTGCCAGCACGGAGTCCTGAGCCTTGGGCCAGGCAGGTCCCCCTCCTGGGCACCTGGCTCGAAGGCAGCCGAGTGTGGAGGCCGGGCGGGCAGAGCATGTTGACTTTGGCAGTGGGCGGCTGCCAGGGCTCTGCTCGCCTCGCCGTGTGACCCGGCGTGGAAGGCTCTGCTTCCAAACACAGGTGCACTGTGCGTACGCATGCATTTTCTTCCTTGACACTGACTGCTCCGTGTTCTCTTTCGTAGCTCTGTGTCCCCTCCCCCTTCAGTCTAAGCTTGGATTTCCCCGCCTTGGGCCTGGGTGGAAGCTCCTGTGGGGCTTGGAGGACATTCTGCTTGGGCAAGAATAGGGAAAGAGGGAAAGAAGTAAGGGAAACGAGGAAAGGTTCTTTGGAAATGAAATGACACTTTCCTTTTAAAGCTTTTGACTTTGTTACCTTTTGTTAACGGATGGTTTTGTTTCTTGGAAAAAATAAACCCTGGGTCCCTTGTCCATCTCTGAACACCAGAAGGGAGCAGCATCGGTGTGAACCCTGGGTATTTTTGGAGGGCGGAAAGGCAGAAGGGTAATTTTGGGGGGCGGTGGGTGAAGACAGCGTTATCCTGCAGCTCCGGGCCTCTGGGGGCTGGTGGGGGCGGGGCGGGATACGCTCGCCTGGTGTCCGCCCCAGCTGGGCAGGCGTCCTGCACCTGCTCTGTGGGCCTGGCTGAGTCGCTCCCGCTGCTGCCTCTCCTGAGTCTTCTCCTCTGTCCATTTTCTTCATCTCCTGGATGCAGTCAGCCTCTTTACAGTTTGTTCTGGTTCATTTTTTGTTAGTGGGAACCAGAGTTAAACACTGCATCCTAGTGGCTGACAAGATGCTGCCTTGGAGGCAGGTGATCCCACAGGAGTGTCAGGTGGTGCTCAGGTGACCGGTCCGGGGCCTGTTTTGTGCTGACCTCGGCCCTGTAGCAGAGCAGCACGAAGCGTTGAGAAGTACTAAGGAGATGGAGACGCCCATTGAGGTGTGACCACATTTGATTGAAGAAACCCTGTGGAGCTCTAGGGTATCCTGGCCTGGAAACACCGTGTTTTAAACTTCAGTGTTATAATTAAAACTTCCATTCACATAAAGACCGATTTTCGTTCTTTTAAAAAGTTTGCAGTCTGGCTCACCTCCCCCGACACCGTCGGCGCCCGTTTTCTAATGTGCTTTTGCACTTTCGTGGGCAGAGCGACTTACAGGGGACCCGCGGGAATACCGGCCACAGCTCGTGGGGAAGGGACGGAGACACAGTGGGCCCCCGAGCACACTTGTGAATGGGGCGCTGCAGCCCGCTGGCTGGTCTTCAGCCTGGGATCACAGAGCCAGTCTTTGGGCCTGAGTTCCGTGGCCACAGACGTGTCTGGGGCAGACAGAGGTTTGTAGGTGAGCCTGGGGCGGTGTAGCTAGAGAAACTCTATTTTGACTGGTTTTTGTAGGAACAGCTATGATCAGGTGTGTCGGCTCACACTAAAAAAATCCCTTTGTGTTTGAAGCTCTTTCCTCTGAGTCCCCTGTTGCCTGGCCCTGTTCTGTGGGCTGGCTCTCTGGCGCCCTTCACCCAGGTCTGCTGTTCTTTGGGGTTTCTGTTCAGTCTTCCCCGGGAACCACCTCACCAGAGGCCAGGGTTGGGCTTCTGTATCCCCCACCTGTAGAGGAATCTCACTCCAGAGCACCTGCTGACTCGCATCTCCCACTTACCTCACTTTACATCCTCTTTCCCCCCTACTTTTCTTGGGTTTTCCCGAGAAAATAGGTAGCATTTTCCACATTAAAAAAAATTTTTTTTTGAATTTATTTATCTGTCAGCACAGAGCCTGATGTGGGGCTCGAACCCACGAGCCGTGAGACTGTGACCTGAGCTGAAGTCAGACTCTCAACCGACTGAACCACCCAGGTGCCCCTCCACACTTTTTCCCTAAGATTCTAGGCCTCAAAGATGTTGAACAGTAGGGTTTTCAAGGTGCCGTAGCTGATTGGTGGCAGAGTGAGCGTTCGAGTCTCGGGTCCCTACACGAACGCAAGAGATAGTTGTGTTAGCGTTTGACTTTAGGGAAGATAGGAGTAAGCTGGTGGGAAGGGTCAAGGTGTTGGCGTGTCCGGGAAGGGAGTAGGCCGTATGGATTTTCTGCAGCGGCTGGCTTTCCTGGGAACCCTCTTTTAAATTTGTCCCATGGTTGTGCCACGGGCACGTTTTCTCGTATTTAAGGTCTGTGCGTGGGGGGGTGGAGGGTGAAGTCTCATCCCCAGCACCTGATGCTCTCAAGCCTTTGGTCCTGGGTGGAAGTGATGCACTGAAAACGGGCCAGGTCCAGAACAAGGCCCGGGAGCAGAATCAGTGAAACCTGGGTCCAGGGTGAGGCCCATTTCTAAGGGCCTCCTGCCTGTCATCCTTTTCCTTCTCTGTTGTCCAGGGACCTGTCTGCTGGGTCTGGCCTTTTCTGCCTGGTCAGGCCACTTACCAGCGTGGGTGGCGCTTTGCATGCCTTTTCCCCTTGTCTCCATTCACCTGGCAGCCTGAGACAAGTAGACCTGGAAGGCTTGCCCCTGGCATTTACACAGTGCAGCCGCGTCCTGAGGGCCGTGGCCTCGTCCACGGAGAACCTCATACAGGCCTGCGGTGGCCGATGCCAGTGTGAGGTTTCCTGGCCGGCAGCTCACCCAGTGTTGGTTTGCTGACTGCGTGCACCCAATACTTTTGAACCGGAACCACACCCTCAGAGCCCTGCCAGCTGGGGCCGTGGTCGCACGCATGCACGTTTGTCTGGGAGTCCTTGCTGTTGGTGTCCGGGATCGACTTGAGGGGGAGTAGCACCAGCGTGTGTGTCTGTAGCTGCTGGGGGACAACCATGGTCTCCCCCACACTGTTCATGAGATCCTCGTCCATGACCGACCAGTCTGGCTTTTTTTTTTTTTTTTTTTTTTTAAATAAGTTAAATGAAGATGGAATGTTAGCCTGTGAACAAAGCCGTGAATTTCTCTGCTCTTTCTGTGCTGTCAGTGGCCCAGGGGCAGGGAGGGGGGCCGGGCCAGCGGGAGAGGCACGTGGCAGTGGTCAGTCCTGCTGGGCTCTCTGAGTTTCTCCCTGCCCATCCTCTCCCCGTCTGCTCTCTCCGCGCCCCTCACCGCTCCTCTCTGTGCTGTCTGCTGCTGCCTCCCGGAGCATCTTTGTTTTGGAACCGGCACACCCCAGTGGGGCACAGCCTGGTGGGGTGCACGGCTTTGTGTGGTGTCCTCGGTTGTGCTTGGTGAGCTCGGGGGAGACACTTAGGCCCGTCTTGTTGAAGGAAGTCTTTCTCCTGATCGTTCTGTGCGGGTGCTTGCTGCATGTTGCCTGCTCCAAGTCTGCCGTCCCACTGTGCGCTGTCCTTGCCCTTTCTGTCCCCCGAGGTCCTGAGCAGCAGGGGTGCGTCTGTCTCCCTCACCACAGTGTCCTTTATCCACAGCTCACGTCCTTCTGGGGGCTGTGAACTTCTGTTTCTCCTCCAGGATTGCCTGTAAGTTCAAGAGCACTCTGGGTGGTTCGTAACTGGGTTCCTTTTCCCCACTGCGGGGAGTGCCAGGGAGGTGGTCCTGTCCCTTGTTAATAAGCGTGTGCCCCTGCCTTTGTGTGAGGCCTGGAGACAGTGCTGTGGTCATAGTGTGGGTGTAAAATGGGTCTTCCTGGAGGCTGTCCTATATGTGCTAGTCCAGAGTAAGTGGACTTGTGACTCATTGCACTAACCCCTTGCTGTGTGTTTGTAATTAAGAAACAGAAAACAAAGTGCATAACTGGATTCAGGACCTTGGTGATTGTCTGGTTGAAGTTTTGCTGGAGACCAGTTGAGATTCACCATGATTCATCCAGTCTGGGGGAGGGCTGGGGGGGCACAGGAGGGCATAGCGCCCCAAGTGCCTGGGGTGTCTGGGTGGGTCCCGAGGACACTTTGGATACCCAGTGGCGCGTTTCCTGATAAGGAGCCGCAGGCACACACCTTGCCTTGAACGTAATCAGCTCTGTCCCCAGGAGGTGTGGCAGGGAAGTCACTGCTGTTTTGCAAATGTGCACTACAGTGTATTTTCTCTTTATTACCTAAGTAGGGCATCTATTATAAGCTGCTGAAAATTATTTGAGGGCACAGATTCTGGGGGAAGAGCTGCTCTGGGATTCATTTAGAAATAACTGTGGGGACAGGGCGCCTGGCTGGCTCAGTTGGATGAGTGTGCAGCTCTTCATCTGGGGGTTGTGAGTTCGAGCCCCACATTGGGCGTAGAGATGACTGAAAGTAAAATCTTAAAAAAGACAACGACTGTGAGGAAATGCTAAAGGAGAGAAATTTTCTTAGGTTTTCTCTCCCGCTTTGCCCAGGTGTCACCGGGCTGTGGCAGGCGGTGCGCAGGGAAGCTCCTGCCCTTGACCATGACCCAGGTGCCTCCTGGAGAGGAGAAACCATTAGATGCTGCTTTCCGCAAGTCTGACGTTCAGTTCTTTTAAAACGACACGCCGCATTTCCGGTGGTCCTGCCAAGGAGCGCACGTTGCCTGCTCCAGAGAAGGGAGTGCCAGCCAGGGCCCAGCAGTGCCCTGACGTGGCACTGTCTCCACCTGGGCTGTCAGAACAGCCCTGTGGGGTCGGGACCGGGGAGCACAGCCTCCGGCCTCGGTGCTCCTGAAACCCCGTGCTGGGGGGGTGTGGACTTGGGGATGCTCGGAGCGCCTCCCGCTCGGGGGTCCTCTCGGGGGCAGGGCTGCATCGGCCTCAGGACAGAGCGTGGCCTGCTGTTTGCCTCTGACCCTTTAACCTGATGCTTCGTTCCTGAAGGGCCTTAGAGGGACTGCGTGCGATGGTGTGCCCCGTGTCCCGTGACATCCGAGGAGCCTCACACAGGACCAGGTGTTCTCCCTTTGGCTCCCTTCCTGGGGCCTGTGCTGTGCAGGCTCACAGGTGCCTGGGGCGTCTGTGTTCCCAAGGCTGGGGCACCGCCGGCCCATAGGTCTGTGCCGACGACTGACTTTCTGGAGGACTCTCTTCCTCGGATGACTGTTCCCAGCGAGCCATGCTGCCCCCCAGTGAGGCCAGGCCTGCTGCTCCTCGCTTCTGGTCCTGTCATGGGTCTGGCTCCTGGTGCTGCGTCCCTGCGCCTCTCTGCGCCTCTCTGCCCCTCTCTGCGCCTCTCTGTGCCTCTCTGCCCCTCTCTGCGCCCTGCAGCACACACTCTCCACCCTCCCTGCAGGCTGTCGGCCTCTGTGCCTGGGTGCTTGACACTGTTGTTTGGGGAAGTACTTGTTTTTCTTTTTTCTTTTGGATCTGCAAAATTTTATTGAGCAAGAGCTGGAGAACTTTTACAATCTCAAATCATCAAGAAAAAAAAGATTAATCCATGTCAGTGATAAGGACAGAGAATAAGTTGAACAAACCAGGTCGTTTTGATGGAGAAGTACTTTTTAAGCCACTATCAGCTGCCTAATCCTGGCTGAACGTTTGTTAAGTTCCACAGATGTTGAACTGGAACTGAAATGTTGTTCAGTTTACCTGTAAACCTGGGGGATTTTGGCTTCTATGAAGGCGTCTCCCCCCGGGCAGCACAGACCGGTCCAGGACGTGAGGCCAGTTGGTTGGGACAGACCGGTTCTGAGTTCTCGTAGGGTCACCCTGAGACTGGCAAGTGACAGGGCCAGGCGGCGATTGTTTGAAAGCGTCCCTGTGCCTGGTGTGGGTTGGCACGTGTTGGGTATTCGACAGTCTGTCGAGAGCAGAGAGAGTGCGCATGTCGGGCCCAGGGCAGGGGGAGTCTTCCTGGCAGTGAGGGCTTCGCAGCAAGCGTTTTACCTCTCACACCGTGGAGCTCCAAGCATCGCTGCGCGCGTTACCGGAAAAGCATCGCTGCGGTTACCCACCGTCCAGCTCGTCTGGGTGACCCAGTCGGTGCGCTCTCCACAGCCGATGGGTGACGCCGCGGGGTCTCTGCTTTGTGCCTCCAGCCTGCCTCGCACCCCCCACCCGGAGTGTCCCCGCGTCCAGAGAGCCCGCGCTCGGGCCCCTCACAGTTTGCCAGACCTATGTGCTCCAGATTGTCGTTAATTTAAAACAGACCAAACGTAACTTGAGGTTGTTGCTTGGGGGGGGCTTGAAGGTGGACAGGGACTGGGGCAGGAGTGGGATTTGCGGTGAGCAGGGGCCGAGTTTCTCCTGCCCCTCCTGCATTTCTCCGCTCAGGTGTCTGCCCAGCAGCCTGAAGAGGTGTCCACCTCAGGAGACCCTCCCAGGGAGGGCAGCCCCAGACTGTGGCCTCCCTGGAGCCCCTGCGGGGCACCTCCTGGTCCACAGACGTGCAAGGCCCTGGCCGGGACCCCTTAGGAAGCTCACTTGAGTCTCTCCTGCAGTGTGCCCACGTCCACGGCACTTAGCTTCTCTCCCGGAGACTAGACTCGCGATTCTCCACCCCGGTTTAGAACACTTGGGGTTCACTGGGGGTTTTACCTGTTTCAAGATGTCACCAGATTCTCCGTAAACAATTTAACTGTATTCACTTGGTCACCACACAGAATGCCTTGTGGTCCTTTCTGGTCGGTTTTGGGAGTAGGCTCTGTATCCTGACTCAGCACCAGGATTGCCGCTCAGGCCTCCTTGCCTTCCTGTCTGGCCGGCAGAGTGCACATCACTGGAAGGAGGGCTGGCCTGGTGCTGGTAACCAGCCTGGGGCGACTTGGACCCAGTCAGCTCACTCCTCCTCGCCGCCCCCACGTAGACCTTCGTTTCCTCGTCTGTAAATTCGGAGACACCTGCGTTACAGGATTCTGGATCATTTTCATCTTGACATTCAGAGGATGTTACTGGGGTCGGGCTCACGAAAGGACGCTGTAAAATTTAAAATGGTGTCTCTTTCTTGCTGAGCAAAAAAGACGAAGTCAGAGACGTGCCTCAGCCAGAGGCCCCTAGGCTGGCTCCTTGTGTGCCTGACCTGTAGCCCGCAGGGCACGCTGTCTGGTCTCCACACACCTCAGTCAGAGGTGGCTGCATTTCCTGTCTCTGCAGGAGCGCCGGTGCGGAAAGGTCTAGCGGGTGGGGTCAGGCACACCTCCGTGGTGCCTGTGGAACAAGGCCATCTGGAGCCACCCCAAGGAGTCTGGAAGCCAGCGTTTCTTTTAAACACTCAGATTTTGTATGCGTACACCTTTTCTCTCGTCTCATCCAGGGGACAGTGTTCCCGGGCCCTGGCAGGCTGTGTGACGGAGGCGGGGCCTGGGTGGTGGCATCGCCACGCTCCTTTTGTTCCTGGGATCTGTCCTCATGCTGTGGGGCTCAGAAACCCTTTATGTTGTAAACACAGAGATGTCCGAAAAACTCTTGTCTGTATGTATAATAGGTATGTCTGTTAATAAAACATTTGTTTACTAATTGTACTTAAAAGCACGGATAATAAACCCACTGTATAACATGGTTTTGCTAAAACAACTACATTTTCTGAAATAAAAAGTTGGTTAAAGTAAGCAAAGAAAATGTGTAGTTGGAAGAGGGAAGAGTACTGGAATCATTTTGACTTAATTTTGGAGATGTTCTTTGAAACGACACCCACACTGCACAGACGGCTGTCTGCGTGCTGAAGGTCAGCAGTCCCGTGGAGCTCCCCTTGGCC
Organism: Felis catus; assembly: GCF_018350175.1. Classification (NCBI taxonomy): domain Eukaryota; kingdom Metazoa; phylum Chordata; class Mammalia; order Carnivora; family Felidae; genus Felis; species Felis catus. Next base: position 61,160,625 of record NC_058382.1, on the reverse strand, counting down.
AGGGGTGGGGGGCCGGAGGGCCGCTGCTCCTTGGAGCCCCCTGGTCTGTCTAGCCTTGTGACTGCGTCTTCCCTCGCGTTCAGTTCTGCAGCCGTGTGCGTTGGTGATGTGAGTTTGGGTTTGTGCTGAGTTACTTCGATCTTCCAGATGCTGACGTCCTGCCTCTCATTATGTCCAAGAGTCCCTCTCGTTTCTGCAGCCTCCCCCTCCTCAGATGAGCCTGAAAGCTGTCAGAAGCTGTCTGCGCATAGGTGGGGGGGGGGGGGGCGCGCGGGGAGGGGGTCGCCAAAATTCGAACATTTGACTGTGCATAAGTTTTGCACTGGCAGTAAATTAGGTGCTTTCCTTGTAATGGCGGTCTTGTTTTGTTATTTTCCAGACATGAGTTGCCAGATGCCACAGCAGGATAGCTGGAGTTTGCACGTCAGTCACTCTTACACATAAAACCCATGTGCCCTGGAAAAGTGTTTGTGCTGGAGACACCTGCTTGGTATACAGAAGTGCTTCCTGCATACTTCTCTGTCGCATAGGATATAAAAACCAGAAGCATAGAGACTTGGGATCTACTGAAATTAATAAGTATTGCTTTATCCTGGAGGTTCTTCAGCAAAATTCAGACCATCAACTTTGCATCATCAGTGCAAATATTACCCCAGCTAAAAATGCAGCGTTCCCCTGGGAGACGTTTTGAAAGGGCTGCAGAGGATCTGTAGGGTCCTCGAACCACACCTTGGAAACAGCTGTCTGAAGCTGTTTGTTTGGTCTCTGTGGGAAAATACAGCTCAACAAGCCACGTCTGCCTGTGTTTGTCTATCACTGAACACTTACAGGCTTAGGAGGGTCTGGTCGTGTATTTTCTCCCCACAGTACATGCGTTAGCCTACATTTTCAGAGGGCTCCTGACTCTGTGGACCCTGAGTGGTGAGCCCCTCGTGGAGCCCTCGTGGAAACGTAAAACTCTGCACCCTTGAAATGAGGCCGTGCAGATCATCTGTCTTTGGGCACGTGCCCATGGGCCCGGCGCACATCCGTGACTTGTGTGCGGCTCTCACAGAGCTCTTTTCCCTGCCTCTGACTGTGCCTTTGGCCGGCGCGGGCTGCGGCTGTGCACTGTCCTTCCCCGGGGCTCCCGCAGGCCCCTTGCGTGGCTCTTCCCTCCTCGGAGCCGACCCGTACCCGCTGTCCTAGACGGATTCTCTTGGGTTCCTTAAGTCATGTGCTTTCTCTCCGCTCACTTTAATCTTGTCTTTTAGGTCAACCTGGCCACTGGATTAAAAAATTTGTCTATGTTTTTCCAAATCTTGTGGATATTTAAAGATGACGTGGATTGCAATAACTTAAAATACATCATTACGTATTGCCAGTAAGAGAAATTGTTAAAGTTAGGAACTTCTGTGTACTCCACTTATATTAGTCTCTCTAAAAACTCCTTTCTCTGAATTGGCTGCGATGAGGCCGTGAATCAGACTTTCCATCGATGCTGGAGCTGATCTGCCTTAATTGGGAAGAAGGACCCTGGACCTTTTAGTCAGTACCTCAATAACTTCCTATTTTTGACTTTTTAGGCCAATTACTCTGAACTGTGATGTCAAATCCTGTACATATCTTCAAAATATGATTTCCATATAGGAAACGATCTTTTTCGGGTTTTTCCATATAGGAAAAGACTTTTTCTGTCAGAGGCATTTTTGTGTTGGCAAGAGTTCGTTGGTGGTTGAGAGCGGTGTGGCAGGCTTGGCGGGGTTGGGGCCCTCTGTTTTCCTTGACCCGGAAGCCCGGGTGGGGTTGTAGTCTTAGAATGTGGCCGCGTTGCGGGGTGGACCAGGGGGCCTGCTGTCCTGCAAGGACCCTTGAGCCCCTCCTCTCCGCGCTGGATTGTGCGCAAGGCTGCCGAGCGCCTGGCGGGAGTGTGCTGCGCGTCGGGACGTCGTGAAAGGGGCCGCGGAGCAGCGTCCCTGGGAGTTGCCAGCCTCGTCGGAGATGCACAATCAGAGCTGTGGGTCAGGACCCACTTCCCTTTTTGACAAATGGAGTTTGCGCTTTTCTTATTTGTAGCCCTCAGAATTCAATCCGTCTCTGTTTAGAGAACTTTCTTTTTTTTTTTAATTTTTTTTTTCAACTTTTTTAATTTATTTTTGGGACAGAGAGAGACAGAGCATGAATGGGGGAGGGGCAGAGAGAGAGGGAGACACAGAATCAGAAACAGGCTCCAGGCTCTGAGCCATCAGCCCAGAGCCCGATGCGGGGCTCGAACTCACGGACCGCGAGATTGTGACCTGGCTGAAGTCGGACGCTTAACCGACTGCGCCACCCAGGCGCCCCTAGAGAACTTTCTTTGTGATTCCTCTTAGGCATCAGTTTTTTTGTACACATAAAAATGGAACTTCTCGTTGACGTATTTCCTCCTGTTGAGTAAATATGTAGCCTCTGGTAGTGCAAGATGCCGTGTAAAAGCTGGCCGGGTCTCCAGGTGTGGCATGTGTTACCCAGAGTGCGCGCCGAGTGCCGGACCAGGAGGCGTCCTGAAGGGGGCTAAACAGGAGCATGTGTTACAAGAGGGCTGTGGGTCAGGGAGCCCGGGAGGCAGGCAAGAGTCTCTGACTCCATGGCTGCTCGGGGACTGAGGGCCTGAGGGAGGGCCTCCCAGAATGTGGGCTTGGAAGGAGGGCAAGCAGATCCTGAGGTGCGGCCACAGAAGGACAGTGGCGCCCTGTGGAGACAGGAGACACAGGAAGGAGGAGATGATTGGAGAAGCTGTGGTTTGGGCGCCATGGAGTTGAGGCGCCTGCGGGAAAAGGGGCCCTGGCAAGGGGTGTCCAGGGTTCGTGAGACCGTTCGGGACCGGACGTGTGCAGGTGCGTGTGTGGGCGCTTGTGCACACAGGGAGCAGGGGCAGGGAAATGAAGGGGGATTGGTTTATGACAGAACAAACCAGCAGACTCACCCTAGCATGACGTAATAATCTCAGCAAGCAGGTTTGATGTTTTTCTTTAAGAAATTAAAAGAAAGGTATACAAGTAATTTCTCCTGCCATCATAGATTCTTTGAACGGATAATGTGTCAGGATCCTAGGTCCTTTCCTGTTTTGGGAAATGAGATGCCTGTGTTCTAATCTGCACATTATTACACATGTAAACCTCGTAATAAGTGTAGCTCATACAGTCTTCGTGTTATTTTTCCCCATGCAATTTTAGGGTTTTCAAATAGTCTCAAGAAGCAAGAGCAAAGTTGTCTTTCAGACTGAAGCCCACTCCGAAGAATCCAAGAGCCACGTTTAATTTCCAAACATTTGTGGCGAGGCTTTAGTTTGAAACCCTATTTCGTAGTTGTTTTTGTTTGTTTCAGCTCGAAACAGGCCTTTCTTCTTTGTGGGCTGTGCCACCCCACCTCCTGTAAAGTTGACTTCCTTCAGGGGCGGGGGCGAGAGGGGTGGGCTCCACAGGGACAGAACAAGTGAACCTGAATGGAAGACGTCCCCAGGCTTCTCCTTGGCTGTAGCAGAGCTGAGTGAATTCAGACCCGAGGCACGCAGCTCTTGGGACAGGGCTCCGTCACACCCTTGGATGCCCCTTTGCTCATTCACTTCACTCATTTATGTGTCACCATGAACAGTTTTTAGTTTTTCCCAGCTTTTCCTGTATGGATTAAGCTACACCCTTGCCCCCTCTCCCCCTGACCCTGCCCCCTGATTCTTGCTGGAGTGGGGGAGGGGGCCTGGAGCAGATACAGGGTTGCGGGGGAAGTGCTTTTGGAATGGGTATGGGCTCGTGCCCATAGTTGCTTTGAGATAATTGTCTAGTCGTTCCTCAGAGTTGATGCTGAAGCATCTTGTTTACTTGGTTTTATCAAACTCAAGCTCTGTCAGATCTGAGGTCCATGAGGAAGGAGTAAATTGGTATCCAAATGCCTTTGCTAAATGGCATGACAGAGGGCCACTCATTTATTTCAGATGCTAGGAGGGGTCACCAGGGGAGGTCAGACACAGGTTCACTCTCAAGAATGTTTTGTTGCTTAGGTAACAGAATTGGCTAAAATCTGTTTCCAGTGGGTCGTCGTCCCCCCCCCCCCCCAACTTCGTGTTCAGAAAAAAGCACCCTTAAGGGAGTGTTCTGGTCCAGGAGTTCGGCATTCAGCAGCACAGGTAGGCCCTGGGCACGGGGCTGTCGATGACGACAAGCTTGGTGATGGTGTTGGGTCACTTCTGATGGCTGTCCCCTGCCAGATTAGAGACCAGCCTGTGCAGCCAGGTTCTGCGGTGCAGTCACGGCAGCCTGCAGGCCGATCCTCAGCGAATGTTCCTCAGTTGGGACCTGGGCACCTCAGCCTGTGCCCCATGCTGTCCTTTTGTTTAGAAAATGGGCCAAGAGGTCCACTATGAAGTTCTCAGAAAAGAAACAAACATGGTTTTTCTTATTTCCCTTTTCCACCTACTGTAGAAAATACAATAAAACACGAAAAGGGGGGAATCTACCCTAAACCCACTGTCCAGGTCACGAGTCTCATTACTGTCCTTCAGGGGTGGGCAGTCCCCCTCCTTACAGATGCTCTGTGGCGAGGTTGGTAGTTTTTGTGTATTTCTCTCTGCAGCTCTATCAGTTTCTGCTTCAGTTATCTTGAAGCTCAGTTGTTAGCGGCTCGTGCATTTGAGGCTGTCACAGCCTTGATGACTCTGCCTCTTTCTCACTATGAAGTGACCTTACCTCTGGTGATACTCTTGGCTCTGCTGTCTACTCTGATACTAAACTGCCTGTTCTCTCTTTTGACTAGGATTAGCATGCATCCTTTTCCATTTTTTTCAGATTAAACAGTTTGTCCTTATTTATTTTTAAAAGTTTATTTACTGGACACCTGGGTGGCTCAGTGGGTTAAGCGTCCGACTGCAGCTTGGGTCATGATCTCGTGGTTTGTGAGTTCGAGCCCTGCGTCGGGCTCTGTGCTGGCAGCTCGGAGCCTGGAGCCTGCTTTGGATTCTGTGTCTCCCTCTCTCTGCCCCTCCCCTGCTCATGCTCTCTTTCTCTCTCAAAAACAAATAATAAACATTAAAAAAAAAGTTTATTTACTTTGAGAGACGGAGAATGAGCAGAGGAGGAGCAGAAAGAGAGAGGGAGAGCGAGAATCCCAAGCGGGCTCCACACTGTGAGTGCAGAGCCGGACACAGGGCTCGAACCCACAAACTGAGATCATGACCTGAGCTGAGATCAAGGGTCCGACGCTTGACTGACTGAGTCCCCGGCCCCCCGCCAATTTGTCTCTATGTTTGAAGAGGGTTTCTTGTAGGCCACCTTGTCGGAGTTGGCTTTGCCTTTTAAAGACATCCAACTGGCAGCCTTTCCCGTTTAACAGGGGTTTAGACCACTGACACTTTCTGTGATTATTGACATGACTGGGCTTCAGCCTGCTGTCCAGTACCACGTACGTAGCATAAGAACCTGACAAAGGTACCTTTCCATGTCTCCTCACCCAGTCTCTTTGCAACTGTTTTCTTACACTTTGCTTTGCTATAGTAGCAAAACTCCATTCTAGATTGCCGTTGTTTTGTTTAAACAAGAGACCACCTACGAAAGGAAGTCTGAGGTGTTGGCTGTGTCGTTGCCATTTCTGGTGCCCCACTTTTCACGAAGACTCCTGTTTTCACCCAGTGTCCTCCTTCCAGCTGAAGGACCCCACCAACATTTCTTGTAGCGCCGTTCTGCTTCTCGTAGGTTCTTGAAGCTTCTGTATATCTGGAAAACTCTTTTTTTTTTTTTTAATTTATTAAAAAAAATTTTTTTTTAACGTTTATTTATTTTTGAGACAGAGAGAGACAGAGCATGAACAGACAGAGCATGAGGGTCAGAGAGAGGGAGACACAGAATCTGAAACAGGCTCCAGGCTCTAAGCTGTCAGCACAGAGCCCGACGCGGGGCCTGAACTCACTGACCGTGAGATCATGACCTGAGCCGAAGTCGGCCGCTTAACCGACTGAGCCACCAGGCGCCCCTCTAGCTGCTTTTTGGAGCCTGGGAGCCCAGATGTGCAGTAACGGACTAATGTCTGAGTCTGCTACTTTGGCCCTCTCTGTCAGCTCTGGGCTGGTTTCACTTGATTGGTTTTTCTTACTTTGTGTTGTGTTTTCTTTATTATGCCTGGGGGTATGTGTTATATTTCTTAAAATGCCTGGGGGTAATTTTTGGACACACCTTTTATTTTGGAAGACTTTCAGACTTCTGGAAAAGTTGTAAACATAATAGAGAATTCCTGTAAACCTCTCTCCCAGCTTCCCCTGGTAGCCAGCGTGTCACGTCACCACGGCACGTTCCTTAAAACAGCAGCCAGCATCAGTGCCTTGCTGCTCACCCCACCTGCAGACTTGATTCCCATTTCCTCCGTTCCTCCCTGACGTCCCTTCTCTGGCCCGAGCCCCACCCAGCACACTGAATCGTCCCGTGTCCTCGCTAAGCTTGGTTTCCTCTGGGCCGGACCGTTTCTCAGTCTCTTCTGGTCATTGTGACCTTGACGGTTTGGAGGAGCTCCAGCTAGTGTTTTGTAGGATGTCCTGTCTTTGGGTTTGTCTGATGCTTTCTTCGTAGACGGGGGTTTTGGTTTGGGGGAGAGAGGACCAGAGAGGGGCGTGCCCTCTCCTCGTATCCGGTCTGAGAGTGCATGCTGTCACCATGGCCTGTGGGTGCTAGCCTCGGCCGCCTGGCCACGGGGGCGACTGCCAGGTTCCTGCCCCATGCAGTCCTGGCCCCCTTCCGTCCCCTTCCTCCAGAGCAAGCCTGGAGCCCTGCGCCTGTGCAGGCGGAGGGGGGCATCTCGTGGGGAAGGCGTGTGTCTTCTAGCACATCTTTGTTTCTTTATGTCGGCACGTACGCGTATATGTTTTGTGCCGTTGTTCCAGCTTCCACGTCTAGGAGTATCTGGAGGCCAGGCATCCAGTTTTGCCTCCTTGGGTGCTTGCTACGCAGTCTCATGTTCCTGAAAATCTTCCTGAGCTTTGTTCTAGGATCCAGTTAGTTCTTGGAAACAGTTTGCTCCTTACAGGGCTTGCCTTTAGGATCTGTGAGGCAGGCCGGGGCCTGGCTCAGTTTTGGGCTAGACGGCCACCCCCACCCCCGGGCCTCTGCTGCTCTCTGGCCGTCGGAGCCCAGCAGGCCCTGCTTCTCGCCTGTAAGTGGTTCCTCGCCTGCTGGTGGTGAGCTGATTCCTGCTCGCCCAAGACCCCAGGGGGCTTCTACAGGCCTCTGGACGGTTTCCTTCAAACCGTGTCTTCTCGGATCTAAACATTTCCCGCTGACACGCACACGTAGCGTTCTGGCTTTTTAATCCTCTTGAGGATTTCTTGTAAACTCTGCTCATTTGGCAGACCTGCAGGCAAAGCTGAGACTGCTTTCGGTCTGTTTCATGTAATTTTACAAAGTATTGTTTCATTTTATAGCATTAAAAAGTAACTCAGCCGGGGGACTGGGGAGCCCGACCCTGAGAGCAGCGTGGAGCCTGGACCAGAGTGGGATGGTCACGTTGGAGTCAGGTCTGTGCTTTTTTAGTAGCGTGGCGTCTGTGGGTCTTTGGAGTTGGGGATAATTTTACTGTGATTACGTGTGATGGTAACATCAGGGGAAGCCCACTGAAAGGTATACAGGAACTCTGCGCTTTTGTAGTAAGTTTAAATTAGTTCAAAATAATTTTATTTTAAAGAACCCAGTAGGTGAGTGCAGGCTTTGTTCCCCCAACTGGCTGTTCACGGCAGTGGTCCACAAGCTGAGTACAGTCTTAATAGAAGTGCCTCAAACTCACAGCTGCACAGGGTGAACCCCGAAAGCCCCCACCCCCCCCCTCCCCTCAGGAGGCGGCTCGTGGTAGCCAGCAGCGGCCTCCTGCCCCTTGTCCCCGTGTTTACATTCCACCTGCATTACTCAGCAGACTTGCTGGGGTTTTCTTAACTTGGTGTCACGTCCCAGAAATGGTGTGCGCCTTTCCTCGCTTGGGCCTTGCTGCCCGATTGCGCCGGCCGGTCGGCCTGGCCCGTCTCTCCCCGCCCTTCTGGGTCAGCCTGTGGAGCCGCGCTTCCCACACGCCCTGTGTGCGCGTCGCACGCGCTCCACCCATCTGGATGGCTGTCTGTTGGTGCTTCACACGGCCTTCTGCGGCTTCTTTGCCCTCCAGGACGACGTGGAGGGCCCCCGGCGTGGACCGTGCGGGCGCCGGGAGGCTCTGCAAGGAAGGCGCTGTGTGGACGCGTCACGCAGCCCTTCCTGCCTGTTGACCTGGGGCGTCCTAGGGGTGATTCCGGCGTCTGGGGCACACGACTGTGAGTAGACGTCCCCTTGCCTGCAGCCTGGCCAGTGATGGAACGGGGTCCTCACCTCGGGCTTCCATTTTAGGAACTCGCTGTTTAAAAGAAGTCATTGTGTCATCTGAAAATGACTCTGTGGTTTCTGTTCTGGCCTGCTGTAATCCGTGCTGGTCGGGCCGTATTTTCTTAAGTGAAAACGTTGGTGACTCGTGAAAGTATCTGCTCTTTCCACCTGCCACAAGGCGAGAGGTGACGTCACTAGATCAGGACTTGCCCCTCTGTCGTTACTTGTGTCCCGCAGGTTCCCCGGCGGGCATGAGCGGTGAGCGCGGCAGCTCCGAGTGCCCCGTGCTTGTAGCTACCCTCCCAGGGAAGGCCGGGCCTCCCCCGCCCCAGAGCTGTGCCATGTCCTCCGGGGGCGGCCCACGGCCGAGGACAGGGTGCCTTGTGGGCGGCGAGGCCTTGCGGGCCGTCCTGGTGCTGGGGGCCGTGCCGCTCCCACGTCTCAGGTCTGAGGGATGGGAGCCTCGTGTGGAGGGCGAGGGTGGCAGGGACAAGCTCGGGCAGGTTCTCCGGGATCGCCTGTGTAACCAGCGGTATATGCCTCGTGGCTCTTAGCCACCTGGCTTTTGAAAGTGGGGTTCTCTGCAGGAATCCGTGGTTACATTTGGTCACTACGTTAATAGAAAACCTTGCAGCGGGGATTATTTTTTGGCCCACATTAAAAGTAGATAAATTGTTCACCTGAAGTCCAGTGTGTTTTAATCAGTAAGGGCTTTACTTAGAAAAATGAAAAATCTGAGGAGTGAGGAAACCCTGGCGCCCCTTTGTTTCTTTCACAGGCAGATATGACCAAGCCAGTGATTTTCCATGACATGGTTGACATTGTGTTCCATAACTTTTTTTTTTTTTAAGTTTATTTATTTTGAGAGGAGAGAAAGACCATGAGCGGGGGAGGGACAGAGAGGAAGAGAGAGAATCCCAAGCGGGCTCCGTGCTGTCAGAGCAGAACCCAACGTGGGGCTCGAGCCTACGAACCGTGAGATCATGACCTGAGCTCAAACCAAGTGTCGGACGCTTAACCGACTGAACCCCCAGGAGCCCTCCCATGTTCCTTAACTTTTTAAAGCCAGTTGGGAGGGCTTAGACTTCCTTCTCTGCTTTAATGAGATTTGCTAAAATATTCAGGTTTGACCCTCTGAGGTCTGTTGTAGAGGTTTGGAGACCCTGGGGTAGTTCATGGCCTGGGCAGTAATGAGAATGAATGAAAGTGCTGGAGACAGTTGGCTGTCCCCAGTTTGTGTCTGGGGCATAGTCCTTCCTGTATAAGCCCCTGGGCGATTGGATGGAGAGAGGGTCTCCTGGAGGGCAGCCTAACCCTAGCCTCCAGCTGCGGCACCGGCTTCTCGGTCCCCTGGGGGTGCCTTATCTTCTGTGGGTTCTTCACATGGCCACCTCCCTGCCAGCACGGGGCTTTCTGTTACCAAAAATGAAGAATAGTGCCGAATAGGATTGTTTTCTTCCAAAGGCCGTGGCTGACGGGCTGTTCTAAAATGAATTTATATTTCTGAAGTCTTTGAAAGTGAGCGAAGAAGGAAAATGCAGTCCTTTGATCATACTTATTGTTGAACGGTGCCTCTGGCTTCTCCATTCTCACTCAGTGGAGCTGAAGAGGCCGCAAAGAGCAGCTCGTGGGCCAGCCCTGGGGACACTCGGCTTCTCTGGGCTCTTCTCATGCCTCCCCCTCTGTCCAGAGAGGGAGGAGCAGAGATGGCGGCTGTTGACTTGCAGTTTTCTCAGTTGGGGGGGGAGGTTGGTCAGGTGGGTGGTCGCTTTATGGCCAGAGGCCAAGAGCCTCCTGAGTGGAATGGCCTCTGTTTGGTTGTGGCCCGTGGGGCGGACCAGAAAGGTCTCCGTCCTTGTGTGCGAGCAAGTTGTCCATTCACACGTTCCCGTTGTAAACCACTGGAGACCTTTCCTTAGCCGTGGAAAATGGGACGTTTTGGAACCTTCTCTTGAAATTTGTTTTCAGAAAAGTTACAGCAGAACAACATCAGGAAAGTGTTGTTTGTAAGGTGGCCTACAAAACAGTTAGTGTTTTCTCAAATAACTCGGTGGACTGGGTAGAAAATAATGGAGAGAGGGGCGCCTGAGGGGCTCAGTCGGTTAAGCGTCCAGCTCTTGGTTTTGGCTCGGGTCATGATCTCCCAGTTCGTGGGATTGAGCCTCACATCAGGCTCTGTGCTGATAGCGTGGAGCCTGCTGGGGATTCCCCCCCCCCCGCCGGTCTTCTCCTGCTTTTGCACACACGCTGTCTCTCAAAATAGATAACCATGAAAAAATCAAGAATGAAGATGGTAAGTTACAAATGCCATTAAATACCTGTTTGGTTTGTTTAATAGTTGGGAATAAGTTGCGTTTCTGAAGGAAATTGGAATTGGATGTCCTTTGACTTGACCTTGCCTTCTCTCTTGTCGTTCCCCTCGTGCTGCTGGCCAGCAACTCTGCGGCCTGACTTCCAGTGAAGTGGGTGCTTTATCACAGCTAGGGCTCTCGAGGGCACACTCTTCCCGGAGGTGGTACGCCCTCCCTGCTGCTTGAGGAAGCGAACAGGTGGGTGTTTTATCATTTTGTAAAGACCACAGGGCAAGAGTCTCGAGTTCCCTTTTTGACTGTTACTATGATCTGGAAGCTCTCCCTTCTTTCATACAGACTGCCATGGAAAGCCACCTGTTGATGTGTCCCCTCACCCCCCCCCCCCCCCCGGGCCCACACCTGCCGGGGCAGGGCCCCCCGCCCCCCACAGTTCTGGCTGCTGAATGTGAGCCATGATTTCTGCGGTTAGTACATGTAGGCTGCTACAAAGTGTCGGGCCAGGGGCCACCTGAGTGAGGTGAGAGGACGCAAAACGTCATTTCCTGTCCCTTCCTCCTTTTAAAGTTTTTATGATCTTTCCCTCCAGTGTCATTGAGATACAGTGACGTGTATCACTGCAGACATTCACGGTGTGCAGGGTGGCGATTCGATGTCTGTTTTCAAATGACCCCACAGCGAGTTCACCCGGCATCCATCACCTCACGGAGCCACAGGTTTCTGGTGACGAAACCTTGTAAGACCTACCCTGTCCCTTTCCACAGTGAATGTTTTCATCCTCCTCTGACCCTCCACCCACCCCAGTCACCCCTCTCTGTGCCAGCCCCCTGTATTGAATCTGGTCAGAGGCACCGCTCTGACCGTCTGCCCCTGATCTCTGGAGTTCAGTTTTTGTCATTGGTTTTCCGTACTGGCGTGTGGAGATAGGTGTTGTGTTACGGATCTCAGCCGTGTTTGGAGACACCTAGGGTGACTGACGATTCACCAGCTTCAGAGCAAGTGAGGGGAGAACATGTCCCCAGACAAGTTAGCCTTCTTCCTGAGGTGTGCCTGCGTATCCCTCCACCCTGGAACTCTGGAAGGCCGTGAGTGGGTAGCTCTGGGCACCTCGCGGCAGGCTCTCCCTGGTCGTGGCTGGAGCAGCACTGCCGGTCCCTTCCCCGTGCTCCAGGACTCAGGGCTTGAGGGTGGGGTGTGAGACAAGCCTGGGCTCTTCAGGGAAGCCTTGGAGATCATTCTTCCCTGAGTTGGATTTGGGACGGACAGGGGACCATTTAGATACTTGGTCTCGACATTTGCTTTCGCTGGAGTGCCTCCTTCTTTGGGAGCTGGGGTTGACAGACACGCAGCATGGGAAGTTCCCGCATGGTGCTAGTGGGCGTGAGATATGGTCACCTTCCTGCCGGGATGCATGCACACTAATGGGAAAGGAAGGTGGGGGTGGGGCTGGGCCTGGAGGCAGCTCTCCAGGTCTGGGGGATCTGCACATGTGCCCATTTGGTGCCCATATAACCTGGTTCCGGTCCTTTGCTTTCATCTGAGTGACCATCCAGTGGCTGCGTCTTGAATCCGCAGAGCCATCGTCACCGCCGTTGGGGCCTCAACTTGACTTTGGCCGCCAGGCTCTGGTTGTTCCCGGTGCAGCCTTGTTCCGGGGCGACCTCGCTGCCCTCTCGTTGCGGGTACACGGTAAATAGCAGGCATCCCCCGCGTGTGTACAGGGGCTGTGGATGCCTCTCTGGAGGAGCTGGGGAGTCGCAGCCAGGAAGAAGCGTTTGGATTTCCTTCGGGATCTTAAATTGCATCTCTCTTGGTGGCTTTCCGTTGTCTTGCAACTTGTATCCGCGAAATAATTGTTTCCTTTTGTGGTTCCTCCCTGTTTGTGTTCTAGATGACCTTGCTCCCCATAACTGTCTCTCATCGTAACCAGCACCACAGCATCTTTTCTGCCTTACGTCGTAGGTACGTATTTCCAGGTGGTGGGAGGCCACTGGTCCCACTTTTTGATCGGCTGCGTGCCCATCCGCTTTCGGGTTGCGAGCCAGCAGCGCCGGGGGAGGGGCTGGTCTGAGCTGGGGGAAACTGAAACTTGTGGTCATGTCCCCCCCCCCCCCCCCCCCCCCCCCGGCTCCTCCAGTCAGGAGCTGCCCAGCGGGAGTCCACAAAGGAGTGCTGATGTCTGAACCTTTTCCAGGGTTGTCCTCCTGGGGTGATCGTGTGGATCCTGCCCGTGCACGCTCTGGGTACCTTGAGACAGACAAGTCCTCTAATTCTTGCTTTTCTCCTCTAAACTGAGCAGTGGGGAACCAGGTCAGGGTTACAGGTCCTTGCAGTTCTATCAGGTAGTGTGCACCTAGGCACAGCAGATCTGGGCCAGGAGGCGTGTTTCAGTGTTGACTTAGAGAAAGTGTGCTCACGCCTAAGGCTTGTAAACGTCAGTGGAGAGGTGGGGCGCATTGGTTCAGAAACTAGAATTCTCGTCATAATACGGCTTTCTGTGACGATGTTGGTTGGGGTTTTTACAGTGAGAAAGCTGTCGCTCCTTCAGACAACGTGCCCGGACTGACGGGTGTGGGCGTTTGGGGAGTTTCTGCGGTCTTCCTCCCTTCTTGCTGTCTCGTCTTTTTGCCCACCCCTGCACTCACGCTAGGGATCGATTATTTACTGTCTGCTCAGGGCCTGGGCGCTGGGCCTGTAGGAACCGGGGCTGGTGCGTCTGCGCAGCGAGCTTTCCTCTGGAGCACATGCCGGGAAGTGCCTTCTGCCTGTTCTCCTTACTGTCTCCACTTGTCACTGTGTCCCTGACCCAAGGACTGACTTGCTGGGTCGTTGAGGCCAGAGCTGCACGATTTCTCCTTTAAACCCTGGTGCCTGGTGCCAGTTGTGTCAGTGACGCCTTGTTTATTTTTATTAGAAAATTTTTTTTTATGTTTGTTTAGTTTTGAGAGAGAGGGAGAGAGAGAGCGTGAGCAGGGGAGGGGCAGAGAGAGAGAGGGAGACACAGAATCCGAAGCAGGCTCCAGGCTCCGAGCTGTCAGCACAGAGCCCGACGCGGGGCTCAAACTCACAGACCGTGAGCTCATGACCTGAGCCGAAGTCGGACGCTCCACCGACCGAGCCCCCCAGGCACCCCGTGTGAAGCCTTGTTTATATATTTGCCACCAGCTCTCCCCAGCATGCTCTTCCTCCTCCCTCCACCTCCCTGCAGAAAGTACACTGATAGGAGAGCCTGTGGCTGTCAGTTCAGCAGCTCTGTCAGTTCCCCTGCACTTCTCTCTAGATTCTCTGCAAATGAACCTGTGTCCTATTGATTTTTGTCTTTAAGCAAAGACTCGTTTGGCCTTACGGCAAAAATGTTGACTGTTCGCTGCCCGGGGCAGCTCCCTTGGTTCGGTGGTGTCCTCAGGTGGGTCTGCAGGGCGTGCGGGGCCCCCAGGGATGCAGGTGCGGCCACGTGTGCTCTGGGGTAGCTTGCCAGCCAGGTACCTGCCGGCCCCCGGCACCCTACAACTTAGGAGAGAAGGAGTTAAAAATGCATCGTCACTTTGCAGCTGGGATGCCAGAAATAACATCTTTCACAGTGGCTTTCTTGGTAGAAAGGAGGCGTTTGATACATGCTCATTTATATTTGGACCTGAATTGAAGCCTGAGCAGTTTGGAGACGGAGAAAATAGAATGTCTGGTGAATAAAGACGAGGGTGTGTGGTTTGAGAGACGAGGGCTACGAGGGCTGGAAACTGTGAGATGGTAGGGCTCTGTAGCAGGCTCGTTCTAAAATTTTTTTTGTATCTTTGAGATTTTTGATGAAAATTATATTCCTCGGGAAATTATTTGGAGATAATTAGAACATGAACGGGCAGTCGTCCGGTTTGTCCTCCACCCTCGGCCCGAGCTCGTCGACGGTGAGCATATATGATCTTCCGTATTTGGGGCTGCACGTACCGCCCCTCGAAGGGCTGGTGTTCGTGAGGGGAGGGGCGGAGCAGGGTCCCGAGAGTTCGGGGTGCCCTTGGGAGCATGTGGGTGCTGAGCACACTGCCAGAGCTGCCGCCGGAACCCCTGACCTGGTCGGGGGCACACGCGTGGCTCGTTCACGCAGGCTGCGCCTCCAGTCTCTTAGCCCCACGTCCAGGTTTCAACGTGTATTGAGACCTGTTGGTGGTTTACACTTGATTTGAGCTTCCTTTTTTTTTTTTTTTTTTTTTAATTATCTTATAAATTTTTCATTCCACTTAGAAGCTGGTAGACGGTCTATCTCAGAAATTCTTGGATTTGTGATAATGAGATAAAGAGCCCAAGTGCACCTTGTTTGCGGAGACGCCTGCCCGCTGCCTTCCGGGCCCTGCCGCCTGCAGACTGCTCTCGGACCTGCCGCGTGTGTGGCGTGGGGCGGGCGAGGGGCTGTCCCCACCACCCAGGAACCAGTCCGAAACGCTTTCTGGGCATGTCCCGGCCTCATACATTTTCGGGCTAGCTTTTTAAAGAGTGTTAGTGGGCACGGATGAACACGTGTGCCGAGTGTCCTTTCTGTGGGCCAGCCCCTCCTGGGGAGCAGCAGCGTTAGTGCACCCAGATGCGTGCCTGGGCTTGGCCACGGCTGTAGGAGACACCTTGATGCTGTGCTCTTCGTGCCATCGGCACCTGGAATGCACTGCCCTGCTGGGTGAGGCCAGAGCAGCCATCCTGTGTAGCTGGGAGGGCATCGGGTGGTGGGGGTGCCCAGGCCCCCAGCTCCCAGGGTGATCTTCCCATACCTGCAGACCATCTTCCTCCTGTTGACAGGGAGCCCTCCACTGCTCTCTGCACCTTCACCTCGACCTCTGGGGCTGGGACCCGAGTCAGGCACTGGGAGGCCTGTGGGGGGAGCACAGCATAGGGAGGAGGGACACTGCTCTGGCCTTGGTCATGGTACTTGATGGCATGTACAGGTGTCCCTGGTGTGCCTCCGTTTTTAGGGACCAGAATGCGCTGTGGCAGGTACTCTCCATCCTAGGCTGTAGGCACCGGCCTACAGCACGGTGCCGTGAGGGTGCCGTGAGGCCAGGGTCCAGTGTCGGTAGGACAGAGGTACTGCCTTTCACCCCGTAGCTACACCATTTATTTTGGTATGGTTTTGGAAATAAGGCTTTTTTGTTCAGGTTCAGCCATTAGCTTGGCTTAGGATCTTGGGAAAGTGACATAACTCTTTTGGGTTAGACTGGAGGACTCGCGGAGGCGTTTCCTCTTACTGGCTAGCATTGTGTCTCTTCTCCCATCCAGTGGTCTGAACCTGGAGGAGAGCTCCTCACGCTAGTAGTAAGGGGGAGAGACAGAATGACGGTGATCTGAATGTTCGTTTCTTGTCGTGAGAACATCGGCTGTGGTCCCTCTAGCCTTCCTCCGCTGCGTGCGTGCACGTGTGAGCATGTGCACAGCAGCGCTTCTGTGAAGGAGCTGGGAAACTGGGTGAGTGGGGAACACACGTGGGGGACTGGTGGACAGCTGTGGCTGAGAGGGAGGACGGTGTATTGCCAGGGAGTGAGTTTCAGTGAGCCACCAAGACATGGCAGCTCTCTGACGTCACACAAAGTTAAAATTTTTATTTAACTTTCTGTTAGGGATATTTCTAAACATACACAGAATCTGAGAGAATAGTGCCCTTGTATACCTACCCAGTTTCAATAGTCACCAACATTTTGCCAGTCCGGTTACATCTGTTTCCTTCCCCTGCTTTTTTGTGTCTTTGTTTTTTTTTTTTAAGTTTTTAAACTTTAATGTTTTAATGTAAATCTCAGACATCATGCTTTATACTCGCACATTCTTTGGCAGAATCTCTTCTGGTTAAAGACCTTTAAGAATCTTGGCCTTTGTTCTCTTATCAGTGCTTGGTTTGAGCCGCTGGCACTCTTGACTGTCCCTTGAAGGCCTGCTGACCACCTCGCTCCAGACCAGGGGCTCCCTTTGGATGGGCCTGTTGCTTGGGCTTCCTGCAAACCCCTCTTGTAGGCAGCTCCCCCGCTGCCCCCGCCCTCTTGATGGAGGAGAATGTGGTGGTGGTGGTGCTGTGTGGCTGTGGGTGGTTCCCTCACCCTGTCCATGGAGGATGGCACCGTGTGGCTTTTCTCATAGACCTGGAGTGTTACGGTCCATCTTGTTACGGGCTTACTTTTTCTTTTCCTCCTTAGGGTGTAAACCCTAGTGGTCATTTTTCACAGAATCGAGTGTTTACAATCCTTTATTTATGTGAGAGTCAGGTGCTGTCCTTGGTGGTCTCTTCGTGTTTCTTTGGTTTGAGGCAGCAATCAGTGGGGGGACCCCTGGGTTCAGTGCAGACCTTCACTCGTACTCTTGTGTTCTGGAACCCATTGCTCCTCTGGTTCCCACTTTAGAGTTCAGGAGGACTTCTTAAGAAGTGGTTCTTGATGAACCAACCGTCTTTGGTGTTGCGTAATGTGCCGGAGCATCGGAGATGGGTGTTTTGATGGGTTCACATTCCGGCTGTTAGATAAATACGTGGCCTGCCCTGGTCAGTGCACCTGCCTTCCACGTGGTTCTCTGGTTTCTGTGCGGCTGGGCATCAGGACACGCCCACCGTGGGCAGAGGCCTGGAGGGGACCAGGTGCGCCTGCCCTCCCCCTCAGCGTTGCCATCTTTGGGTGCTGCTAGCTAGCATAGCTCTGGCGGATGTGTGTCACCCTGGCCACCTGGGAGAGCCCCTTCTTGGGGGTGGGGTGCAGATCTCCAGCCTGCGCTGCCCTCCTCCTCTCCTGCCCCTGAGAAGCTGTGCTGGGATAGACTGTTGGGCTCGTGTGCTGACATAAAGGGAACGCGTGTGCTCGCTCTTGGCTGCCTGGAGCCGCCATGTCTCAGTCTGTTGGGTTAAAACCGCACCAGACCGTGAAGTTGGCCATGTTGGTTTGTTTCTTGGGAATAGTTACTCTGCTGAGTGTTGGTGTTCAGGCCGTCCTCTTTGGGACTTGTGCCTTTCTTGAGTTGATGGGAAAGAAACGAAAGCCAGTCTGTCTCCTTCCCGGTATGTCAGAAAAGAACACAGGCCCGTGGTGGTTTTTAATTCTCATTTGTCATGAGATGGGGAGACTGACCGTGTCATTGCCAAACATATTTAGGGACACTGAAGCATGGAGCTGAGCTGTGCAGCCACGGGGCTCAGGGTCAGTGGGCAGCAGAGGGTTCTCACCTGGTCCTTCGGTGTGCGTGCAGATCTGCAGGCCTTGCAGGTGCAGGGGCATCGCGGCCGCGCTCGGCTCTCTCTGACCGGAGTCGTGGAGATCTTAACGCAGGATGATGGTCTCCTTGGTTACACCTCACTTCTGCATCTGGGACTTGTGGGGGAAGGAAGTGAGGTCAGGTGAGCGCGGGCCAGTAGACACCACTGCCATCCTCAGCCGGGTGGACCGCGGGCTTCGGTCGGCTCGTTTTCACCAGCAGTGGGAGCTGTGCTCAAGGCAGACACTGCCCCCTCTTAGTTGGGGGAGTTGGCTCCGTGGTTCCTGGGGCGGATTGTAGGAGCCTTTGACCATTTTGCCTGACGCGATGGGGTGGGAGGGTTCAGGGTCACTGCTTGCAGAACCTGTACTGTGCTGAGGGTGTGGCGGGGCCCCAGGGTCCTGACAAGGGTGGTCCCGGAGAGGTGCTGGCAGGCTGTGTGGGTACTCGGCACTGCTCCCCAGGTCGTGGCCGGGAGCCCCTCCCTTCCAGAGACTTCTCCACATGGGCTCCACACCCCGGTCGCATGTGGCTGCCTCTGAAATCGGTGTCCTCGGAGCCTGAGAGGAACCTCACCTGCTGTAGTGCTAGAAGCTGGTTGTGCTGACTGCAGCCCCCCTGCCCCTCCAGGCCCTCCCCACCACATCTGACTGGGGCGGCCCATCTCTTTCCCTGCTGCTCCTGGACCTGCATCTGGAAAAGGTTTGCTTTGTGGTCACGCGAGCACGGGCTGTGCCTGGGCCCTGCCGAGGGGACAAGCCCTCAGCTGGCGGTGGGGGTGGGCCTAGGTCGGCTCCCCCCGGTTTCTCTTTGTTGGTTTTCTTGAGGCCATTGTAGGCTCACACACAGTTTGCCTAGTTTTTCCAGTGATGACGTTTTGCAAAACTGTGAGCAGTGTCACAACCAGGATGGGGTGTCAGCTCTGGAGCCGTCCGTCCTCGGACCTTGCTCCGGCTGTCCTGTTCTGCGCGTCCTTGGGTGTGGTTTGGTCACAGGTGTGTCTGCCTGTGTTCGGCGCGGTTCCTCACCAGGAACCCGGTGGCCTGCCGCCATGACTAGCCTGCTGTCTGTGGCTGGGGCTCTGCCCGTCCTGGACGTTTCGTGGAACCACATCACACAACGTGGGGCCTTCCACTGAGCACCGCGTCACAAGGGTTCGTGTGTGTCGTAACGTGTGTGGGCACATCATTCCTCTTCACGGCTGGATCCTGGATCCTCGTGCGGAAGCGCCTCATTTTGTCTGTCGTCATCACTTGACGGACATCGCCATCGTTTGCTCCTCTTGGTGGCTCTGAACAGTGCCGGACGAACGTTCACGTACAAGTTTTTGTGTGACGGGCTTTCGTTTCTCTCGGCCGTAAGCCAGCAGTGAGGTTGCAGCCCTGCTTTTTGGTTAGATCCGAGCCTTTGGAGAACTTTTCGTGTCTGCTGGAAGAACCTGTTGTTGAGGTCAGGGTGCCGTGGCTTTGACGTGGCGCACCGTCCTTGCCCAGGACACGGTGCCAGGGTCGAGCTGGGTTGTGATGAGGTCCGAGCCGGTCCTCGTGGCCTCCCCCTTCCTCTCCAGTCTTGTGCCTGCATCTCGACGACGTCCTGCCCCCACCCCTTGTTCTGTAGTCTTTCGTTGTCCTGTATTTTCCTTTAGAGCAAGAAGTTAATTTGACGGCGAGAGAAAGCACTGCACAGAAAAGCCTTAAAAAGATGCGTTTGGAGAAAGTGGTTGGAAGCCAGTTGGGTTTAGAACTTACCGTTTGTGGGGCGCCTGGGTGGCTCAGTCGGTTGAGAGTCCAACTCTTACTTTCAGCTCAGATCGTGATCTCACAGTGTGTGAGTTCGAGTCCCGCATCGGGCTCCGTGCTGACAGTGCAGGGCCTGCTTGGGATTTCCTCTCTCTCCCTCTCCCTCTCTCTGCCTCTCTCTCAAGAACAAATAAATAAAACTTTAAAACAAACAAACAAAAAAAAAACTTACCGTTTGTGAACAAAACCAGAAACCAGGTGAATGCAGCCTCCTCAGATGAAGAGAGCGGTTTTGCTGCACGGCCAGTTTCTTACAGAGCAGACATATACACCAGGCGCTTATTGTCGGAGCCTGAAGACACGTAGTAGTGGCGGACGAGTGTTGCGAAGACAACAAACGTGGCAGATGTGCTGGCTTCGGTATTTCGTAAAACAAAGAGATAGTTTAAGAGGGATCTTTCGCTTTGAATTACCGTTGTAATGTTGTTTTCCTCAGACGTAACTGGTTTTAACCCAGAATTCAGTGTGTGTATCCAGGAGGCGTTTCTGAGCATGAGCCCCTTTCCCAAGCGCTTACCTTGGGACTTGAAAAGGGGGTGCCTGCCCACGTCAGGGCAGGGCCCCCGCCTGCCTTTGGGAGAGGCAGCGGCACACACAGAGGCAGTGCTCACTGGACGTGGTGAGGACGATGGCTGTGGCACCCGGCCCGGGGCCACGGGCACACTGCAGCGCTGCCTGCCGTAGGCCCGAGAGGCAGGCAGACTTACCAGGCTGGGGAGGGGCCAGGGCAGAGGAGCAGGGCTGAAGGGCACCCCGGGCCACTGCAGGTTGCCGTGGGCAGCTGTGCATTTGTAGGGAGTCTGGGGCTGCGGGGGTGGGGGGGTGGGGGGGTGGGGGTGCTTTGGAAGTAGTTTTAGGTTTGGCCTTGAGGGAAGCTGGAGGTGGGGTGTCTGCAGGGGGCAGAGCCAGGGACCCATGGGGCATTGCTGCATGCCATGACGACATCAAGGCCACAGGCTCGGGCGCTCCGAGCTGGGTGAGTTGCTGACACCGGGCATGTGAGCACACACAGGCCTGTGCGGTCTCACCGTCCCTGCTCCTCCTTGTCGACGCAGCGCAGAGAGGCAGTCTCCGGATGGAGGGACAGAGAGAGGCAGGGGACGGCCACAGTGAGGGATCAGGGCCGTGCCCTGGTTGGGCCACCGGCCAGCTGCTGGCAGACCTCAGGCGGTATTTGTGCGACCAGATTGTCGAGGGTGGTTCTCAGGTTCTTCAAGAGCTGTTCCCAGCAACAGAGCCTGCGAAGGAGTTGCTGTCTGGCCCTCTCCTGGGGCCACCCTCCTGGACCCTGGGCTGGCGGGCTCTGCACAGCCAGCCCTGGCGGGTGCCGTCTCCTCAAATGCCTCTGACAGCCATGCCTGGAGCGGATTCCAGCAGCCGCGTGACAGATGCGGGGAGGAGGGGTGGGTCGGGGAGGAGGGGTGGGTCAGGGAGGCCAGTTCTGTTGAGCACGTCTCTCCCTGAGCACCATCCCTGCGTGTCCCTGTGGGCACGGTCCTTCCTCCAGCGATCCCACCTGCCTGCTTCTAGGTGTAGGGCACGGGGGTGTGGGGGTTGCTTTTGAAAGCAAGCTTCAGAAAGCCTTGTAGCCACTTTCTAAGAAAAGTGTATTTATTTAGTTATTTTCAGAGGAAGGGAGAGAGAGAGAGAAAGAGAGAGAGAGAGAGAGAGAGAGAGAGAATCCCAAGCAGGCTCTGGGCCGTTGAGGGGCTCGAGTCCCCTGCACATTGTCCCCCAGCACGGTCGAGATAACCCCCCTCCACCCCTCACCGGCCCGTGAGGCTCAGCCCATCCTGGGGCCACATGGATATTCTGACTCTTTTGGATCAAAGCGTATTTACATATTCTGTGTTTTGCATTTTTCTTGTAAGTAAGTAACTGAGCTTCATGGCTCCAACATTGGGACTCAACACAGGTCTTTTACGAACCTGCCGAATTAAATTTTTTTTTTTTTAACGTTTATTTATTTTTGAGACAGAGACAGAGCATGAAGAGGGGAGGGGCAGAGAGAGAGGGAGACACAGAATCTGAAACAGGCTCCAGGCTCTGAGCTGTCAGCACAGAGCCCGACGCGGGGCTCGGACTCACAGACCGTGAGATCATGACCTGAGCCGAAGTCGGACACTTAACCCACCAAGCCACCCAGGCGCCCCCGAACCTGCCAAATTAAGATGGAAATGTTATTAAGTAAGTGATACTGGAGAATATATGTAACGTTACCTATGTGTTTACATATTGTAAAAACACTTTGCATTTATGTTTAGTTATTTGGTATGCTTCTACATAATTAAGCATACATCCATGAAGGTCACAAGGTTAACAAGGATGTGTTCTTGTCAAGTAGGAACCGGCGTTTCTGGAATTCAGTTTATAGATATTTTCTCCAAAAATCACTGGTCCACTCTGGAGCTCCCCTTTGTACCCGATCTTTCAACTACTTTAAGAGTTCAGCTCTTCAGTCAGCCAACAAAATTGTCATTCCTGGTTGGGGCTGTTAAGAAAGAATTAACAGTCTCTTTCTTAGGACTGCAGACAGTGTATATAGTGAGGAAGGGGGTAGTGGAGGGGAGGTTCATGTCACTTTTACTAAATCTTGATTATCTTGGCTTTCAGACTTGTTATTTATTGAAAGAGGTTTCACGGCATCCTCCACAAAGTTTGGGAAAAGACTTACAATGTCATTTCAGTGCTAAAATTTGAAAATTAACGTGGTGTTCTTCACTTTGGTTCATGCTGAGGGATTTCACAAGAACCCAGTGTTTGGTTATATTTTTCTGGGGGCTGTGTTCATGCCCAGCATTTTGAGTGTGGCAGGGAGGCGGTGTGATACGGTGCCTCCTTGCCTGGAGGGGCCTGTGTCCGTGTGGGGGCTGTGCGGACTCCCAGGTTCTTCCTTTACATTCAGTGCCGAGTTAGGGCAGAGTGGAGGAGGGGAGGTTAGAAACGCGCACAGCTCTGCTGGAAGTGCTGTACTCAGGAGTGTCCCGTGAGCTACCAGGGAAGGAGGCTTCCTGCACGATGGGATGAGCCGGGGGTCTTGTGGCTCATTATCTGGTCCACACGGTGCACGCGGGAGGGGTGTGTCCTGTGTGCGTCACGTGTGAGCGGTGAGCTGGGCTTGGTACAGAGATCGCACCTGAATTTGACAGAATGAGAAGGAAATTTGGGCTGATTTTCCTAAATTGTAGGTAGCGAACTGTAACTCTCTAAGTTGTTTCCTTTAGATATTTTAAAACTTTGCAAGACTAAATCCTAATCCTTGCCTGGCATTTAAGCATAAATAGCAAATTTGTGTGTGCCGTTCAGTCACAGGGTCCATTTAGAGAATGCTTCGGATTAGAGAGTGAACGAAAAAAATGCAATGAAAATCTGAGTATTTCTGACCAGGATTCTTTAGTTTCAGAATACTGTGTGTTTTTCATACATACCAGTAACAGCTTTGATTTGTGTTAACGTTTACGTGTTGTTTGGGCTTTCCTGTTGTGCACTTCGTTTCGTAACTGGCCCTTTCAGGTTTGATTCTAAGGTGCAGGGCGACATTGCCCTTGGTGCTGCCTGGCTGAGCCTTCTTGTGGTGGCGCTTACTGGCCGACACCGTGTGGACGGAGTCACGTTGTACTGTGACCACAGGACACCTCACGTGTCCATGTTTCCACGGTGCCCCCGTGGAGCGTGAACATGATGTAGAAAGCCCTGATTTCAGAGTCGCAGGAGGGCCTGTGGTCGCTGGGCCTGCACGGCCGGCTCACTGCCCCGAGGCTCTGGTGACGGCCCGGAGAAGTGCAGGTGGACGAGGCTCCCGTGGCTCCCTCCCAGTGCCTCATACAGCAGCTGTGGCGAGGCCTGCATCCCTGAGTGCCCCTGTTCCCTGCCACCCGTGCAGGCTTCCCGGAAGAGGGCGAGTGGAGATGCCGCGGGGCTTCCGTCGGGAGATCTGATGTTGGGTGGCTGAGAGGACTCTCCAGCTGTGTCGGGAGCAGGGTTCCAGACCCTGTGGAAGAACAGCGAAGCCCCAAGGGGACAGCTGAGGATTGGGACAGGAGGTCTCTCCAGGGACGTTGCGTAGGCTAGTGTAGGACGGGCAGGGCCTGCCGCCACTGGAGCCCCTCACAGCTCTGGGGAGGCCCCCCCGGATTGTGGCTCCCTTTACAGCTGAGAGCTTTCGAGCCAGGATGACCTGGGCGTTTTACTCCTTAGGTCTTTTCTTGTCTTTTCTTGTCTTTTCTTGTCTTTTCTTTCACATTTATTTATTTTTGAGAAACAGAGTGAGACAAAGCATGAGTGGGGGAGGGGCAGAGAGAGAAGGAGACACAGAATCTGAAGCAGACTCCGGGCTCTGAGCCAGCGGTCAGCACAGAGCCTGATGCAGGGCTCGAACCCACGAACTGTGACATCATGACCTGAGCCGAAGTTGGACGCTCAACCAGCTGAGCCACCCAGGCACCCCCCTCCTTAGGTCTTTCTTGTAGGCACTAATCGTTTTGCTCTTCTGTCCTGGTCGCCCCCTTACCCCACCCGTACGAACACGGAGCCGCCTGCAAGGATGAAGTTGTCAAATGTCAGTGGTGGGTATATTCTAGGCCCTGTGTGGTCGATTTCGTCTGGAGCGGTGTTGTCCCTAGCGTCCCATCTCCTGACTTTCTTGCTGTGCTTGCAACATACTCAGACGGGCACGTTGATCTTGAATAACCAGTACTGGTTATTGCACGTAACGAAAATAGATCTGTGGGCCTTGAATCTTCTAAATATTTTAGAATATAAGATATACAATCCTGCATAATATCATCACGTGTAACTTAAATACCATTCATTACAAATATGTTGTCAAACGATTAAATATATGCAGGCTGGGGCGCCCGGCTGGTTCAGTTGGTTGAGCGTCTGACTCTTGTTTGTGGCTTAGGTCATGATTTCACGGTCGGTGAGTTCGAGCCCCACATCAGGCTCTGTGCTGCCAGCACAGAGCCTGCTTGGGATTCTGTCTCTCTACCCGCCCCCCCCCGCTCCCGGCTTGCTCTATGTCTCTCAAAATAAGCAAACAAACTTAAAATATGTGATGCTAATTTTGGTATCTGTGACATTTGTTGTTTTTAGGTTTTGTAGCTCTTACAGAGAGTCTGGTGAGTGCCGCTGTCTCTTCCCTTCTGTGTCACTTGGGCATCTCACGCTGCTTCTAGAGGAGGAAGGTGAAGGTGCCACATAGGGAATCAGGTTCCAGCTGCAGGTGCAGAGTGTCCGGGAGTCAGGTTCCAGCTGCAGGTGCCGTGTGGAGAAGGCAGAGAGGCAGGTGTGGAAGAATCTCAAGTGCCATTAATAACTGCTGTGGCCAGCAGCCAAGGCTCAGAGCATAGGATTAGCCAGAACAGCCGAGAAAGCCAGACCTCGGCAAAGAGGCAGGAGCTGAACGAGAGGCCCATGGCTGCTGCCAGGCACAGCCCAGGGACTCTGCTGGGTCCGAGGAGTCACCCTCTCACTGTGTGGTTGCAGCAGTTGGAGCGTATGGAAAGTGGCTTCCGTGGGGATCTGGTTTGGTCTTCACTAAAAATAAAACAGGATTCTTGAGCTGTCTGCATCGGGCATTGGTTTGTAGAGACACCCGTCCTGTGTGGAGGACAAGGGGGTACGTCTGTGGTCTTGCTTTTGAGATTGTTTCCTGGAGCCATCCTTTAGATGAGGACATTGGCAGTGATTGGCTAAAGTCTCTGGAATGTTTTGAAGCAGAGGACAGCTTTGCTCAGTAAGTAACTGGTAACGTAGATGTGGCAGAAACGGGCTCCGGGCAAAGGACTTGGGCCTGATGGTGTCGATGCCCTTCTCCTTCGTGGGCCGACTGGTGACGGTCCAGCAGAGTGACATCACTTCCGCCTGTGGCTTCACTTGGGCCGAGTGGGCAGGGCTGAAGCCACCAGTCTCCTGTGTCATATTTGAACCCTCTGTCGCAAGATGCAGTTGATGGCATCTGGGTCTTTACTGAACTAGGTGTCCTTTACTAACAGACATTAAAATGGCAATGAGTAACGTTGCAGAATCTTAAGCCAAAAAACAAAACACTAAAGCTGAAACTGAATCTTTTTTAAAAAATTTTATTTATTTTGAGAGAGAGCACAAGCAGAGGAGGGGCAGAGAGAGAGATTCCCAAGCAGGCCCCATGCTGTCAGTGCAGAGCCCGACGTGAGGTTTGAACCCAGAAACCTGAGATCATGACCTGAGCCGAGATGAAGAGTCAGATGCTCAACTGACTGAGACACCCAGACACCCCTGAAACTGAGTCTTGAAGCGAGATATGTGAGGGTTACTGGCACAAGGTGAATGATGTCCCGTGACTGTCGCGTGGCCCTCTGCTGTCTGCCACAAGGGCCATCCCGGCCCAGGACAGCACGCTGGTGGCTGTGGAACCCTCTCTGTGGTTGGCTGCAGGAGGCGCCCTGGGTCAGGGCCGTCGAAGCCGTGGTGAAGGTGACGGAAGACATGGCCCTCTGCCAGCGGCCTGCTCTCCATTTCACCTTCTCTGGCTTGGGAGTATATGTAATCTCCAAGACACGAGTTTTCTTTCCGGATGCCAGGATGCGTGCTGGACGAGTGTGCATTGTTTACAGAGCCAGCTCAGAGTCACTGGGGCTGGCCTCCCAGCAAGGAAACCTCTGGAACCGCCTGGCTCCTTCCTTTGGAGAATATATGTGTAGATTTCCTGTTGGCCAGATGGCAAAATCTTAGCTCAAAAGTTTTGGTTTTGTGTGTGTTCTTTATTTTTCTGAACCCACTTTGAACAGAACCTGTGAGTAAGGCCCGTGTAACCATGAAGGAGGAAGGCCGTGCAGGGGTCGTTCCCATGTGTGATGAGTAACCTGCTGTGCACATTGGGTTCCGGTAGCAGAGACATCGTCTGCGTTGCTCTTGGCCCTGTCGCTGAGCTGTGCGCACTCACACACGTAGCACTCGGTCCTGCTAGGGGTGTGCACCTGCTGTGGGCTGCACAGGGCAGGGCTCACCTAGCGGCTCCCTGTCTGCACTGCTCATGAAGGTCAGGCCCGTAAGGGCGCACGCTGCAGCCCTGGCCTTGGAAATGGCCACACCTTTGGCCATAACATTGTGTTAAAAGTTTCATCTGTGGTCTCAGTTTCTCCATTGTCTGTCTTTTTTTTTTTTTTTTTTTTTAAACATTTACTGAGTTTTTGAGAGTGAGAGAGACAGAGCACAAGCAGGGGAGGAGCAGAGACAGGGAGACACAGATCTGAAGCAGGCTCCAGGCTCTTGAGCTGTCAGCACAGAGCCCGACACGGGGCTCGAACTCGTGGACCTTGAGATCATGACCTGAGCTGAAGTCAGACTCTTAACCGACTGAGCCATCACCCAGGCGCCCCTCGTTTCTCCATTGTTAAAACCAGTGAGGGAGCCAGTCTCTCTGGGTCCTCAAGCTGTACATGTGGACGCTGCTGGTGGTGCTTGGGGACATAGAACCTGCAGCGTGTGGCCTGGAGGAGTCCCGGGAGGCCCCGTGATAGTGAGAAGTGGTTTCATTAAAGGAAAAGGTCGTGCTCACAGAACGGTTTTTAAGGACAGCTTTCAGAAAGTGAGTGCAGTGATGGCACCTGGTTTGTGTTTTGAAGGACTTCATACTTTCATCCCTTTGATCTTAGTGTTGTTTACAAGAAAGGCCAAGAGAAAGGAAGGGTGTTCCCTGAACGGAGCAGCCCGCCCTCCGGCCGCCTGGAGAGGTGGGTGTCCTGGCAGCAGGCCTGCAGGAGTGGAGGGTGGCAGTGCCTCTCCCAGGTCCCCCCCCCCCCCCCCCCCGCCTTGAACTCTGCTTGGCTTGCATGCTCCATGTTCTGTCCTCTGACCTGCTCACCTGCGGCCCCTGGTCCAGAAGCTCCCCTCCTAGACCCCCACATCCAGGTGGAAACCACTCTGCTCCTGAGCATTGCTTTGGGCACTCCAGGGAACGGTGGTCCGGGAGGGGCTGAGCACAGCGGCCCGCCGTTGCTCCTCTCCAGCAGCAAGGTCCCCTGGTTTACTGTGTGACAGGCACAGCCCCCTCTTGGCTTGCTGGGAGCCTGGGGCCCCAGGGCCGCGGTGTGGGCGCTTCTCCTGCTCTGATCGGGCCGAGGGGAGGCCAGGCCAGGAGGGGGTTATCCTGTCGGGGGAAGGAGGCCCGGTTGGGATGGGCTGTGATGGCCTCAATCATGGATGGCCTGTTGTCACCCCATCTCTGTCTTGTCTGTATGGATCTGATTCCTCTAGGGGCCTCTTAGAAGTGGAATCACACAGGGGCGCCTGGGGGGCTCAGTCGGTTGAGTGTCTGACTCTTGATTTTGGCTCAGGTCATGATCTCACGGTTTGGTGAGTTCGAGCCCCATGTCAGGTTCCACGCTCACAGCACAGAGTCTGCTTGAAATTCTCTCTGCCTCCCCTGCTTGTGAGCACATGCGCACACGCACACTCTCTCAAAAATAAATACTAAAAAAAGAAGTGGAATCACACAGTATTTGTCTTTATCTGGCTTATGCCACTGAGCATGATGTCCGTAAGTTTCATCCTTGTTAAAGCAGGTGTCAGGATATCCTTTCCTTTGCAGGCTGAATAACACCCCATTGTGTGTAAACACAGCATCTTTATCCATTCATCTGTGGATGGATGGTTGAGTTGCTTCCATGTCTTGGCTGTCGTGAGTAACGCTGATGTGACTGTGCGGGTGCAGACATCTCTTTGAGACCCTGCGTTCATTTCTTTGGGGTGTGTTCCCAGAAGGGGGATTGCTGGACCTACTGGCATAGTTTCATACTCACTTTGTTGAGGATCCGCCGTGATGTTTCGGTGGCAGCCGCACCACTTTACGTTCCTGCCGGCCCTGCACGGGACTCGTGTCTGTCCTCACCCTGCCTGGCCTGCTGCTCGGTGCCCCCCCCGAGATGCCAGCCAGTCAGGACACGTGGTCAGCGGTTTCTCTCTCTTCCTTGATAGCATGGTGCTGCCTTCACCAGCAGGGCTGTTGGTCGGAGAGGAGTCCTGGGTAGACAAAGACTGTCCATCCCGGCAGCCACCCTGCCCTTCGGAGGCGCGTGCACGTAGGCTCGGCTCGTTGCAGCACCACTCCCGTCACCCTCCGCCCACCACCCGCCCCCGTCGTTATTCCCACATCCTCATCCTCACTCCCATCTCTGCCCTGGGGTTATCTTGCAGTATGTTTCTAGAATAAAAGGTGTCAAACGTGGATGTTGAACTGTCAGCAGTGGAATCTGTCGTCCTGAGGGAGCAGCCCGCCGATCCCCATGACAGTTGGGGTTGGCCAGGAGCCGACCCCACCAGCCCCGAGTCTCCTGGGGGAGGAGCTCCATCCTTTCAGGGGGTCCATAGAATTGGACTAGAACCTTCTGAAAGAGCTGCTGTCGGAGCCAGTAGTGTGTGCATCCGGCCGCATGGCACGGCCAGCTGCTGTCCAGCGTCCCTCATTCAGTGATGACAGAGAAAGACACCTGTCACAAAGGGAACTTTCCCCTTCCCCCTTGACAAAAGATGTCTCCTTCGGACTGTCGAGAATCAGTGATAAATAACTTTTAAAAATCCAGAACAGACTGTTCATTGTTTGCAATCTATAAATGTTGCATTTTTTAAAAGATACGGATTATAAATTTGAGAATAGAAATACTGTCCTTTGTCGGGAAAAGTGGCGGTTGGTGGTGAAGTTTTCAGAATGCTCTCGCAGTTGTCCACTCTCTTCTCCCACGGGTGCGACGTGAGGCGGCCCTCCCGAGCGAGCGCGGCTCTGGGCCAAGGCCATCGGGTGCGTTTCTCCTCTTTCTTCTGTGCACCTGCCCTGCTCACCAGGCGTCCAGCTCTTCGGTTCCCAGCGCTTGGGGAGGCATTCCAGGGAGAGGCCCTGGGTTTTCCTCTGGTTTCTGTTGACTTCCAGTCCCGAGCCCCCGTCTCCCCAGCGGGAAGATGTTTTCTCTTTACTCGTGTCATGGGGTTACTTCCTGGTTCCCACCCACCCCCCAGAAGCTCTGCAGGAGGGTTGCTGCCTGTAAATAGGTGCCCACCCACCAGGCACCAGGTGTTCAGGAACCTGCTGCCCCCCTCGCTATATGTCTGCCCTCTCCAAGGTAAAGGAACAGCGAAGCATCTTGGGTTCTTACTTTGTGGATCAGCGGAATAAAACTTCTGGTTTTAAAACATCTTGTTACGTATAACACTTGTGATTAGTGGGTCTGGTTCTGAGTTTATTGTCGTAGCTGGAAAAGAAAGCTTTCAGAAGCAGCACACAGAGCTCGTACTGAGGCGAAGCTCGCCACGGGTGATAATTTGACATTTTCACAGAATTCTTGTTAGCCCTGGTTGGATCTTTTAAGCAAAACAGCCTGGCTGATGAGACGTTAGTCTGGGATGATGGCTCCCGTGTCTTCGGCCCTCATGGGGACATCTGGGGGCCGGGGGGTGGTGGCACAGGGACGAGGGTCCCCTGCCCCTTCCCCTCCTGAGACCCGCGACTGTCTGTGCGGGAAGACTTGGCAACATCTCGACCTTTTCCGATGTTTTTTTGGGTAAAAACACCTGTTGTTCCAATAGTTCCTTAGATCCTCACGCGTGTCCGGCACGTCACCATGAGCCACTCCTTGGGCTTGGAGGATCTGCCCCTGCCCCCCTCCGCCTCTGGGGACTCTTTCTTTTGGGGGGGGGCGGGGGGACTCTTTTTCAGCACAGGACATTGCAGAGCAGCACGGCATCCGCACGCTTTGATGATCCAGCGTCCACAGGGAACCGCGTCTGGTGGCTGCAGCCTCGCCAGGGCCCATCTGGGAGGAGCAGGGGACCGCTCGGCACACCTTGACATCTCCTGGCCTCGTGAGGGTCCCCATGTTTTGCCTGCCGTGGGGTTGCCGGTGCAGGTGACTGGCCAGCTTCACACGGCGCTGCTCCCTGAGATTGTATTTGGGGAGAATATTGATGGTCTCGGAGCATCCTTTCTCAAATCGAGAGTGAGGACGAAGAGGAGGCTTTTCGAATTGCAGGGTGAGATACTGTGCTTCAACAAGGACCTTTTTCTTCTTTCTTTTTAAAAATTTTTTAAGTTTATTTTTGAGAGAGAGAGGGAGGGAGGGGGAGGGGCGGGGGGGACAGACGATCTCAAGCAGGCTTTGCGCTGACGGCAGAGAGCCTGACATGGGGCTCCAGCTCCCAAACCATGAGATCACGACCTGAGCCGAAGGTAGACGCTTAACCGGCTGAGCTCCCCAGATGCCCCGAGGACATTTGTTTTCCTAATGCAGCGTTTCTCACATGTAGGACCACTTTGTGAAGACTTGTGCCTCGGAAGGAGCCACAGTTCTTCCAAAGCTCCCCGCCCTGCCCCGTGCACTAAAGTGACGCTGCTGGCCGAGCGGATGGCCGGGGCCCTGGCAGGGGTGCCGCTGGGCCGGCGTGGGGCTTCCCCGCCCCAGCTCTGCCCCACACGGCTTGCTGCCCCAGGCGCGGGTAGTCCCTGCCTCCCCCTCAGTGGCTGGTCTCGTGTTTGGTGTCTCCGTGCTGAGGGCTGTAGTGTCATGTCTGGGGGTCTGCTTCTTGGAAATGTGACATTACATAAATACGCGACTGGGTCCATCCAGTTGCCTGGACAGTGTTCATTTGTGATGACTTTTCCTGACAGCCTTTGCCTTGTGTTACAATTTTACATCCATGTTATTAGGATGAACAAAATAGACCCTGTACAGTTAATATTTAGGTCTTTAAAATGTATACCCCTTTCATGAAATATGTGACTTTAAAAACAGTATTGGTGTAATGGTCCCCTTTGCCGAAACGTGCCACTGCGCGGAAGAGACGGTGGCAGAGGTGGTGCTGGAGGCGCCGTGGCCGTGAGGATAGCGCCACGTGCAGGCTGGCGACACATGTTCCCAGGAGCAGGTGGAAGCCACGTTGACCAGGGCCCCAGGACGCTTTTCTGCCGAAGCCTGGGCGCGACTGGGCGAGAGGCGGCCACGGGCCTCCCGAGGACGTGGGGGCTGCACAGGAGGGAGGTGCGGCTGCTCCTGGAGTGGCGTTTGCCAAGCGGCCTGACAGTGCGGAAGCTTCCTTGACATGCCCCCTCTGTGCCCAGGAGGTGCCCCCGTGCCCACTGACCACAGAATGAGCACGTTTCTCCGGGGCCACGCCGAGGTGTGCTGCCTGCCGGCAAGAGGTGGAAAAGATCTTCACTGGGTCTGGACACCTGGCTTTGACCCTGGCTTGGGTGCGGCACGTGCCGCCGCCCCCCCCCCCCCCCCCCCCCCGCCCTCATCGTGACGCCCATTCCTTCCAACCACAGTCCATCCCTCGGGCACCAGGTCCAGGTTGTTGGAAGCAGGTGTCAGCCTTGTTGAAATCCCCCCTGCATACTGCACAGTAGCCCCGTTGAGGGTCTTCCGTGGGTTCGCAGATAACACCACACCCCACTCACACTCCGCTTCACGGTGCTTTCGTCCCCTCGGAAAGAAACCCGTGGCCTGTGGCCAGCACTGCTCACCCCCTCCCCACCCTGAGCAGGCCACCCACCTACTTTCTGTCCCTATGGCTTTGCCTTTTCTAGACATTTCCTGTCATGGAATCCCATACCGTGTGGTGCTCGGGGCACGTGTACCTATGGACACATAACAAGAATAAGGATGTCCATGGAGTATTGTTTATAATGGCAAAAACAGAGAACCCAGATGTCCAGGGTTCAACTTAGAGACACATTAAAGAGAGTCTATCAGACGCTTCATTAGAAAGTCGGGCGTGACCCTGTGTGAGCAGGGACCGCATCTGCATACAAACGAGGATCAGCTGTTTAACTTGGTCGTGAGCAGGTGGCCCCTTCCCAGCCCTGCGCTGGTCAGACTCCGGCCCAGCTGACATGGCCACGGGAACCACGCTGACAAATCCTTCTGGAGAAGCCGTGCGCACGTCCCATTGGCCGTCCGTGTGCCCGGCACGCACCGGAGTTGCCCTTTGCCTGCTCCTGCCACAGCCGCTGCCCCACAGGGCACGAGTACCTCCCTTCCCGACTCCTCTCCCCCAGACTTGCTTTTGGAGGGGTGAGTGTGAGGTGCCCCCTCATCAGCGTGCAAACTTGCTGTCCTTCCCCCTTCTTTCCAAAAAAAACCCCAACCCCCCTTTTACCACCAACTGCCACCCCATTTCTTTGCTCCCCTTATGGCAGAAGTCCTCTTAAAGAGACGGTCCTCCTTGTCGCTCTTACCTCCTCAGCCCCTCTTTCTGGGAGCTTTATGGAGACATAACTTAAGTGTTACAAAATGCAACGGTTTCATACGCAAAGTGTAGAGTGTGGTAGGTTTTAACACCAGTGAGTCCCGTTCCCAGCACCACAGCCGTGACATAGAACTTCTCCATCGCCCTGGGAAGTGCCCGTTTGTAGCCAACACCTTCCTGGGTCCCTGGACCCAGGGCACCACTGCTGGACCTTGTCGTTGTAGGCTTTCTTTTTCTACAATATAATATGAATGGTTTCTTTCACTTAGCACACTCTGCCGTTGGATGCATATGTCACATGTTTGTCTAATCAGTAGTTGATAGACATTTGCACAGTTTCCAATTTTTAGCTATTACAAAAAAGCTGCTATGAATAATTACATACAAAGCACTGTACGTGGCTCTATGCTTTACTTTCTCTCTGGCAAATACTTGGGACTGGGATTTCTGGATCACGTGGCAGGGAAACGTTTAGTTTTTTAGGAACCTGCCAAACTGTTTCAAAGTGACTGTACACGAAGTACCTTGATCCCACCAAGGGTGAATGAGAGTCCATTGGCTGTGTTTCCTCACTGTCCCTGGTGTGGTTAGTCTCTGTAATCTGGCCGTTCTAAGTGGATTTCTAGTGGTGTCCCTTGTGGACTTCCTTTCCCTTCCCTAATGACAAATGTTGCAGGTTATTTTTTGGTTTTGCGGGGCGGGGTGGGGGGGATCTTCTATATATCTTGTTTGGTGAAGTATCCATGCATATTTATTTATTTTTGTCTATTTAATAAAATGTTACTGAGCATTCTTTGTGTATTTCAGACACAAGTGCATCACCAGATTTTTCTTGTGCAAATACTTTCTCCCAGTTTGTGGCTTGACTTTTCATTTAATTCAGTGTCTTTGAAGAGCACAAGTTTTTATTGAAGTCCAACAGGTGTTTTTTCTTAGCTGCTTTCCACTTTTTGTCTGACCTAACGTCACAAAAATTTTCTCTTACATTTTCTAGAAGTTATGTAGTTCTGGTTCTTGGATTCAGTTTTCTAATCCGTTTTGAGATCATTTTCGTGTGAGGCAAGGTTAAAGCCTCCTCGCCCTGCTGCTTCTGCGTGGGGGCATCCAAGTTATTCCAGCTCCACCTGCTGACGAGATTATGGTTTCCCGTTTCCCGCTCAGTTGCTTTACTTTTCTTGAGAAGTGTGTGTATGTGAGAGTCTGTTTCTGGACTCTGTTCTCTTCCATCGGTCTGCGTGTCAGTGTCACGCTGTCTTGATTACTGTAGCCTCATAGGAAGTCCGGAACTGTAGGGTCCGGCTTCCCATGTGGGCCTTCATTTGCATGGTATACTTCAGAATATGCTCGTCACGTACTACAAAAAAGAGATGGGAATTTTTTTTTTTTTCAACGTTTACTTATTTTTGGGACAGAGAGAGACAGAGCATGAACGGGGGTGGGGCAGAGAGAGAGGGAGACACAGAATCGGAAACAGGCTCCAGGCTCTGAGCCATCAGCCCAGAGCCCGACGCGGGGCTCGAACTCACGGACCGCGAGATCGTGACCTGGCTGAAGTCGGACGCCCAACCGACTGTGCCACCCAGGCGCCCCAAGAGATGGGAATTTGATTGAGATGGTGTTGAATGTGTAAATTAATTTGGGGAGAACTGACATGTTAGCAGGGAATCTTATGTTTATTGAGGGAGGTCTTGCACACATTTCATCCCTAAGTAATTCATTTTGGGGGTGCTGTTGTGACTGTATTTTTTTAATTACAGTGTTATACTACTTTCATGTATACAGTATAGTGATTCAGCAATTTGGCACATTACTCAGTGTATTGTGTTTTTTCCTTTGAAGTTTATTTATTTTGAGAGAGAGCGCACACGTGAACAAGCGTGAGTAGGGGAGGGGCAGAGAGAGAGAATCCCAAGCAGGCCCCTGGCTCGGCGCAGAGCCCAACATGAGGCTCAGTCCCACAACTGTGAGATCATGACCTGAGCCAAAATCAAGCGTCGGATGCTCAACCGACTGAGCCAGCGCCTGAATGTATTGTTTTTTCAATTTCGGTGTCCTCTTGTTTGTTGGTGATGCATAGAGATACAATGGATATTTCAAATTTTTTAAAAAACATTTATTCATTTTTGAGAGACAGCATGAGCAGGGGAGGGGCAGAGAGAGAGGGAGACACAGAATCCCAGGCAGGCTTCAGGCTCTGAGCTGTCAGCACAGAGCCAGGTTCGGGGCTTGAACTCACAAACCACGAGATCCTGACCCGAGCCAAAATCGGACGCTTAACCAACTGAGCCACCCAGGTGTCCTGAAATACAATTCATATTTTAAAATAGGGACACATCTTGGAACTTTGCCAAATGTTACTTATTGTAGTTTTTTAAAAAATAGATTTTGTAGAATGGTCTACATAGATGTTTATGCCAATGTGAGTAAAGACGCATTTCCTTTTCCCATTCTGTATACCCGTTTCTTTCTTGTCTTCCTGTACCGTCCAGGTCCTGCATGCTGGACAGAAGTGTTGAGAGTGGGCTTTCTTGCCTTGTTCAGTCTGAGAGGGAAGGCTTCATCTTTCACTGTGAAGTCCTCACCTCCTGAGTTTCAGTAGATTGCCTTTATTAGGTTGGCGAAGTCTTTCTGTCTTAGCGTGCTCACTTTTTCACATGAATGGGGGTGGAATGTCTTCTGCTTGTTTCATCGATCAAAATGATAGTTTTTAAAAAAGCAATAGAGAAAAACTAATGAACTCCAAAGTTGGTTCTTTGAAAAGATAAATAAAACTGATCGACCTTTAGCCAAACAAATCAGGGAAAAAAAGGACATAACTTTTTCAGGCGCAGGTATGAGAGAGGGACTATCACGATGATCCTATAGCCATTAAAGGGATAAAGGAATTTTATTAACTTTATGTCAATAAATTTGACAATTTAGATGAAATGAATGAATTCCTTACAAGACACAAATTACCTAAGCTCACTCAAGAAGAAATAGATCACCTGAGTAGCCCTGTATCTATTAAAGAAATTGAATATTTAATTGTAGTTCTTGACACGTAGAAACCTCTAGTCCCACCTGGCCTCACTGTTGATTTATACCATCCATTAAAGAAGGAAAGGGATGCCAGTTATACTCAGGTCCTCCACAGCACGGGAGGGTGTGCACAGTCAGAGAGAGAGGACGGGACAAGAAGGTGTAGGCCCACGTCCACACAAATGTGGCTGTAAAAGTCCTTACTTTGTAGCAAATTCAGCAACACAAAAGGGTAGTCCTACTTCGTGACAAGTGGATTTATCTCAGAATTCAAATTTGGTTTAACATTCAAAAATCAATGTAATATACCATATTGACATAATAAAAGAGAAAAACCATGAGATTATCTCTAAAGATTGCCCTGCCCCCGCAAAAAAAAAAAAAAAAAAAAGCATTTGACAAAATCTCATGCCCATTTATGATAAAACTCTGCAAATGCAAGGGCACTTCCTCAGTCTGGCAACAGACCTTTTAGGAGATACCTGCAGCTGACTGGCCTCATGCTTGCAGGTGAATCGCTGAATACTCTTTTCCTAATAGCAGTGATAAGGTGGGCATGTTCATGGTCACCTGTTTTCTCTTTTTAAAAATAGCCTTTATTGTTGAAGCAGTAATCCACATTTTGGAAAATTAGGAAACACGGCCAAAGGTAAAACCTAAAACATGACATTTTCACTGCCCAGAAACCTTTCTCTGCGGTGTTTCCGTGCATGTATGTGTACATGTGTGTGGTGGGTCACCTGGGGTAGGCGGCTGTGCTGTTCCTCAGACTCTGGCTTAGGTGTCCCCGTGAAGGGGTCTGCCCATGTGTTTACAGACCACAGTCAGCCCAGGGAGCGTGAGCGGCTGGATTCCACCTGCCGACAGACCTTGAGACGAGCCGCGCCCCACCTGCCCTCAGAACCCTGGAACCCGATTCCTGCAGTAAATCTTAGTACATATTGCCTATTTAGTGTATGCGTGTCTATGGATCCTCATTCACTTGAATGTATGATGTATATTTATTAGTTTTATAAAACCCTGTCACTTTCCTATCCCCTCTGATATTCCGGTGTGGAGAGGCGTTCTGTGGGTCCATTGTTTAGCCCCAGCCAGGGTCTGGCCCGGGTGTGGCCCACGGTCACCTCCGGTAGGCCAGCCACTTCTTTTCACCCTCTGCTTTCCCTCCCGCTGACCAGAAAGTCCTTCCTTTCTGACTTGCCTTATTACTGTCCTATTCCACCATTTAGCTTGTCCTGTCTACTTCAGCTCGGCTCTTTTATGGATCATTAAAATAAAAAGCTGTCTTTACTTTGTTCAGTCTCTATTATGTGTTTTATTTTGTGTTCCTCATCATATTTTCCTTTTATGTTTTTGGATATATTCTGATTTTTTTTAATATTTATTTTGAGGGGGGGGAGAGCACAAGCGGGGTGGGGGTGAAGCAGAGAGAGAGAGGGAGAAAGAGAATCCCAGGCAGGCTCTGTGTGCTGTCAGCTCAGAGCCCGACGTGGGGCTCAAACTTCCAAACTGTGAGATCATGACCCAAGTCGAAGTTGGACGCTTAACCAACTGAGCCATCCAGGTGCCCCCCCTGCCCATTGTGATATAAAAAGAATTTTTTTTAACGTTTATTTATTTTTTTGAGAGAGAAAGAGAGAGCAAGTGTGAGCAGGGGAGGGGCAGAGAGGAGGAGACACAGAATCCGAAGCAGGCTCCAGGCTCCGAGCTGTCAGCACAGAGCCCGACGTGGGGCTCGAACTCGTGAACTGCGAGATCGTGACCTGAGCCAAAGTTGGACGTTCAACTAACTGAGCCAGCCAGGCGCCCCTATTCTGATTTTTAAAACCTCTTTGGGGATGCCTTCTGGAAATAAGTATATTTTCCTCTGAGAGCTACTTTACCTGGATTTCCAAATTTACTGTGTAGCGATATGTCGTTCCTTGTTTTGAAGATTTTTAATCACCACTCCTCTGAGTTTGTCCTTGGTCCTTGTCCTTAGAAGCACATTTCTTAATTCTCAGAGTTAAGGTGTTTCCTGGTCCTGCCTTCCCGTGTCTTAAGTTGCACTGAGGGGCAAGAAGTGATCCTTTCAGAGGGTTTCGACGTGCTCTGTGGGTCCGCGCCTGGTCAGTGCTCATGACCGTCTGTTGTGTCCTTGACGGGAGTTGGCGGAACGTGTCATGTGTGCTCACTGCTGTGTACGAATCTTGTGTACTCTGACTTTTGGTGGGGGGTCGTCTCCTGTCCTCTGGTAGTGCCAGCTCCATTTTCCCTGTCAGCTCCTGCTCTTTCTGGGGAGGCTTTTCACGTGAGCACAGGTTTGGAACCCTCTCCTTGTGAAAGGGGCCTCTGGCCGTGTTTCCTTGACTTTGCCTCCTGAGCTGTGCGTTGGCCCCAAGCCTGTGCCCGTGCTAAGGCAGCAGCCTCTGCCCTGCTCAGTATTTGCGTGGTTCATCTCTTCTCTCCTCTTGGAATCTTTCCAGATTTTTGTGTTAGATTTCCTTCGCTGATTCTCAGCTTTCCTGTTCCCATCTGATGGACTTTGTCTCCTAACTGGATTTCTTCGCCCTCTTACTTTCAGACTCAGTGAACATGTGTCATACTGTACTGGGCTTTCTGTTTGTTTTCACTTATGTTTCTCTCTCTCTCTCTCTCTCTCTCTCTCTCTCTCTCTCTCTTTTGTCTTTGGATTTTCTTCCTATTCATTTTTTCCTCCTCCACAAATGTGGCCATTATACACCTTCATTTCGTGGTCACCTTGACAGGGTTCTATGCCCTGGTGCTGACACCTGTGTTCACTTCAAGTAGCTTGTCAGTGTGTGTGGTCACCTGGCAGGCTGCCCGGGGCCAGGCTTCATGTTCCTGGTCACTTTAGCTTGGATTATGGGGGGTGTGTGTGTGGTTTTTCCTCTGACTTTCACTTGTTCTCACTGTCTCTTTTCAGTGGTATTTTCCACGAGAAGTCTTATAGCAAAACCAGAGAAAATGCAATTTGGTGTTTACTTCAAGGTGAAGACAAAAATTCTCAAGTTGTTCAACTTCCTACCTCGTCCGTCGTTGTCTTTTCATGTGTTACTGATGAGGGATGCTGCTCCCAAAGTCATCTTTCCTGTCCTCATTTTTAACCCTGACACTTGGGAACTCTGCCTGTGTGGCGGCCCCTGCCAGCTTCCCCAGGCGAGCAGGCCGGCCTGGCCTTGCTTATCCTTAGGTCTCGTTGAGCCTCCGTAGGCCCGTTTGCCGAGAAACACCCAGGGTTTTCTTCAGGACCGAGGCAGCTTATACACAGGGGAAGGTGAGACTCCTTGATTCATGGGTAATTGTGAAAGACGGAATGATTTTTTTTTTGTCCCCAAGGGGATGAGATCTGTCTGTCTTTCCCTGGGAGCTCATTCACCCCCAGCCGGCCTGTGGCCCCGAGAGAGGGTCCCCAGTCGGGGGTCCTGCCTGCTGGGCACTCCCCGTGACAGTGTGTCTCAGATCGCCTCAGCTCCTGTCTTGTTTGTAAAGTGGAAATAATGCCATCTGTTCAACTGAAACTACTTAGGGGCTCTGAATAAAATAACGTTTGGAAGTAAAGTGCTGTGCAGATGTAATTTGAAATGGATCGTTAAATCCCAGACACGGATTGGAGGGGGGCACCGTCACCCGGTACAGCTGCCAGAGTGGGGAGCACTCATCCATGCTCCCCAGCCTTCCGGAGGACAGGCAAGGAGGCTGAGACAGGTGGCCTCGAGCCACCAAGCAGTGGATGGTGAGGGGCCTGCGCTCTCCCCGGCCGGCAGCGTCCAGGGCCTCCGTTCCCTCCGTGCCACCAGCTCGCCCCGGTCTTTGGAACACGGACGCAGCCTCCTGTTGCCAGCAGCCAGCAGAGGAGCACGAAGCACGTTGGACAGGGAACCCGGCAGAGAGGCCGAGGAGGAGTGGGGAGACGCTTCGCAGCACGGGGCTCCTTTCCCAGAGCTCGAGGAGCTCTCCAAGAGGCAGAACAGCGAGTCTTCGGGAACGAGATTCTCTGTCCGTTTTCTCTGGGAGGGGACCACATAGGCCCCTGCAGTACTCTTCCTCGGGCCGCAGCTGGCCGGCTTCTTTGCGTTTTCTCACGGGTGTCCCTCCACTGCCAGGGTCTCCCCCACTCCCCCCCTCCCCCCAGCCTACACACAGGGGCACGGTCACCTAGAAAGACAAATCTGAGTTGTTTTTACTTTGAAAGAATTTGCCACAGATGCATTTGAATAGCTGGGCCTGTAAAACAGTGTTGGAGTTCATGGGTGTTGGTTTCTGTCCGCTTAGGAACTTGGACGTTGCTTCAGCAAAATGCACTTAGCTGCCCACGAACATGAGTGCTCAGTCTCACACGGTGCCTGTGTCCTGAGGTCAGCGTCCTAGAGCACACCTGTGGCGCCTTTCTCAGGACACGTGATGCAGGCCCTCCCTGCCTTCACCTCCTTCCTTTCTTCCACCCCTTTGCCGCGTGGGGGTCAGTACCTGCGCAGAAAGACGTGGACTTGTCTTCAGTCCTCAGTGGACAGAAGAGGGATTATTCTCAGGACACTTTCACATCTCCGTTTGATCACGCAGTTGCGTTTCCGTGGGATATTGAGAGTTGAGCTTCGGCGGCGCCTGTACGGAGAAGCGTATCTGTACGGCCCACAGCAGGGTTCGCGGCGTGAAATACCAGGTTTGTTTTTTTCTCTTAAAGATGTCAGTCCGTGCATGTGGATTTATTCGCCTCCTTTTCTGTCCGCTGCTTGAAGAATATGGTAGGAAGGGAATAAGGAGAAAGCAGATCATTCCCCAGCACATCAGAAGCTGGAGGAAGACGGACGGAGATGGTGGAAATTTATGATCGGAACCAAGTTGGCTTGAAACCAAGCCAGTTTCTCCCGCGTCCGGCCCCACCTCACTCTTGGCGTGTCACTCCCGCCGGGCCGTGTGCAGGCCTGGTCCCGGGCACACCTGTTTATGCCGCGGTTTATCCTAGACCAAATGGTTGAGTTCCACAGTCTTCAGATCTCCGGGGAGTATTTACTAAGTTTTCTTCCCGTAAGATGAAACGGACTGTGTTTTCCAAAGATGGAAATGGGTTCAGAGGCCCATACCTTGGACTTTACCAGGAAACTCTCCCTGATTTCCCGAGGCTGGAGGCCTGCCGCACCTTTCTCCTGTTTTGTTGTGACTTCCTGCTTTGTCACAAGAACCTTGGAACCTTCGGCCTGTGGGGAGGAGGCCCTCCAGCGACCTGGGTCAGCCAGGCCCAGAAATCCCTGCCAGGGCTATAGCTGCTCCGGGCCCAAAGCTGTGTCCTTTGCCACAGACTGCCGTCCCGTGGCCACTGTGTGTCTGTGCACGAAGGTGCCTCCGGTGGGTACGTAATTATGCAGTGTTCCGCATCCTTGGGGATTAAAAGCACCTTTGCACACGCGGAATCACTCAGTGTTCTCAGTGGGATGTAAGGCTGGGGGAGGGTAGAGAGGGCAGGGGGTGGATGGTCCTTGCCCTAATCTGGAACTTTGATGCCATTGTCCTCTGTTTACAGCTTTCAGAAAGCAGCCGGTGTTGGGTGCACGTATGTTTGGAGCTGTTGCTAAGGTGACGTGCCTCGGTCTCACCCACACAGTCTTTCCGGAAGGTGGGGACGCTTGGTGGGGTCTGTGCACACAAGAGCCTTGCTGGCGTGCCCGCGAAGTTGGTAGGCCGCCCTGTCCGCTGTATGTTGTCTGCGCCCTTTTAGCTTGAGTGCGTGATCACTCTACCTGCTGACTTACACAGAGGAGTCCCGAGACGAGTTCACTGTGGAGAGAGACAGGACAGCCTTGTTTTCCGGTCTTGTCTGCATTCCACAGCACAGCCAACCTTCAGATCCACAGGTGGTTTCACATCCTTCTTCCCCTTGACACAGGACTGTGAACTTGGGCTTTGGAATTTTTCTCAGTGGAAATCTCAGTTTTTAAAAATTTCACAGTATTGCATATGAACAGTGTGAGTCATGACTTCGGTTATGATATGGTTTTTTCTGGGTTAAAGAGCCTGAGGGGCTCAGTGGGTTGAGCTGCCGACTTCAGCTCAGGTCATGATCTCATGCCTCTGAGTTCGAGCCCGGTGTCGGGCTCTGTGCTGACAGCTCGGAGCCTGGAGCTGCTTCAGATTCTGTGTCTCCCTCTCTGCCCCTCCCCTGCTCGTGCTCTGTCTCTGTCTCTGTCAAAAATAAATAAATGTTAAAAAAAATAAAAATTTAATAAGAGAGAAGTCTGGTCATTTATAATATATAATTGCGTTCCTCTGGGTTTGTTAGTGAGTTTTTAGTTGATTCGGAAGTTGGATTTGGAAAGTAAAGTGTCCCTCCAGTGCTTTGTTTGGGCGTTCACACGTGCCGCGCTGTGTAGAAAGAAGAAACCACCGTCAAAACCTTTTTTGGGTCCTGGACTCTCTAAGAATTGGGCAAAAGCTGTAGCTCCTTCCTCCTGAGGAACACTCACGAATCGCACTTGGCTCGTGTGATTTCTGGGTTTCAGAACTATCCGGGCCGTGGGGCTTCCAACTCCGGTCCTTTCGCTGTGCGCTGCTTTGCCCAGGGCGAGTCTCGGGCTCCCACCTGACTGTTTGAGCACTGATTGTTGACTTTTTGTGGAACCTGACCTTGTTCCTCAGGAGTCTGTTATGTGCAGAGCACCCTTCCCCTCTCGCAGCCGAATTTCGTGATGAGTTTACAGCACAGAAGAGGGCATGTTCGTGAATGGCTGTGTAGTGTCAAGTTCGATCAGATTTGTAAAAGCATTTACACTCAGTTTCTTGTAACTCCGTTTCTGGCTGTAAATTTTAAAGGGACTCTTAGCTGCGGAAGGAGCCGCGCCGACAGTGCTCAGTGTGGGGTGTTTGTAGCACGAGGAGCAGGGAGACAGACACCAGCACCAGTCAGCAGAGAGCCGTGTTTCCCAGAGGGGCCAGACGCCCCCAGTGAGGAGCGCAGTTGTGCGCGGGCGACAGGAGCGCAGACAGATGGCACAAGCATACTCGGGAGGGGATGGGGCATGAGGGTCTGCGCAGTGTTTCCTGTGAAGATACCACGTACTGTGTTTACAGGCTTACACGTAAGGTAGGTGTGAAGACATGGGCGCAGACGATGAGCGCCAAAGTCAGATTGGCATCAGAACCCAAAATCTTCAGGGGCCCCTGGGCGGCTCAGTCGGTTGAGGGTCCGACTTCAGCTCAGGTCACAATCTCACGCTTTGTGAGTTCACGCTCTGTGTTGGGCTCTGTGCCGACAGCTCGGAGCCTGGAGCTGCTTCGGATTCTGTGTCTCCCTCTCTCTGACCCTCCCCCACTGATGCTCTTTCTCTCTCTCCCTCTCTCAAAACATAAACATTAAAAAAAAGAAAAAAGAAAAAGTGGGGCACCTGGGTGGCTCAGTTGGTTGAGTGTCTGACTCTTGATTTTGGCTTAGGTCATGATCTCACAGTTCGTGGGATCGAGCCCCAAGTCAGGCTCTGCACAGACAGTGTGGAGCCTGCTTGGCATTCATTCTCTCTCTCTCCCTCTCTCTGTCTCTCTCTGTCTCTCTCTCTCTCTCTCTCTCTCTCCCCCTCCCTCCCTCCCTCCCTCCCTCCCTCCCTCTCTCTCTCTCCCTCTCACCCCCCTCTTCCTCTCCCTGTCTCTCTCTCTCTCTCTCTCCCTCCTCACCCCTCACCCCTCTCCCCTCCCTTTCCCCCTCCCTCACTCTCTCTCTAAGAAGAAAAAAATTCCAAAGCAAATATGGCAAAGTGAACAGATGGTGAATACATAAGTGTTTGTTGCATTGTTTCTCATACTTTTATGCATACTTGAAACATTTCAGTGAAAATCATAGCTATTGTTACTTTATTATAAAATGATGAGGATAGAAAATATTTCTAATGAGGAAATCATGAAATACAATAACTCCTCTTGAACAGATTTAGGGGTGCTCCAAATTCCTGGG
This sequence comes from Felis catus, assembly GCF_018350175.1. Classification (NCBI taxonomy): domain Eukaryota; kingdom Metazoa; phylum Chordata; class Mammalia; order Carnivora; family Felidae; genus Felis; species Felis catus. The sequence continues at coordinate 61,116,794 of NC_058382.1, read as the reverse complement.
ATCGTTTGAAAAGTAATTGTTTTCACCTTGTACATTCTGTAAATGCAGCTCACATGGGGTGCAGAGTAGGGCTGTGGACTTGGGCTGTGGCTTGACCTCTGTGTGCTGTGCTGGCCACCTCACCCAGGGCACAGCTTTTGTTTTGTTTTGTTTTGTTTTGTTCTTTGAATCGGTGGATGCAAGCCTTAAAGCCGGCTTGGCCACGTCCTACTCCTTTGTTTGCGTCCAGGAGGGATTGCCAGTGTCCAAGGCTGTTGTATTAGATGGTTTTTATTACCTAACAGCAAAACTTCCCTTTTATTTTGCTTGTGGACTACGGGAACTCCGGGCAGGCGGCGCTGGAGGGCGTGTCTGCATAGCTGTGGGCTCCAGGCTCCCCTCCTTCCCACTAGATGGGTTTCCAGCCTTTCATCCTTGACATGTACGTCCTGTGACAAAACTCATAGGGCTTTGCCCAGATCATGAAGGTAAAACGATTCATAAGATAAAAAAATCTTACTTGGATAAGATATTATTAATTAAGGTATTTATTATTAAATTCAATCTGTCTTTTTCTGTGGTCAGATTTTAGAAGCAGTATGTGTGCACGGTAGAAAATTAGAAAATACAGATAGGCAAAACGTTGGAAAATGTAGCCCTCCTACTCAGATGGCCAGTGTCAATAGTTTCTGGGTTCTCGATTCAACGGGAAGTTCTCTTTTATGTTACATGTTCTGTTTTCACCACCCCTGTGGGCATACGGTTTTGTAACCTGTGTTTCTCTTCCGGCCTTTCCTCTGTACCTTTGTATTTCAGTAGGTCTGAGAGTTATTTTGTGGAAACTGGTATTCTCTTGGTAACTATGGCTGTCCCCTGCCCTTGACTGGGTCCTGCGTGGTGCCTTCGTATAGCACGGGGCTGGCAGGCTTTTTCTTACACGGTCAGATAGTCACTTTTTTAGACTTTGCACCCTAAGAGGCGGCCTCAAGGAGGCCATCTAGGTCCTTGTAGACCCGTTCCCACGTGTGGCCAGCTCCCGGGCTTGCTCGCTCTGGAGGGAGGACTGTCTGGACACGGAGCATGAGCGTCCTCGCATGTGAGCCGTGACTGGGTCTCCCCCAGCCTTCCTTCCCCTGTGGGCACACGGCAAGTGGCCACCAGCCACATGCTTTGGGCTCAGCAGACTCTCTTTGTTAGTTTTTAAAATAAAGAAACCCCACTTTCTGTGGTGAACACTCCTTGCCATGGAAGAATCCCGTTCAGAGTCGTAGACATGGGGAAGGGAAGCAGCCAGGGATCCAAAGCCGAGTCCCCTCCACTGGGTGGCGGCCATCCCAGAAGCTGGGGTGGCGCCTCAGCCCCGGTGGTCTGAGGGTCCCCCTGAGTAGGACAGGAAGCTAAGTGCAGTGTCTGCTGGCCTGCAGTATGTCATGCGTACCACGTCGGACAGGCCCCAGGGCCTGGGAACACGGGGGACGGGCCATTTATCATCACACATGTTGCGTTAGTCCCCTGGGGCCTCTTCACAGGCACATACGCCTGTGACACCTGAATGGAGGGGCTGGCAGGGCCACGTCGCCCACAGACTTCTAGGCAGAGCCCGCCCTGGCCTCCCTGGCACCCCATCTTCACGTGGCCCCCTTCCCTAATGACCCTCTCCCTTCTCTTCTAGGGACTGGTTGTTGGGTTTAGGGTCTGACCACACAATACAGCACGGTCTCCTCTCGAGTCCTTAGTTTAGTTACATGTGCACAGACCCTTTTTTAAGTAAGGTCACATTTATATAAGTTCTACATGGATATATTTTTTGGGATGGGCACTGTAACCACACTACTGATGCTTTCTTGAGCTAAGCGTACATTTTTTTCTTTTCTCTCTCTCTCTTTTCTTTCAAAGTTTATTTTAAGAGAGAGAAAGGGGGGGGCATGCACGCTGTGGGGAGGGCATGGGTTAGGGGGAGAGACAGAAAGAGACAGAGAGAGAGAGAGAGAGAGAACGAACGCACGAGAATCCCAAGCAGGCTCCATGCTGTCAGCACAGAGCCTGATGCAGGGCTTGAACTCAGGAACTGTGTGATCGTGACCTGAGCTGAAATCGCCACCCAGGCACCCCACTTTTTTCTCCTTTTAAATGTAGGTGTGATGTAGACATGAGTAAGTACAGGCATGAGTGTGAACGTGTGCCCTGTGCGGCCCCGTTGCCCCGTAAGTGCCACGGGCCCTGATGCAGCCGGTGCCCCCTTGGTGTTGAGTTTGCGTTGCTGGGGCCTGGGGTTGCCTCTTCTGGGCCTCCGTCTACACGGGATTCCACTGTACACGGCTCTGTCTGGATGCGTTCCCTCCGCACGCGCTCTGTGTACGCCATCCCCGTGGGGGCGTGCGTCAGTTCACCCTTAACCGCCGTGTTGTCTCCCGTGGGGTGATCCCCGCGCCTCCCTATCCGTTCACCTTGTGATGGCTGTTTGTCTTGTTTGCAGACGGGCTTTCAGGCATGTAGCTGGTCTGTTCCCTTCTACAGAAAGTAGGACATTTGGGTAAATGTACTTTAAACATAGCCTCTCAGCTAATACCCTTTATTTAATAAGGGAAAAAAACACTTTATTTCTCTGGGCAGTTCGCATTCACATCCAGAAGCTACCCCCCACCCGCCCCGCCCCAATGTTTTTTTTTATTTATTTTATTATTTATTTTATTTATTTATTTTTAATTTTTTTTTAAGTTTATTTACTTATTTTGAGAGAGACGGAGACAGCACAAGCGGGGGAGGGGGAAGGGCAGAGAGAGAGGGAGAGAGAAACCCAAGCAGGCTCCATGCTGTCAGCTTAGAGCCTGATGTGGGGCTCGAACTCCCGAAATACGAGATCATGATCTGAGCTGAAACTGAGAGTCAGACGCTCTACCGACTGAGCCACCCAGGCGCCCCGAGTTTGATTTATTCTTTAAGTAGGCTCTATGCCTGACGTGGAGCTTGAACTCATGACCCTGAGGTTAAGAGCCGCACATTCTACTGACTGAGCAAGCCTGGTGCCTCTCACCCAGAGCTTTTTATTTGGTTTTGTTAAGTGCGGGGGGAGGTGTCCTGGAGCAACCAAGATTTTTGGCCTGTCAGGCCACCGCTGGAGGTACACTCCCCACATCCGGGCCGAAGGCAGCAGAGCCCCAGCAAAGGCCCCGAGGGCCCGGCCGCGCGCAGGCAGCGCTCCCGAAGGAACGCCGGGGGAGCTGGGCACACTGCACGCCACGGTCCCTGCCCTGTCTCCGCCCTGGATGCGGGCCCAAGTTTCGGCCGAGGGAGCCCACATCTCCTGGCTCCGCAGAGGCGAGCTCGGGGGCGTCCTCTTCCGGCCGCGGGAACAAGGAGCGGCCGTGCTTGCTGTCGGCCACCATGCACAGGCCTTCACACGGAGTCGGTTCGGTTCTCTGCTCCCACAGAGCGTCCTTCTGGTCCAGGTCAGAGCAGAGACCCCGGAAGCCAGTGGACGCTGCGTGCCTTCCTGTCGTATGTTCCCGAGTCTGGGGAGACCGGCTGTCAGCGACTTCGAGGGGAAAGGAGGTGGCTTCTTTATGGGTTTATTTCTGGAAAGTTCAGTTGTTACTAATTAGGCTTGTTTTGCTCCAAGCATCCACTTGGCGGTCCTTGCAGTTAAAGGAGGGAAGTTATTGTTTAACCTGGCCAATTATCTGATGTAGGAAAGCAGAGACGATAGGGGTTTTTGTAGCCTTTTTTCTGCAGCAGATCTCCTGCTTTGGAAAACTGGAGCATCACAGATGCAGAATTTCTGACCCAGCGGGTCCTTTTCAGACTGAGGCTGCGGTCTGGTAGCAAGCGAGTCAGCCCCGGTCAGTGCCCTCCGTTAGCAGATGGCCGTCCTGGTTCGGGTTTCGTCCTGGGGAACGTCACTGTGTGGCACTGAGGGAAGGCCACAGCACGTGGACAGGGTGAGTGGCTTCTGCGGTGCTCGGCACGGACAGATGGACACGAAGGGCTGCAGGGGAGAGGCGTGTCATTGCAGGGGCTGCAGTGAGGGCGTCACCCGCGTGGTGTGCCCTGGCAGCCAAACGGGCCTCGGCGTCCTGTGGTGACACCGTTGTGCCATGAGGTCACTCCGATGGCTGCGTTCAGCGTGTGCCGCCTGAGCTTGGGAAGGCAGGACTCCGCGCTCAGCAGGTGCGCCCCGCACGCCCAGTCCCCGGGCAGGGTCTGGCACACGTCCAGGCTCACACCGCTGGGCCGAGGTCACAGGGACGACGGCAAGACCATTCCGTCAGCTCCAAGGATTCGTGTTCACCTGTGTGGCCAGTGTTCTGTTCCTTGTGTCCCGGGTCGCCCTCTCCTGACTAAGCCACCCTGCTAGGCGCGCTGTGAGCCAGCTGTCTTCCTGAGACCCTCTGTGACGGAGAAGCACATGCCCGCTGCAGTCCCCAGGCCTGCACACGGGGCAGTGCGGTCAGTACGTGCAGAGCGGATGAGCGACTGAGGGCACAGGTGGTCACGTGGGAAGGGACGCTCACGGACAGGCAGCCACGGGTGCCAGCACGAGCCCAGTAGGCTGATGTTCACCATCGTTTTGTTTTTTTATTAAAAGAATATTTGTTTAAAAAATGTTTACTCATCTTTGAGAGAGAGAGAGAGACAGAGCATGAGCAGGAGAGGGGCAGAGAGAGAGGGAGACACAGAATCCGAAGCAGGCTCCAGGCTCCTAGCCGTCAGCACAGAGCCTGACGCGGGGCTTGAACTCACAAACAGCGAGATCATGACTTGAGCCGAAGTCGGACGCTCAACCGACTGAGCCGCCCAGGCGCCCCCTTCTTGTTTTTTTCAATGGTATTGGCAAGGGTGGGCACCGGGCACCCCGCGTGCTCCTGGTGAGGACGTGCTCACGGCAGCCTTTCTGAAGACCACTTGGCGGGGTCGTGTGGACGACTGCCTGCCCATCTCTGCCGCGGTCTGGTGTAGAAATGTGGGCTTGACAATGGGGGGTGGTGACGTGGACGGGATGGCACGTCAGGCGTCAGGGGGCACGGGGCTGTGAGACCCGATGCTGCTCAGAGTCCCCGGGTTCCCAGAATGCCCACTGCTCACAGCTGCCAGTGTCTGTCTGCACGCCCAGCTGAGGCTGAGGGAGGAGACGCGCGTTACCTCTGTTGTTGGGGTTGCCTGGGACGGGCTGCCTCGTGCAGCAGAATCTGAGAATCCTGGGGGCTCCCGGCTGGCTCAGTCAGTGGAGCGTCCGACTCTTGATCTTGGGATCGCGAGTCCGCGCCCCCACCCCCGGCTGCAGAGATGACTTAAAATCTATAAGAGAAGGAAGAATTGGCGGACGAACACTGGGTGATACTTAGTTGCGTGTCCTCCTGGTGACGCCTCACGTGAGCAGACAGCATCTTCACCCCCAGAGGCCACTGTGTTCGCACTCAGTTCCCACAGGACGAGTCCCTTTCTCTCTCGAGTCCCTTTTTCTCTCTCGAGGTTTCTGTGAAAACTGCCGGCCGTGTAGGCAGAGTCCTGGGGGCGGTGTGGCCGTGCCGAGAGCCGTGCGGAGTGGCTGGAGGCCGAGACTGCGTGCCTCCCAGAGGGACCTGCTTCAGCGGCTGGCTTCCCTCCCCGTTCTCCGAGGGTCCCCTCGTCTCAGGAGTGTTCCAGGTCCCACCAGCGTTACAGAGGCGGGGGCTGGCGTCTTCCACACGGGGGCCCGGAGGGGCGTGTGCTGCGTGCTGTTCTGTGTGGTTATCGCGTTGGGTTTCCTGTGCTGTGAGCCATCACGTAATTTAGCAGTTCTGATAAAGATCTACCTGAGAGTGTCATCGGGCAGGTGGAAACCGGAAGCCCCCCCCCCCCCCCCCCCATGGCTGTGTTCACAGCAGTGCAGGAGCACGGCAGCTCCTCTCTGGAGGGAGGCCCGGGGAGACTCGGGAACGCCCTTTGGTGAGATGAGAAATCAGACGTGTCACAACAGGGGACTTGGGCCTGCAGAGGGGCCCGTGTGCAAGGGTACTTCCAGGCGGGCTGCGAGCCAAGGCCATGTCACTGCTGCTCTGCCTCTGGGAGGTGGTGTGGCGGGAGGGGGCGGGGGGAGGACTGGGGGCAGGGCCTCGAGGGGGAGCCCGAGTTGTTGGAGCCCGGGGCCGGCAGAGGCTCAGAGGCTCCCCGTGCCAACAGCAGTGCTGGAGACGGTGCCTGTCCTCTGTGTGTCTGTGCGACCCCCCCAAGTGAGGACGGTTGTCCCCTCCCCGCATAATTTCCGTACTGACTTGCAGCCTCCAGGAACCTCATCCACGGTGCGCTAAGCATCTTGGCACTCCCATGGTCCATCTGTTCTCTGTTGGGGGACATCTGGGCTGTTCGCAGGGTTTGTACACGTCAGTGTGCACTGACAGTCGGATGTGGCTTTGGTGGCCTCTGCACCCACGTCGCTTGGGGTATGCGTCTAGACGGGTGCCTGGGTCACATCCACCTGCAGTGGACTGTGGGCCGAGCCTGCGCCCACACTCCTGGTTCCCGGGCCAGGTCCCAGCCAGCCCGCCTGGCCACCTCTCTGAGGACCCCACGGCCTGCTTAGCGCCTGGCCCGGCTGGTGTCTTGCCATCACCCTGCACCCGTCGTGGCTTCTCAGCCAGCCTGCGGTCGGAAGAACCAGGACCTCACTGTCGGGGGCAGCGTGGCAGTGACAAGGGAGGAGTGAGGCGTCGGAGAGGGATGGAGGTGCGCACCCCGGCTCCGGGGACAGCATTAGCAGCACACCCGGGCCTCCTCCGTCCCCAGCCTGAGAGGTGGCTCGTTGAGGAGCATTGAGTGAGCGCTGGGCCAGTCAGACGTGGTCCTAGGCTCTTAATAGGAGGTTTTATTTCTTTATTTTATAGGTTGAGAAATTTAGACGTATCTGACCACAGACCCAGGGTTCTTAACCAGCTGGGCCAGCGTTCCTGAAATGTCCTGACAGCTTCCTGTTGTGAGAAAAACAGCGTGCGTCCCTGCCCTCCACACACCCCAGGCACGTGTTTACAGAGTAACGTCCTTCATGAGATGGTACGTGTGTGTGATGACCCCTGATATTCACACTTCTGTGTCATGTCGTTTTCCGAAGAATGTTCTGGAAACACCCTGGTAGGTGACCTCCATCTGCACACGGCTGCAAAGCCACCGTGCGGCATTCCAGGCTCTTCTTTGGCAAAATGCGTCTTCTGTCCTTTGTCCGTTTTCCAGTTGGATTGTTTGCTGCTTGCTGCTGTTTGTATTGTGGTTTATTAATAAGCTCTTTGGTGATTCGCACATTGGCGGCTTATCTTTCACCTGGGAACCGAGGCTTTAATATTGTATGGTTTATCATTTTCCTTCTGTGGACGGGCGCTTTTGGGGTCCTGTCTAAAAACATTTTGACTCAGGGTGCCCGGCTGGTTCAGCTGACTGAGTGTGGGACGCTTGATCTCGAACTTATAGGTTTGAGCTCCATGTTGGGTGTAGAGATTACTTAAAAAAGTAAAATCTTAAAAAATAAAAGCTAGAACTTTCTGCCTAGCCCCAGGTCTCAGAGATTTTCTCCTGTGTTTATTTTCCCCTAACAATTTCACAGGTTTTTATAGTTTTTCTTTTTTACACTTACACCTAAGTATTTCATTTTTATTTAGAGCAATTTTGGGTGGCGCTGTGTTTCTGCATACTCGCTGCTGCTTTGTGGGAAGTACAGCTGACTCTTGAGCAGTGTGGGTGTCGTGGACACCAACACCCGCGTGCAACTCCCGACTCCTTCAGAGCTTGACGACTTAGCTGACTGTCCACCTGAAGCCTTACCAGCAACATGACCAGGGGACGAACATATGCTTTGCATGTTACACATATTATCTCTTCCTACAATGAAGTAAGGTGGAGAAAGTGTTATTAGGAAAGTCAGAAAGAAGATAAAATGTGTGTATAGTAACGTACTGTATTTACTTGTGAAGAAATCTGTGTTCAAGCATCAGCTGAGTACGGGATATCTGTGTGTTGATCTGGTGTTCTGCAGCTTTGCTGAACTCATTATTTCTAGGGATTTTTGGAGATTCCTTGCAGTTTTCTAGATAGACAATCATGTCATCGTCAAGCAGAACGTTTTATTTCTTCTTTTCCAATTTGTATGTTTTTAATTTCTTTTTCTTGCCTTACTGCACTGGCTCTTACTTCCAGTATGATGTCCAAAAGCAGTGGTGGCTGGGTGGGTGGGCGGGGGACATCCTTGCCTTGTTCCTGATTTTGGGGAGCAAGCATTCCGTTTTTCACACGAATGATGGGAGCTGGGAGCTGTTGTGGGTGCTTGCTTTCACATTGAAGGTCTTTCCCTGTCTCTTCCTGTGCTGAGAGGTTTTCTCAGGAGCACTGAATTGTGTTAGATACTTTTTCTGTAGGGGCACCTGGGGGGCTCAGTTGGTTAAGTGTCTGACTTTTGATTTCAGCTTAGGTCATGATCTCACGGTTCTTGAGTTCGAGCCCTGCATCAAGCTCTGTCCTGACAGTGTGGAGCCTGCTTGGGATTCTCTCTCTCTGCCCCTCCCCTGCGCTCGCATGCGCTCTCTCTCTCTCTTTCAAAATAATGATAAACTAAAAAAAAAAACAAAAAAAAAAAAAAACAAAAACACAACCTTTTCTGTATTAGTAGTAATGATTGTATGGTTTTCTGCTTTAGTCTGTTGATTTGGGGGATTTTCACAGTTTGAGCCAGTCTCGCATATTCTGCATCTATTATTAACACAGACACAGCTGTCCCCACCTGACAGGACTGTGGAAGTCACCTCAGAGTCCTAGACCTTCCCCCTTCTGTCCCGCTCGGGTAGAGATAGGCTCCTGGCAGGTGGGCTCCGTGTTCCGGGACCTGCCCTCCCTGCCATGAATCTCCCAGGCCACCGTTTGCTGGCCTTGCCTGTGGGATGTCTGGCTTGTCGGGCGATGTGTGCTTGTCGCTGCAGGGCGAGCCCAGTCCCGTCCCGGAGAGCCACCCTCGTGTGCGCCCCCAGCAGAGATGTGCGAGTGCGCCCGGTCCTCCTCCTCCTCGTTCTCTCCATTTGTGTCTCTTCTCCCTTGGTCACCTCCATCACTTTCAGTCCGCACAGATCAGCCTCAGGGGGTGTCTCAGACCTCCTCCCGCTGCCGTTATTTGCTCCGTGGTTGTCGTGCCCACGTCAGTCTCCTCTTCCATCATGGTCAGTCTGTGTCTTAGCCCTTCTGTGGAAGACGGTGTTTTGCCTCCTGTTTTCTCAGTCCGTCTCCTCCTCCCACCCGGAGATGCGTGCACCTGCGGTGTGTCAAGGGTTCGTTTCCGCCCTGCTCTCTGCTCTGCGCTCTGTGCCTTCCACAAGCTGGGAAGCTTTGAGGTGCCACCCCCGGCCCTCCGTGTGACTCCACTGCCCTCCCTGGGGGCCAGGGCCACGGGAAGGAGGTGGCCCTGCAACGAGGTCAGGGCACCCGCCTTCTGTCTATAAAGTCCGGCCTGGGTGGCACTCACACCGCGTCTTAAACACAGCCAGCTTTTTAAACTTGTACTTACTGCGAAGTATAGCATGCCACCCAACGTCCACAAAGTAAAAACGCGCAGTTCACTCGCCACAGAAAGCGCACGTGTGGAAACTCCCCCGAGCCCCTCAGCGCAGGGGGACCACGTCCTCAGTTCTGAGTGGTCTTTGTACGTGGGCCTGCGTCGCGTCCCTGGGCCCTGCAGGCTGCTGTTGTGTGACACTTAGGTGAACACACAGTGGGATTCTTCCCAGCATCATCTGTGAGACTCGTTCGGGTCATTTGTACGTTGTCGCTGCTGTGTCGTGTTCCGCGCCAGCGTGGCCTCTGATGCCGGTGGCTGTGGCGCGTGTCCACTTGGGTCGTGTGTGTCCAGGCTCACTGCAGTCACGTGGTTCACGCGCCCACCAGAAGGCAACCGTTCGTTTCCTTTGCTTTACGTCTTCACTGCCACTCGATGCCGTATTCTGATTGTTGTTCAGAATTTCTGGATTGCCGAAGCAGCTGATCAGTTTCTCATCTACTTCCCGGGCTTTTGGATTTCCTCTTTTGTGAAGTGTCTTAAGTCTCGTGTCCATTTTTTACAAATTAATTTACTTTTAGAGAGAGCATGCAGTCGGGGCAGGAAGGGAGAGAGAAAGAGAGAGAATGAGAATCCCAAGCAGGCCCCGCCCTGTCAGTGCACAGCCCAAGGTGGGGCTCGATCCCATGAACCGTGAGATCGTGACCTGAGTCGAAATCAGGAACCAGACACTTAATCGACTGAGCCACCCAGGTGCCCCTCGTGTCCATTTTTGTACTGGGTGGTTTGCATTTTTGTTAGTGATTTGTAGGAGTTTTTAAAGTGTCAGAATTTTCAGACCTTACCTTCATGGTTGATGCTTCTGGTTTTAAGATCTTTCTTTTCCTGGAAGCAGCTGTGATGGGATTCTTCTGTGCCTCTGCCCCGCAGCTTCCTGGCTGTGCCTTTGACACTTGGACCTATCGCCTGTCTAGAAGTGGATCTCTGTGCATGGTGTAAGTTGGGAATCGTCACATTTTTCTGTGCAGATGTCCTGCTGTCCCTTGCCACTGGTGGACAAAGCTGACTTTCACTCCTGTCCTGCCTTCTGGTGCCTCCGTGGTCATAAGTCCGCGTCTGCTGAGGGGACAGAGCTCTGCCTTGTTGGCCAACACTTTTGTCCACACGATGCTACTTTGACACTGTCTCTCCAGCTTTTTGGCTTTGACTTTATTTTTGTTTATTAATATGTATTTATGTAATCTGAGGTTCTTTCCTTTTGTTTTTAAAGACATTTTGCATGAGTTCTGTCTTTCTTTTTTTAGAGACCTTTTCCACTTACTTTCTTAGGACAGTTTGGGCTTCTGCTCAGTAGTTGTTCTGTGGCTGCATGTCAGTCCCTCGTGGTTTGGGTTTCCCTCCTGGGGCAGGGGCAGGTCTGTTGTCTGCAGAGCGTCCTCTGCTCTTGAGATTCTGCAGAGGCTCTCAGACTTGCTGGGCCGATTGCCTTACAACACTTAGGATTAGTGAGGACCCGCACAGCTTTGTCATGTGGGTTATAGCTTTCAAATTGTATTAACGTGTTGTGTTTAAAAGTATAACTGAGGGGCGCCTGGGGGGGGTGGGGGGCTCCGTCGGTAAAGCTTCCAACTTCGGCTCGGTCACGATCTCGCGGTTCGTGGGTTCCAGCCCCGCGTCGGGCTCTGTGCTGACGGCTCGGAGCCTTGAGCCTGCTTCGGATTCTGCGTCTCCCCCTCTCTCTCTGTCCCTCCCCTGCTTGTGTTCTGTGTCTCTGTCTCTCTCTCAAAAATAACCATTAAGAAAAAAACAAAAAGCAAAAGAAAGCATCACTGAGGAAAATTTAAAATTGTTAACTCACTTAAAAATAATAAAGTAGTACATACAAATTTTCCCTGAAAAGTAACTGTTGTACAAACAAAATCAACAAAAATTTGGTGAAAATAGTGCCATTTGTTTTGTCTACCTGCTATTTTTTTTAAGTATGAAAATAATCCACCCTCTCACAGACAGGCCATATGAGAAGGGACGATCTGGGGACCTTGTCACAGGATCTGGAAAGCCTCCTGGTTGGTGTTGGCACTGCTGAATGATGGCTGCGTTCTGTGTGTTAGTGGGTCTTCCCTTGTGGGATTCTGTAATATCCCATATTGATTGTTTGGAAAATGCTGATTCATTCAGCTATGCAGATCTCCCTAATGTTGACGTGTCTCCTTACACATTGTTTAACGAGTAACCTTAACATTTTTTTCTTGGGTTTTTTTAAATGTTTGTTTATTTTTGAGAGAGAGAGACTGAGCCAAGCAGGGGAGGGGCAGAGAGAGAGAGGGAGACGCAGAATCTGAAACAGGCTCCAGGCTCCGAGCCGTCAGCACAGAGCCCGACGCGGGGCTGGAACCCACGAACCGCGAGATCGTGACCTGAGCCGAAGTCGGATGCTTCACCGACGGGGTCCCCCAAGCGCCCCTAAAAAGTAACCTTTTAGTCACCACCAATCTCATTAAAATGTCTTTAAACACTGGGATTGGGCTCCTGGACGTGAATACCAGTTTTCCTAAGCTCAGGTTTCGCTTGGAAACTCAAATCAGCTACTGTTCATTCTCCTTGAAGTGGTAACTCCAGGTGGTTGATTTTTGAGAAGATAACTGCCAGATACCCAGTTCTTGATAATAATAAGTATTATCTTTTTCGTTTGTCTGAGAGTCTTTCTGGCGAAGCCTGTGTCCCATGAAATGGCAGGCAAGCCCCCGATGGGCAGCCCCTCCCAGAGGCTCTGTCGGGCCGCACCCCAGGCCCGCTGGCGTCTTGTCACTAAGGTTGTCGATTGTGGTTTCGATCTCAAGGACAGTTGTGGCTGTTGTACTGCGGTTGTGTGAGGACCTCGCCTCCTCCTGGGGCGCGGCAGCACCCCATCCCCGCCAGCTCCAAGGGAAAGGCAGTGTTGGCCTCACAGCCTCCCTCAGGGGCTGCAGACAGCACGGCCATCGCACCGGACGCCCGGGGGCGGGGGGGCGGGGGCAGGACCGCATCCTGGGCGCGGCCACGGTCCCATAAAACTTGATTTATGGACGTGGACATGCTAATTCCATGCGATTTTCGTATGTCACAAATTTGAATTTCTTTGTCTCCGAAGGTTTAAAATATGAAACTCGGGGCACCTGAGTCCGTCAGTGGAGCGTGTCACTCTTGATCTTGGGGTTGTGAGTTCAAGCCCCAAATTGGGTGAGGAGATTACTTCAAAATAAAATCTTAAAAAAAAAAAAAAATGATGGGGCCCCTGGGTGGCTCAGTCGATTGGGCGTCTGACTTCAGATCGGGTCATGATCGCATGATTTGTGGGTTTGAGGCCCGCGTTGGGCTCTGTGCTGACAGCTCAGCTGGCACCTGCTTCAGATTCTGTGTCTCCCTCTCTCTGCCCCTACCCTGCTCACACTCTGTCTCCGTCTTTCTCTCTCAAAAAAAAAATAAACGTTAAAAAATTTTTTTAATTAAAAAAAAATATGAGACCCATTCTTTTGTTGTTGTTGTTGTTGTTTATTTATTTTGGGAGAGAGAATGCATCCTGTCAGCACAGAGCCCAACACAGGGCTCGATCTCATGACCACAAGACCATGACATGAGCCGAGATCAAGAGTCAGGTGGACGTTCAACTGACTGAGCCCCCCAGGCGCCCCTGAAACCCATTGTTAGCTCTCAGTTTTTACCTGAGCCGGGAGAGGGCTGGCTTTGGCCTAGGGCTGTGGTTTGTGACCCGTGTGACCTCCTGCCCTCTTCTCAGAAAGGTAGAGGGGCGGCGGTTAGCTTGGCTTTTCTGTATGCTCGAAGCTGGCTTCACTGTGCTCCTACCCCGGGGACAGTGTAGCTGAATTGGGTGTTTGAGTCTCTGGACTGTGGCTCCATTGCTGCCAGGCACAGTTCTGACCTAGCCTGTCCCTGTCCCGCTCCTTTGCCGGCGGCCTTGGCTCTGCCCCCGAGCCCCCGTCCCCGTGGGCGCGCGTCTGGGGACTTGGCAAAGTCCAGTCCAGTCCAGTCGGTGCGGGCAGCCCTCCGTCACACGCCTCCTGTTTGAAGAGCCCTGTCCTAGGCCGTTTGTTCTCCTACTTCTTGGCACTGTCTTTGCCTCTGTGTGGCGGTGGGCTTTTTGTATCGGTTCTCCAGAACTCAGCCTTTGGATCCCTTTTGGGTCTTTCATTCTCTCTCCTCGAACTTCCCTCTTCTCCTAAAGCCAGGATCGCCTGGAGGCCATCTGCCGCTCTGCGGTGCGTCTCCGTCTCCGAGCGGAGCTCTCCGAACCCCCTCCCGTGGGTGAGCGCGCGTGCCTTGGGCACCTGCCCTGGCTGCGTCGCTCCTTCCCGAGGTCGCTCAGGTAGGTGCCGGCGGGCCTGCCCTGGCTGCTGCCGAGTGTCGCCTGTGTCTGTGCCGCTGCCCTTGCCCCACAAGAGCCGCTCTGGCCCGTCTGGCGGACGTGGGGCCCACAGGCCTTGTGCCAGCTTTCATGGGCTGTGGCCTGTCCCCTCACGTTCCGGCCCCAGTCCACACAAAGCCGGTAAACATGTCTTCCGGTTTCCTTCAGTTGCTAGCTGTCAGCTTGTCCCTTGGAAAGAGGAGATCGGGGTAAATGCTTGGATTTTTGCTAAACTGCAAGCATAGCCGCTGTGTCTGCTATGTCCCCCGTGTCAGGCCCAGGCTCGGCGGGAGCCTCTGTCACGTGTATCGTGTCTCCTGCCCACGTTGACAGATTGTGGTAGATCCTGCTCTGAGAAGGGGCGGCAGAGCGCATGGAGGTGTCTACTGAGACGGCCCCGTGTGTGCGTGTTGAATGGTGGGCGCACCTTGGGGAAGGCATACGCCTCGTCGCCCCCCTTGTGTACGGGGCTCTTGTCATGTCTGCCCTGCCACCTCTCTTGAACGGACTGTGTCTCCAAGCCCACAGTGCAGGGTCCCGGGGCAAGCAGCGAAGAGACCCTGCCGGTGGGACAGCAGGTGGAGCCGCCGTGGGCCGTGTGCCACGAGTACAACATGGACAGGTGCAGGGACGAATGGCCTCTGCCAGCCTGCGTGTGCCCCTGGGTAGGGAGCTGGCTGCGGATGTTCTGTTTGAGCTCCGACACATGGCCGCGAGATCACTGGCAAATTCCTGGAGCCAGCGGTGTGGGCACGGTGCCTTTGTTTCGGGGAACGGGCCGGGGTCTCTCAGAAGACTCGCCCAGCTCCAGAAGCTCTTGAGTGCTTTCCTGAGTGGTCTCCGTGCCCCCCAACAGCCTGCGAAGCCAGAGCAGCTAGCTGCTTTTCAGCTGGGGGTGTGGGAAATGCCTGCACCCGGCAGCTCATCCCGTGCAGGGAGCCGTGCTCCCTTCACCCCACATTCCCGCTGCTCTGCACACGTTTCCCGACGTACTGCTGCTCGGGTGCCCAGTGTCCAGTCCGTGTGTGTCCCAGAGTGCTGTGGGATGCGTGGTTCTTTTTTTTTTTTTTCTAATTTTTTTTTTCAACGTTTATTTATTTTTGGGACAGAGAGAGACAGAGCATGAACGGGGGAGGGGCAGAGAGAGAGGGAGACACAGAGTCGGAAACAGGCTCCAGGCTCCGAGCCATCAGCCCAGAGCACGACGCGGGGCTCGAACTCACGGACCGCGAGATCGTGACCTGGCTGAAGTCGGACGCTTAACCGACTGCGCCACCCAGGCGCCCCAAGGGATGCGTGGTTCTGAGGAGGACCAGGCATCTTCTGACACTGGCACTTACGGCGTGTCTGAGTAGGGATGGCCAGATTGCCTCCGGGGTCTGAGACTTGACGGCCATCCATTGGGTTATTTGGTTAGAAAGCCCCAGAGCCCAGGTTCAGGTAGCCTTGTAACTTGTTAGAAGGGAGGCCCCCCCACCCCCCGCCCCAGCCACAAAGATTGCCCCCACTGTGATGACTGTGTGGGGACGGGGGTCCCAGCCTCTTCTTGGGTTGAGCAGTGAATGCCCAGCAGTGAGCAGGGAGGCCTGTGGCATTGTGGCGGCCTCTGCCCTCAGAGAGGATCCGTGGAAGAAGCGGCGAGCTGAGCTTCTGACGTGTGGCACTGCCTGGCTTAGGAGGGGTCGTGGTGCTGGTGAGACTTGCTGTGGTCTCACCGTGTCTGCATCCTTCCCTTTCAAGCAAGGGAGAGGCGGACTGGTCACGGGGCTGTGGGATGGCACGGAGACCAGACAGCCTACGAGAGGGTTGGGATGACCAGGTAGATGGAAGAAGACTGCGTTTGAGACGATCTCAGCTAGCTTGTCATTGAAACACCAGGGAGGACTCGGGTCCCCTTGGCTCTCCAGGTTCCAGGCGGGTCCCGTGAGGCACAAGACAGGACGGTTGACCCAGTGCATCCAGCTCTCCCAGAAAATAAGCTGGAATGCGTCGGTGGCAAATCTGAGCCCTGGAGCTGACAACCCTTGTGAACCCGTGACGCCCCTTAAAGAAATGAGTCTAGTGTGCTGGGCTCCCAGGCCCTGAGGAAACTGGCCATCATGCTGGTCCTCACGCTTCTGACGAGTTCTGAATATTGAGGTGGTTGTAACCACGGCTGTGAGGTGGCCGAGGTGGTCTTGGCTGTCATCGTGCACAACGTCTTATGGAAAAGAAAACACAGTATCGGGGATGACACTGCTAACCCGCCAGGTGCGGGGGGGGGGGGGGGGGGGGGGGCGGTTCCCAGATGTGGGGTGGTGCCCTGAGAACAGCGGCCTTCAGGACAAAGGCCCACTGCTGGGCACAGGACACTGCACTTGGCCAGGGGCTGGCACGAAATGTCCCTTGGGCCGTCGTGATGGGGTTTGGGCCCACAGTCACTCTGCGACAGATTGCATGGAATTAGCTGGATGCTTGCAAAATGAGATGTGAAAATTAGTAAAGGGAAATTTTATTTACAATGGAGTTGGGAGGCAAGCTGGGGGAGCTCTCGCGCCCAGCACTGGTTGTCACTTACAGATTCCACTTTACTGTTTTACTACCCACCGGGAGGTCGGGAGGTTTCCTCCTCCCCCAGTAACAGTCCAGCCAATGAGGGACTGTCACAACTCACAGTTCAGCCAATGGAAGAGTGTCACAGGTCAGCCAATGGAAGAGTGTCACAGGTCAGCCAATGGAGACAGTCACAGCCCAGCCAATGGGAGACGGCCATAGCCAGCCAAGGGGAGACTGCTAGAGCCCAGCCAATGGGAGACAGCCATAGCCCAGCCAATGGGAGACTGCTAGAGCCCAGCCAATGGGAGACGGCCACAGCCCAGCCAGTGAGAAGCCGCTATACCTCCAGCTCCCAGTTTACTCCAGTGGACTCTTAGTTTACAACAGCCCCACCCTCCCTCCCACCTTCTGCTATAAAAGAGCCGCCTCTGCTTCGTTCCCTCGAATTGCCTGTGGTTTTGCCCTGGCCTGTTAGTCCTGGTGGCCATTCTCTGTTATTCCAGAAGAAACCATTTTTGCTAATAAGATAACTAGATGTTTCATTTAAAAGGTTTGCAGAAAATACCGGCAAGTGCCTCCTGGGAACGAGGACAGCTGCCTGTGGCAGAGGAGGCTGGGTCAGAGGAATTGGACCCAGTGACGTGCACCCAGGGCCTCGGTGTTCTCGTGTTCGTACTGGCTGCGCGAACCGTGACAGGCAGCCTTGGCGTGGTACTTAATAGCTTGCGCGGTACTTTCGAGCCGCCGCGGGTGTGCCTTTGAGGGCCTCCGTGGAAGGCCTTCAGGTGACACTGGCTCAGCCCGTACTTCAGACACCATCTCTGTCCAGTCCCGGGAAGAGCTCTTTCCCAGCGATGCTGGGCATCTGCCTCAGAACTGGCCCAGCTAGAACAGCACCCCAGGGCTCTCAGGACGCACAAGGACCTGAGAGCCTGGATGCGCCTGCTTACAACAAACTTCACTCCTTCCTCTTGCCTTGCGGCTTCTGGGGCTGTTTGGAAAGATAATTAGGCTTTGTGGGTTGGGGCAGCTGTCGTGGAACTGTACTGTGTTCCCTCCCTGCTGCTCCGTGGCCGTCATGCTGTCCTTCCCAGGGAGGGCGAGTGGGAGGAGGGGAGGCAGGCCTTTCCGGGCAGGGGTCTCAAAACTCTGCTTTGAATAGAGACTGCTGAGCCAAGCCAGTGCGGGGACACAGAGTGAAGTCACTCGTTTAAAGAATGAAGTGGCCACCTGTGCTCATCTCCTGGTGTAGACAGTGTGGAGTGGCCTGAGAGACCAGGGTTCAGACATCGTGGGGTCTGTGCTGTGGCCACTTGCTGGCCTGGGTGTTTCCCACGTGATCTCCATGGACTCGTGTTTCACACCCAAGAGCAGGAGGGTTGGACACCCTGTGACGACTGTGCTCGATTTCCCATCATGAGAGCAGGCAGGCAGGAACTTATAAAAATGCATATTCTGTGTAATCTTTAAATTTCTACTGAAACATTGCCGATGAGTCCCAGCAGCAGTCTCAGCGTCCGGCTCTGAGAGGTTACTCCTCATCTAGGCCGAGATGTTCTGGTTTTGTAGTGGAAAATTGGAAAGGAATGTCGAATTCACAGTTTCAAGCAGAGGAGAGGGCAAGTGCCGTTTTTGGCCCCAACCACTGGAGCGTGTGGATGGAAGCCCCCTTTCAGCCTGCTTTGCCTGCTGGGGGAGTAAGTGTCAGGAAATGAATCGAGATGGTCAGCCTTGTCCCTCTGCCCCAAATCAATTTAGATGTCTTCTTAGGTCAGTTAAGTACCAAGAGGATACTTTGTGAGATTTGATCAGTTAAGTGGGGAACCAGAAGACATGGTGAATGGCAGGTTAGTTTTCAGCACATGGGGAGCAGGAGGAACCAGGGAGTGGAGCTGCTGGTCACAGATGGCACTTCGGAAGCCACACTTCTTACCTGGTCAAGGCCATTAATTGCAGGCGAGCTAGTTACAAAAAATACTCATCCAAAATGGCAAAGCACAGAGGTGTGTCACTGAGAAAAAAAGAGGAGATTAAACACTGCACGTGGTTTGTTTGTTGAAAAGGTTTTTTAAGAGCGCCTGGGTGGCTCAGGTCATGACCTCACAGTTTCGTGGGTTCAACACCCCCCGCCTCCCATGGGGCTCTGCACTGGCAGTCCAGTCTGCTTGGGACTCTCTCTCTACCCCTCCCCTGCTTACGCTGTCTCTGTCTCTCTCAAAATAAATAAATAAACTTAAAAAAAATGACAAAACGTTTTCTAACTCTGATGATGAAAATGTAAAAAGTATAAAGAGGAACACAGCGTGTATGCAGGGAGCAGACAGAAGGTCCAGAAGGGCTGGAAGGGGCCCTGGTGCGGTCAGGTCACACAGCCACGGGCAGACACTGAAAGGAAGTTGATTGTACTCTCACGTCCCAGAGGGAGCCCGCACAAGGCCACCAGGGAACAGGATGGCCAGGAGGCGTTCGATAGGAGCCAGGACGAGGTCTTTGCCAGAGCCTTTGCTGGGGTTTCTGCAGGGAAAGCAGGCAGACACGGTGGACAGCTTAGGACTGGCTAATCTGAATCCGGCTGTGGGCTGTGCACTGGTCTCCAGTTGCCTGGTGGCTGGCCTGCACGTGCTTCATAAGGGGGTGGCTGGTAGGTTTGTGTAGGAGAGGTTTGCTGTCTCTAAGAAAAGGCCAGCTGGGGCGGGGGGGGGGCAGTCTCTCCCCAGGTAGCAAGGTTGTGTTGTGTTTTTGAACAGGTCAGAACGTCAAAATACAGAAAATAAAAAGTATGATAAACAACACAGTGTGTGTCCGGGGAAGTGCAGGGGCTGGGCCTCAGGCCCTTGGGTGGGGTCTGGCTCGTTGGGCACCGATCTGGGCATCAAAGCCTTCTGGACATCTGGGGAACCGTGAGAACCCCCTCAGAGGCATCACATGGCTGCTTTCTGCTCATTTTATTTGGGAGAATTTGGAGAATTGAGGTCCGTGTGGTGCTTTCTGGAAAGTAAAGGATTCTTGTCCCAACCTTCTGTCTGGGGCTGTGCGGGAAGGGGGCTGCGCGGGAAGGGGGCTGCTCTCCTAGAGGATGAGTAGGGTCGAGGCCATGGCTTAGAGGGTGCACCTGGGATGTGATCTTGCCCGGGGGGGCAGGGGAAGGGCCCCCAGAAGAACAGGGCCAAGCTCTGCATCTTGGAGTATACCTCCACTCCCTGGGCAGTCAGTCCTGAGGTCCCCTCCTGGGCACCTGTCCCCGCGTGGAGCACAGCCCATCAGAGCAGCACATGACATTCAGTCCGTTCTGGGGCACGGACTTGAGATTGGCTGGGCCTTGTCTGCATTGACCCTGATTGACCCTCTGTGTTCTCTCTTTTGGAGCAGACGGTTGATGACGAAGCGATGGCGGTATAAATGAAGATCGGGTGAGGGGAGAAGAACGATGCCCAAGGGCGGGTGTTCTAGAACACCACAGCACGAAGACTTTTCCCTCAGCAACGACATGGTGGAGAAACAAACGGGGAAAAAGGTAACGCCTGAGCTGCCCTCCTCCTTGCTGGCTCCCCAGTGCTGGACACTCGCCTGCTCTGGCTGTCCGTCCGTCCCCGTTCCCTCTGCGGCCGTGGTGAGACAGAGACCATCTGCTCTTGCCAAAGAGGACCTTGATCTTAAGGATGTGCTCGCGACTCGGGGACCGAAGTTAAGCTTTAAATTTGATGTTCCTGTACACGTAACCGAGACGTGTGTCTCGTAGTGGAGATGATGTCATTTTGGCCTGTTTCTGGCTCTCGGGGCCACAGATGCCTGTCATGGCTTCGTTGAAACCAAGTCTGTCGTTCAGCCATCTTTGCCTTTTCCTGAGCAGAAACTCTGTGGGGTATGTTCTTTGACTTCCAGTTTGGCTCATTCTGCATGTGAATAGGAAAAGGCAGTATAACTCTAAATTCCCCTGTCTTAGAAGAGTGCTGTCAACTCTGGGCTCCAGGTACCCCTGTCCTGCAGCCTGGGGTGCCACTTGTGAGCGTGGACTTGGAGTCGGACGGAAGGAAGCAGGTGCAGGCCCTGCCGGGTGCTCTGTTTGTGACCGCGAGCACGTCTGCAGCAGGGACACCCGTGGCTGTGCTGTTGCAGGTGAGGTAAGGGCCATGCTGCCTCGCCCGTGGCGCGGCACTGCCCTCGTCGCCACCTTCGGTCTTGACGCGTCCCTGTCTCCCTTGATGCCCGCGTGACAGGCCATCTGCACGGTGGCCTGCGTGACTCTCGTCCCCGGTGCTGGTCTTCTGAGCTGCCTCCCTGCCCCGTCTGTCTCAGCACTTGGGTATGAACGGAGATTCTCTTGTCGGTGCACCTGCCGAGACGTCTCCGGTGGTGCCTGGTTGGGTGGGGTATGTCTTCCACGTGAGGACAGAGTGAGCAGAGCCGTGCGGCCCATTGGTTTAGGTGCAACGTGGATCGGGTCGTGAACATCGGCTTCGGTGCTCGTCAGGGTGGCCGGGCCTCTGAGGCCCTGGCGTCTGGGCATTTGTGGCTGCACATTCTCTCCCACTTGTCCTGTCCCCCAGCACCCAGTGCAGTAACGGGTGGGAGCCACGGCATGGAGCTGTGGGCAGGCCGAGGCTTGCGCGTGGCCCGAGCTCGCATAGGAGAGGTGTGCGTGCCCGGGAGGCCTGTGGAGGGTCCGGGAGCAGCTCGTGATGGGCGTGCCCGCGAGGAGCTGGAGCCGTGGGGACAGATGTGCGTGGGGGACCTTGGTAGCTCCCACTCTGGGACACTTTCGCCCCGAGTGGCCAGGTTGTCCTTGGTGGTCATGGTCCCCGAGTCTGCGTGTGGATTGCGTGGTCACAGGACCAGGGAGCGGCCCCGCGCAGCCCTACCCCGGCTGGCTCCTCCACGTGGGTGGGCAGCAGGGGCTCCAGACTGCTGTGTCCACCGGCCCGGTTCTCCGTGTGCACGGCCTGCCCAGAAGGACTCGCCAACCCAGGTGGCGCCAGAAAAGGTGTCCAGAGCTCCGCACCTGTCTTGAAGGGGCGGCTGTGTGGGCCTTGTGCCCTCCCGGCTGCCTTCTAACACAGGGCTTGCTCCAGGCCGGTGCGAGTCGCTTTCTTTTACGGGAGAACGCTCACTGGGCCATAGGGGCCCGCTGGGGTCCGCAGGGGCAGCCCCTACGCATTTGCCACCGGAGATGTGTGAGTTTGGCTCTGTTATTTTCTGAAGTAAGGTAGCTTTGTACTTTTTTTTGCCCCTGTGCCAGCCAAGATAAACATTTTCTTAGCTCCTGTGGCGATCCCCGTTGTGCTAGCGAGGGAAGCCCAGCAAACCCGAGTGAGCTCCCTGCCGCAGCCCAGCTGCTCAGCCAGCTTCTGAAGCCACGTGTGCGCCGAGAGTCTTGTCAGAGCTGCTGCGCGTCTCAGGGGTGAGCCCCTGACCCTCTCTGGTTATGTGGCACGTGTTTGGTCTCCCTGCACGGCCAGTGAGGTGAGGAGTTGGGACCCAAGGACTGTCAGCGCTTCTGGTGAAATAGAGGTCATGTCTTCTAGTTCACTTTCAAAACCTGGGCTGAATCCCCATCCGGATCAGAATATGTAGCACTGTCACCGTCCTGGGAGGTCCCCAACGTGGGTTACCATGGAGGAGTCTCCCCCCGGGGGGGCTTGTAAGAGGGACGAGCTGGTCACTATCACGTCCGACTTAGAGGGCCTTCCCCGTAGCAGCCCCTCCCTGGCTCGCTGTGCGGTTGCCATGGACGAATGTCCAGCCACTTCCGGACGCGTTCTGCCACCCAGGAGCACTCGGGCCGCTCCTGCGGGGGCGCGGCAGGTGATGGCGCGAGCGCGTGCACGCTGGTAGACCCGGTTTGGCAGTTTGTCAAGGTGACCGCCTCAGTTCTGCGCCCCAGACGCTGGGGAAGTTGAGGCCGGCCCCTGTCCCTGTCACACAGCTGGTTTGGCTCTCCTCTAGCCACCCGAGGGGGAGTGGGGGGGACCTTGCTGGTTCACCTGTGTCCCTCTCTGTGAGGGTACTCTCCTGTCCCTTCAGTCTGTGATTCACGTGGGGCCAATGTTTGCCACCTAAGGTGGGGGCCCAGTGTTCATTTCCTTCCCTGTGGGTGTTCACATGGTCACCGTCACTTACTGGAAAGCGTCCCTCCCCCGCCTTTGTCCTCTGCTCTTCCTTCTGAACCTTTGGCCCTTGGTCCACGACCCCCTCGAGCGGCTGCTAGAATTTTAGTCTGGTTGTCTGCAGTTCAGTCTGCCAGACTTTGTTGTTCTCCAGAATCGTCTTTGCTAATTTTGACCCTTTGCATTTCCATATATGTTCTGGAATAAGCCGGTTGATTTCCAAAGAAAGCCTGCTGGTATTTTGACAGGATCACTTTGAACGCAAAGATGGGTCCGGAGAGAATTGCCACATGAACAGTTTTTGCATTTTCTGACCCACCAACATGGGTGTTCCTCCATTTTTAGAAGTCTTCATTTTCTTCAGAAATGTGTTCCAATTGTGTGAAGGACTTAAACATCTTTTGTTAGATTGTCTTGTGTATTTGATGTCTTTTGATAGTAACCTAAGTGATATTTTAACGTTATTTTCCAACTGTTGCTTGTCCATAAAAACCAGCTACTTTTCTGCATCTAGCAGCTCCTGATTCACCTATTAATTTGAATGGCTTGATTTTCACACATATACTCATGACATCTTAAGACTAATACGTTGTTTTTGCTGAGGGAAAGTGGCGGGGACAGGATTGAGCCAAATCCGATTCCGGAGGAGATTGTGTCTGGATTCGGCAACTGAGCACAGGGGTCCCGTCTGCTCCCGGGAGCCACTCCGGGAGGCTGTGTGTGCCGGTGCCTTTCTGACACTGGAACTTTCCGTTCGTGGCTGGGCTGGACTTGGTTTATCCATTTGCCCTCTGAGGGGCGGTTGTGAAGTTTCGTTTCTATTGTTTTGAGCAGGAGTGCTGTTCGTGAGCACAGGGCCTCTGTGCCTTGACGTTGTTTGGATTTCCCGCCAGCAACAGCTCTGCCGCGTTCTTGACAGCGTTTGATGCAGCCAACCTCTCATTTTATTATTTGTTTTAACTTTTCTTTATTCTGAGAGCTAGAGCAAGCATGAGCGGGGGAGGGGCAGAGGGAGAGGGGGACAGAGAGTCCCAGCAAGGCCCCGAGCTGTCAGCACAGAGCCCAACATGAGGTTTGAACCCCCGAACCGTGAGATCTTGACCTGACCTGAAGCCAGACTCAGCCCCTCCTGTTAGCTGCTCTGGTCGCGGCATTGGTATCTCCTCCTGGTTTTAGTTTGCATTATCCTAATGCAGAACATCTTCCCAAATGTGAGTCAGTTACGTGGATAGTTCCTTTGCAAAGCGCACATTCAGATTTTTTGCTCATTTAGAAACAGTTGTTACGTTCTGCAGTAGCTGTGGTGATCCTTACCCCTCCCTCTTAGAGGAGACACCCCCTTGTCGGCCGTCAGGTGTTGGGGACCTTGCGCCTGTGTGCCAAGAGCTCTTGTCGGGATCAGTGTTGAATTTTATCACAGGCTTTTTTGCAACTGTTGGGGTGGTCATATGATTTTCTTTATTTACATTGATTTCTTTTTAAGTTTGTTTATTTTGAGAGCGCATGAGTGAGTGTGCATGCGTGGCAAGCGGGGGGAGGGCCGAGGGACAGAGGGGGAGACAGAGAATAATCCCACGCAGGTCCCTTGGTGTCAGTGTGGAGCCTAACACAGGCTCGATCTCATGACCCTAGGATCATGACCTGAGCCGAAATCAAGAGTCTGATGACCCACGGAGCCACCCAGGCGCCCCACGTTACGCTGATCTTCGAAATTTCTTGCATTCCTGAATGCTTTGTGATTGCTATTATTTATATCATCTCTTTTATATACCCATAGGTCAGACTCGCCAGGAGCATTCTTGGTGGGAAAGTGTTTACACAGTTCGGGGGTTTTGCTGGTGGGTGTTCTTCGGTCAGGGCTAGGGGTGGCAGGGTGCAGGCCATGAGGGGCATGTCTGTGCAGCCCCGTCTCCCAGGATCCCTTCCTCATCCCTGCCCTGGGCCCCTCTCTGCACTCCACGTGCCCTCGAAGCTGGCAGTGTGTTCCAGCAGCAGTGTCCCTGCTCATTTGAGGGTCTCCCGTTGACTGCCGTGGTTGGTAGATGCTAGCTGCTGAAGCCGGAGGGCTGTCAGGAGCGTGGGCCGTAGGGACCGTGGCTGTGCTCAGTCCTGGCAGGTGGCGCCTCCCAGGAGCAGCCCCAAGGACCCCTGCTGCTGTGGGGGTGGCATGGGCGCGTGGCTGTGGCTGGACCACGTTTGCTAACAGCTTCCCCGGGGAAAATTGCAGGGAACCAGCTTCCCGGCGGGGAAGGGAGCCAGCTCTGCATGTCCCGCCCACGTCAGCCCTCTGCGTGCCCCTCGGAGCCTCTTGCTGTACTGTGGACGGGGCCGGGAGGCGGGGGGTGGTGCCGTGCCACAAGCGCACGGGGCCAGCGTGTTGGTTAGAATTGTGGAGGACCCCACCGAGCTGTCCCCACCCAGGACGGTGTCGTCAGCCAGGGCTCTGGGGGGTCCAGGGCTGTCAGCTACTGCAGCCGGCAGGGGGCCGGGGGGGATGGGGGGGGGGCTCCTGCCTCCGCTCGGTGCCGGGTCCATCACCACCCACCCTACCGCCACCTGCACTTTGGGATAGGGCTGCCCCACCCCTGCCCTCTGGGGCCCTAGGCACCTTCCGCTTCCACACGGGACCTGCTCATCCTGAGTGGGTGCTGTCATTCTGCGGATGGCGGCCCCGGGGCAGGTTTGGTGCTGACTCACCCGTGTCGGCCCGGCCCGCTGGTCAGGACGGCGCTGGGATGCGGGCTTCGTGATCCTCACCCCGCAGCAAAGCCACCCCGAGACTAGAATAGGAAGGAGGTGATGGCAGCACGTCTCCCCCCTTCTCCCCCACAACCGCCACAGGGCTTTGGCCCGCAGGATCTGTCCCCGAGAGCCACCCCCTGGTGTCCCGGGCAGGCCCCTTCCGGGAAAGGAGGGGCGCAGCACCTGGGGGAGGCCCTGCGGGCAGAGGAGCTCGGAGTGGAAGACAGGACTCTCTACCCGCCAGCACTGCCTGTTCACGGCCGGCTCTTTTCCCCCTTATTTAATCCCTCCCTGGGAAAGCCGCACTGGAGGCAACTTGTGTCTCTCTGGTGTCTTGCTGATGATGGTCCGGTTTCAGGATGACCAGCGGGGCTGCCTGGGGCCAGAGGAAGGTGCAGGAAGCCGCGTGTGCTTATGTGGGCCCGGAGGGCGGGAGGTGCTGCCGATTGTCCACACACGAGATTTGCTCTACTGGGCACGTGAACTGAAATCGTAGTAGATGTGAGGACTCTGAAAACTTAATCTGGGAATGACGTCTTCTGAAAGCGTCGCTTTCTTTTCTAGGATAAAGATAAAGTTTCTCTGACCAAGACCCCAAAGCTGGACCGCAGCGATGGAGGGAAGGAGGTGAGGGAGCGAGCAACCAAGCGGAAGCTGCCCTTCACTGTGGGGGCCAATGGAGAGCAGAAGGACTCGGACACAGGTACAGGCGCTGCCCTCCCTCCCTGCTGACCACCCCCGCCTGACTCTCCTCCTCCACAGAAAGTGTGCTGGCCTCCCTCCCTCAGGCGTCTCCTGACACTGGTCCCTGCCTGGGGTGGGCCGCCAGGACAGGGCCCCCCCCAGCCTCTCTGCACCCCTCGGCTTTGCACCAGGACTCTCTGAGGAGTTGTGCTAGAGGCCTGGGTGGGGTCCAGAGCGAGCTGCAAGGACATCTCTGTTGTTGATGTTCGGGCTGACTCGGTGCGGACAGGAAAGGCTCACACGCAGGGAACCCCCCAGGAGTGCCAGGCAGGAACACTCCCCCGGGCAGGCTCCTGGTATGTGCCCAGCTGTGACCATCAGCGTGGGCTCCTCTGCCCTGAGGTCCCCGGGCCCCCCTGGCTCTGTCCAGTCCCCTGAAAGTCCTGTGTTGGAGAATAAGCGTGTTTTCCCTTAGGGCTACAAAAGCGCACAAATTAAACCCAGTTGTTTGAAATAGAAGCCAGAGGGAGCACTGAGAGGGAGCCAGAGTCAGTGCAGTTTTCCCGCGGGTGTGGCGGGGCCTGGGGTGCAGGGCAGGGCTGTGCACGTGTGCGTGTGTGTGCGTGTGTGTGCGTGCGTGTGCGTGTGTGTACGTGAACGTGAGTCTGCACACAGCGTGCACTTCTGTCTCTGTATGTGTGTGTGTGCGTGGGGGGCTAATAACACTGGGCGCACACACTTGAAAGTCAGTGCCTTCTTGAGCAGCTCTTGGGGCCCATGCTTTCTCCTGCCAGCCCAAGCTCCCTCTTCCTCTTGACCTCCGTGCTCAGGGGCCTGCCCAGCCTGCCGGTCATCTGACTGCTCTGTAGACATGTGAACCATTCGCGGGCACGGGCGAAAAGGGCCACACAGCACCCAGGGGGCCATCGAACCTGCGGTGAATTCAACCAGAGGGCAAGGAACAGAGGCCCCTGCCAGAAATGGGTGTGGATGGGGCTTCCTGCGTGTGAGGGTCCACGTCAGGTAGCGGGAAAGTGGGCAGGGCCTGAGACCAGATAAGCAGGCTAGAAAATGGGGAGAAACGGCAGAGGGAACAGCCTGGAAATGTGTTTGTGCCGTGGCTTTTATTCACGAGGTCATAGGTCCCTCCCCCGCTTCCTCCTGTGCAGGAGCTCCCTGAGCATATGTCCAGTCATGTAAAAGCCAGAGAAGTGGGCTTGGTTTTGCCGGCAAGGATATTGAGGAAGGTTGTGAGCCCCCCAGGGGTCCTTCACGAGGGTTCGACGTGGCCCACGGCTCCTGTGGCTGAGCTGGCACAGCGGGGACAGGGAGGGGCCCGCGGATGCATGTGGGTGCCCTGGGCTCGCAGACGTTTCTGTGGGTCAGGCTTTAGGCCCAGAGGAAATGAGGGCAGTTAGCGCAGCCTGGACGTCCTCCCTCCTGTTTGTGGTGCCGACACCAGTCTTAGTGGTGGGGGGCCTGGGGTTGCTATTTGGTCGTCAGCTGTGTGGGTGCTGGGGGTGTGAGGCTGCCGTCTGGCTTCCGGGATGTTCCTGTAAATGCCCCAGCAGCCTCGCTGTGAGTTAGGGAACCGCTGTTAAGAGCCGCTTCCTGAGAGAACTTGCTGTCTGAGCTGCGCATGCGCCTGGGTAGGCGGCTGCTCTCGGGCTGTCGGCTCTGCTCTGCTGGGGAGGACTTCTTGGCACTTCCCGCTTCATCTTCCGCTGGCTTCTTGGGCTCCTGTGCTTCCGGCCGGCCTTCTGGATTCGTCTGTTGCTGGCCAGTGTTTCAGCGAGAGGCTGCCAGGTGGGTTCGCCTGAACCCACCTGGGTCCTCTGGGGCGTCCGGGAGACTCTCGGGGCGCGCAGGGAGTGCGCCCGTTGTTTCTCTGTGAGTTGTGGGTCCAGGTGAAGGCAGGGAAGGAGTCACCGTTGGGTAGGAAAAAAGCGAAGAACATTTAAAAAATAGAATTTCCCGGCCAAGGACTATGTTACAGAAATCTAAATACATATGAAATATGGTGTTTGCCCTCCTGTTATGATCGTTTTGGGGGCCGGTTTTACATCGGCTACATCTGCTTTGTTAAGATAACACAGCTAGATTGTCCAGTGAGAGGATTCTTCTGCGCATGTCGTGCAGGACTTGAATCAGGAGCCTGAGATTTCGAACTCGAATCTGTATGCGTCACACACAGGACTGGGAAGCGGGCTGTGGGGCCCCCGGCTGGCCCCGGAGGCCTCGGTCCCGTCTGCACCTCTGCCGAGCGGAGTGCCCGAGCCGGGTGCAGACTCTGAGAGCTGCACACCTCTGGCCAGGTGGTTCCCGGCCGCTGGGCTGTGCCTCCCCCACCGAGTCAGGAGGCAGAAGCCACGCGGGGAAAGACTGAAGGAGTGAACTGTGGGTGCCGAGTGACTGAGATTGGGGGACTCCAGTCCCCTCGGGGCCAGGCCGGGTCTGCTCGAGGTTCCCTGTATCCCCCCCCACCCTGCCCAGCCCCCTGCTCCTGCTGTGTCCCTCCGGCGCCCTCTGCTGGGAAGATGCGGCCCTGCGCTCACCGGGAGGGGAGAGCCGCGGAAGGCTCCAGAACTCGGGGCCCTGAGCGACAAATAGCCTCCTCAGCTGTGCCCCCCAGGTGGGAAGAAGAGGCTGCTGAGCCCCCTCCTAGGGACCACCGAGCCACCGGAGAGCATTGTCCTGGTTCCTCGACCCCCGTGAGGGGCCTCCGCAGTGCTTAGTCAGGCCTGGGGGCGGCCTGCCAAGAGCAATACGGCTCGTCTGTGGTGAAAGCTGGACACACTCTGCATCCAAGCCAGACCGCCGCAGGTGGTTGGTCACTTTAGCTGCCCACAAGGCACCCCGGACAGCTCGTCCTTCCGGAGCCAGGTCTGTCTGGGAGCAGGAGGGACGGGCCGCGTGTGCTTGCCCAAAGCAGCCTGGCGTCTTCTAGGAAAAAGAAGCTCGGAGACGGCTCCTCCCGTGGCTGCTGGGGAAGGCAGCCTGCCCCCTCCCCGCTGAACAGGAGGCGGAGGCCTCACAAGGTGGCCTCTCCCGGGCAGGTCGCCTGAGGCCCGCTGCCCAGTCTCCACTTGCGGTGTTGGTGATGAAATTCTACGATGTGTGCGCTTGCTTCAAAGTATACTAATCTGTCTACTTTGTGTATGATTAAATTTCTCCTCAG
The DNA here is from genome assembly GCF_018350175.1 of Felis catus. Classification (NCBI taxonomy): domain Eukaryota; kingdom Metazoa; phylum Chordata; class Mammalia; order Carnivora; family Felidae; genus Felis; species Felis catus. The sequence goes on along the minus strand of NC_058382.1, from coordinate 61,087,668 downwards.
CTTAAATCTGTAAGCAAATGTTTAGGCTCATTTCCGTGCCCACCCACCCTCTTCAGGCTTCTGCATGAGCCCACTGCTGTGTTGCAGTTTTCCGTCCTTTAGTGTGGACGTAAGCCCCGCTACTTCCTTCCCGAAGCCACTTCCTTCCCGAAGCCACCAAGGTGGGCCCTGCCCGTCCCCAGAGGCCACACAGCGCCCTCTCTCCCACCCGCCCCGCCATGCCCTTCAGAGCACCGCCCCATCAGAAGCATCGGGAACTGCCTGTTCTCAGTACCTGAACGTTTCTTTGTAGCAATGAGAAATTAAGGTTTGTTTTATTTTGTGAAAAACACTCTTGTGTCCAGTATCTGGATGTTTATTCAGCAGTGCTGACATGTGAGCTACTCGTGCGCTCTGCGTTAGGGGTCTGGGGACACTCCCGTATTTACTGAAATCACGGTCACCCTGGTTCCGTAAGATCGGAAGGGGTGGCTGTTGTGACTTCTCCTCTGGGACTGTCCCTGTCTGGGGAAGGACTCTGGCTCCACTGCTGCGCGCTGGAGGCGGCATGTACGTGACCGTGAAGGGCTTCTCTGCTCACTCCCTGGCTCTCCAGGCGCTGCCTGTGGTGGTGGGGGGAGCTGCAGGGGAGCCTCTGGCTGGAGAGGACATGTGCCACCCACAGGGACACCTTTTCTGCATTGTTTTTCCTCCCTAAACTTGGACAGTTTCTTCCTGTACGGGGGGGGGGGGGGGGGAGTGTGGACTGGCCAAGGAAGGCTCTTTATACTTAAAATTCCTGATGTTCCCCATTTGCAGAATAGGTGGGAGTCTGCAGGGCCAGACCCTCACGACCACCCTGGGTTCTGTGACTCACAGGGAGGAGTCCCTAGGACCATGACTGACAAAGCATGGAGTGCAGTCCAGGGGAGCTGGCTGCAGCTTCCAGAGCCCTACTAGGGGGAGCCTGGGCTGCAATGTGGCTACTCAGCCCGGTGGTGCTCCCAGGGTCTGGGGCAGGCGCTGACCGACGGTCAGAGGCTTGTACAGACCGGCCCGGGGCTGGCAGGGTTGATGGCACGGTTCGTACGTTGGTGCAGGTTTGGATTAGGGTTTATTTCGCTTTATTTTTAAAAGTCCTCACCGTGCTTTGGTGCCATGAAAAGGGGTCAGTGTTTGTCAGGTTGTGTTGTGGGCTGTTGATGCCAGCATCGCTTTCTCATACCCTGGCTTCCTCCTCACGGCTGTGACAGCCCTCACTGAATTTCCCAGCGTCTGTGGAATGAGGACTGTGGTCCCCCTTGACTAGAGGCCACCCACCCAGCCCATGACCTGGGAGAGCCCCACCTGCACCGCAGAAGGCAGACATTGGAGATGGACCCCAGCCCTTCTCTTTTGGGACAGAGGAGACCAAGACCAGAGAAGTCAGGGGCTTGCTGAATATCCCCTCTGTCTTAAGTGACCGCTGGTGGCAATTGTCTTTAAAGGAAAGAGAGAAGTGGGTACAAACCAGGAAGGTGGAGGGAAAAGCCAGACAAAACTCAAGTGCCCCCATGCAGACTGGGGGGGGGCGGGGAGGACCCTTGAGTCCTGGTCCTGCAGCATCTGGAGAACCTGAGTGTGAGGCCGGACAGAGACACGCCCCCTTGCGGCTCCCTGCCTGATGTGGGTCGTCTCCAGCGTGCACGCTGCCCTGGCAGAAGTGGTCTTCCAAAAGCCTCTTGACTTTGGGATCGGGCCCTGTGTTGGTATGGGTGCGGGGTGCCCCCGGTACGCCAGCACCCTGCCTGCCGTCGGCATTGCCTGAGCTCCTCCTGGTATCTCCGGGAGCTCTGCGATCCCACAAGCGCCCCACCGGATGCCCTCCTGTGGAGTGGGGTCCAAGAAGTGTTGACGTCGTATGGTTTCGTGGTGGGGTGTAGGAGGTGGAGGTTTCCCTTTGGACCAGTGTGCTGGACTTTGTCTCCTGAAAAGCCCTCTTCTGGAACAGCCCAGAAGTCAGAGGTGGTGAGTGATGACCGAACGAAGGACTGGTTGTGAGCGCTCCAGGGCCCTGGGGGCTGAGGACAGTGGGAGTCAGCTGCCGGCCTCAGGCCCCTCGGGGCCACAGTGGACAGGCCCCTGAAAGCCACATCAGGGACACCTCAGGCTGGAAGGCACCATCCCTGAGCCAAAGCCCTCCGTCTCCTCCGGCTGGCATCCAGACGGGGCAAGGGGCTTTGAGAGCTGTCCCCGGAAACGAGCCCCATCCAGTCCCAGACCAGAGCAAAAGCCAGCCCTCTCCAGAGACATTGGCTTCCGTGCAGTGTCCCGGCCCCAGTGTTCAGCCAAACACTAGTGCCGGGTCAGAACCACGTACCACGTGGAAGACACTGCCATCCTGAGACAGAACCAGCCCCGGGGACCTTGCGTGGGGATGACTGGATACAAAGCACGGGTCAGTAGGGTGCAACAGAGGAGAAATTGAAAACGTGAGCAAGGAACAAGGCGCTGCCAGAAAACACCACGTAGATTTTTAAAAATACAAAACGGAATACATGGAAATGAAAATTGCCAATGGAATTAAAAATTCAACGGGCAGATCATATAGCTCATTAGATGCGACAGAAGAAAGAATTGGTGGCTTGGATAGTCGTAAGCAAGCAGATCGCCTGCACCGAGGTATGGAAAGAGGAGGAGGAAACGAGAGAGGTTCAGGATGTGGACGAGAAAGCAGACTTGGGCCTTTGTGAGACGGGGTCCTCGGGCATCGGGGCGCACTGTGCCGGGGGCAGGACACGGGTGGGTGTGCGCGTCAGCATGTGCCGGCCAGATGGCAGAGGCAGGTGGCACTCCTGCCCGGCTCCGTGAGGAAAGCCGTCTCACTGGCACACCTGCCTCCTTGCTGCCAGGTAACTGCGGTGACATCCACGTTCTGCTGGGGAGGGAAACGCAGTGGCAGGAAGTGGAGTCTGAGAACCATGGTCTCTTCAGCCCCCGCCCCCCCGGGAAGGCCGCACTCTAGCCCGCCAGCCGCGGTGGTGTGTGGAGGGAGCGTGTTCCAGAAGGCCCGGGTTGGTGGGATGGGCTGCGGAGAGTGGGGACCTGCGTCCGCCGACTGGGTGGCCGCACCCGGGCAGGGGTGACACGGTGGGGCACCGACGGCACAGACCGCGGCAAGCTGGCACCATACAAAAATCCCAGATGGTGTCACCTCAGCTGTTTTCCTGACAGCGACGCGGGGGAGCTGTCCGGGCTCGGGTGAAACCATCATCTCCCACCAGGACCACAGCTGGGCTGACCGGACGGGGCCGGGAGGGCGGGGGGAAGGCCCCAGCCTTGAGAGCTGCTCCAGCTCCGCCACCGTGAGGACGGGGGTGGCCGGCCTCCTTCCCGGGCCTCTGCAGAGCCCTCGGAGCCCCCAGAGGCGTGTCCAGGCTGCAGGCCAGTGGCCCGTCCCTGCCTGCAGGTCACTGCAGGGAGGCTCCACAGGTAGGCCTGGAGGGCCACCTCGACCTGCCAGGTTCGCTCTGCTCTGCAGCCTGGCACGGGCCGCTGGGAGTTCCTGGAGTCCTCCTTCGCTTCTGGTTGGATATTAGAAACAAAAACGAGCAGGATGCCAGAGAGGCTCTCGGGTTGTCCTGAGAGGTCGCTCTGGGTCATAGCTCCTCTTCTGGCGAGTGGGCGCCCCCCCACCCCCCAGCTGGGGCTGGGGGTGCAAAGGTAGGCTGGGCAGCCTCCTCCCCACCCCCACCGCCCTGTTGTGGACACCCCATCACAGGCACAGCAGCGGCTGGGAAGAGGGGCAGGTGACCCTGACCGCATGTCACTTGGCTCCTCTGGCCAGAAGTCCGAGCTGCCCTGGGCCCCCCGCACCCGAGGCCACATGCCACCTGGCTGGACTCAGGCCCTCTGGGTACCGGGAGGTGTGGGGGCTGGTGGAGAGAAGGGTGTCTTAGAAGGTGGGATTCTATTTGGGGGCTTTTTCCTGTGGTGACACTCAGAAGACGTCCTCCCGTTAACGCCCCCGAGACCCGTGTGGGGAGGTGGGCTGTGCCAGGCCCCTCCCACCAGGAGGGAGTCAGTACCTTCCGCTTCCCTGAGCATCGTCCAGCCTCAGCCGGGCTCTTGGCCACAGAGGGGAGGGAGGCCCGGTGCGGCGGGCACACTGAGTCTCTTCCTGAGACCGCGGGCCTGGTGTGGTGCCGTCACGTCCTGCTCCGCGGTGGGGGACGGTCTGTTGCCGCAGAAAGCCCTTTGGGCGCAAGGCTGTGGAGGTGTTCGGCTGCCACTCCCAGGAAGGGTGTCTCTTGGGACCCCCGCCACCCCCCACCCCCGACCGCTAGGGAGTCTGCTGCCTGTGTTGTCACTTGAAGACAGTGACTGCAGTGCCCTTGTGCCCGGTCCCTCTGGCACCTCAGGGTCCTGTGGGGTCTGTTCTGAGGACGCGCTGCCCACACCCAGCTTCGCACCTCCCTAGGCCTGCCCCAGAGAGCAGAGATGGGCCACCGGCCTTGTCCTCTGAAGTTACTTCGTGTAATTTGCAGATGTCCCCATGAGCAGGAATCCTCGTGTGGCACGTGTTTCTCTGAGCTCTGCTGTCTCCCTCCTCCAGCGGACTTCCTCTCTCCGCGGCCCCCAGGGAGGCGCAGGGGCCCGGAGAGGCTGGAGGCTCTGTGGTTGGAGACCAAGCGGTGGTTCCTAGGAGACTGGGTGGAAATCGGGTCCTGATTGTGGAGCAGGGCTGTGTGCACGTGCCTTCCTGCTGCTGTCCTGACACCAGGGCCCCGTGTTGGAGACACCAAGCTGGTGGGGCATCTGTGTCCGAGTCATAAAGCAGGAGGTCGGCTCGTGTGTCCTGGGGGCATGGGCCTTGTTTCTGTCATTGTTTGTACTCAGGCTGTGCGCAGGAGCAGCGCAGGGCAGAGCGGTCACCATAGAGAAGGGGGGGGGTGGTTAGTGGAGCACTCGGCCGTGTGAGAACTTTTAAACCCGATGCCCTGATTCGGGGAGTGTGTTCCAGAAAGCTCGGGTTGGGTGGGATGGCCCCGAGTGACTGCGAAAGTGTGGCTTAACTTCTCGGGACCTCGTGGGGCCACCGGGCAGGGCTGCTGCTATGTGTGTGGTTCCTTGCCCTGTGTAGAGGCTCCGGGGAGGCTGCCATCCTCACCCCTGCGCCTGCCAGCTTGTAGGCAGAACAGGGGACAGGGTGGATAAGCTGGGGTCCTTGGTCACAGATGAGGAGCGTTCTGGAGCTTTCTTCCTTTCTCGAGCCCGGGCCTCATGGGTTGGTTAGAGACTCATCGTGGCCGGGGTGCCTGGGGAGCCTGTGTTGCAGCGAGTCACAGTGTGGTTTCTGAAAGGGCCGATCGCAGTACTTTCTAAGGAAGTAGCTCACAGAAAACTCTTCTTGAGAAAATGGAAAACGACGCATCTGTGGGCTGGGGATGTTGTCCTGGAGTCGGGCAGGCGGGGCACACGGGAGCCTGTCCGGTCCATGTCTCCCAGACAGCACCCGCCTCCCCAGGGCAAACCAGAGCCAGCGAGCCAGCCGAGGGCCCGGAGGGGGTCCTCTCTGACGTGCGGAGTGGAGAGCAGGAGGCCCCCCTCCCCCGAGGAGAGTTTCAGGACCCCAAGTCTCCCATGGTGACCCTCCTTCCCTGGCTGCAGTTTGCACCGTGTGACCTAGAACACCCCCTAGCCAGCCCGGCCCCCACACCAGGGCCCCACCCAGCACGCACGGGGGCAGTGTGGGGAGGGCTCCAGGCGCCTGGTGGATCCCCAAATCCCCCGCAGGAGGGGCACGAGGGCGAAGGAGGACAGTGAGCTTTGGCTCCGGGTTCACGGAGTCTGGGGGGTGTTTTCTGTCCCTTCCCCCCGCCTCTTCCCGGAGAAGCCACGCGGTGTGTCTGTGCTCAGGGTCGGCAGGGAGCTCTGTAAGGGGTCAGACCAGTGGAGGAGGTGTGCGCTCCGAGGAGGTGGAGACGGAACGGCCGAGCTGTTCCCTCGTGTCTGGTTAGTGCTCTGTGTTGATGCCTTTAGATGCCTCCAGCTCAGTCCATGTCGTGGTACTGCAAGGCTGGTTCGCTCCTCGAAGGGCCATGGCCTGAAATGGAGGTCCCTAGAAGCAAGAAGAAAGGTACAGTACTGACAAGTCGGCCTCGACCTTTTATGTGTTTCTGAACTGTGTTTGCCATTTATATCTGCACTGTGTGGAGGCGGGACGGGGAAGGAGGAACCGGAGTGTGGACACGTGCACTTAACGGACGGAGACCTGTCCCGCGTGAGCCAGGGCCCCAGCGAGGGGCCGTCCCACCGCCTGGCGTGCGGCGGGCCGTCGCGACCGGCCGGTGGGGGCCGAGGCGGGGCAGGCCTCATTGGCTGATGACGAGGTGTTGGAGTTGTCTCTGTTACCGCCGGAGGTGACGACCGGGCGGCTCGGTGCTGCCGCCCCTGTTCTCGCCCTTTCCCTGTGAGCTGTGAGGTGGGAGGCGGGGGCTCCGCGACGCCAGGCAAGGCCGCGGGTCCTGAGGACCGCGTGGCATGAAATGTCCCCCTGTCTCCTCCACCGCCTCACAGAGAAGCAGGGTCCTGAGCGCAAGAGGATTAAGAAGGAGCCCGTCACCCGGAAGGCCGGGCTGCTGTTTGGCATGGGGCTGTCTGGGATCCGAGCCGGCTACCCCCTCTCCGAGCGCCAGCAGGTGGCTCTCCTCATGCAGATGACTGCCGAGGAGTCCGCCAACAGCCCAGGTGAGCCCCCGGTGCCTCGAGGAAGCGGCCCAGGGCCCGGCTGCTTCTGTCACCGGGACACGCCTGGTGACGCCCTGCCTGTCCTCTCCTTGGCCTGCAGTAGACACGACGCCAAAGCACCCCTCCCAGTCGACAGTGTGTCAGAAGGGGACGCCGAACTCCGCCTCGAAAACCAAAGACAAAGTGAACAAGCGGAACGAGCGCGGAGAGACCCGCCTGCACCGCGCGGCCATCCGCGGGGACGCCCGGCGCATCAAGGAGCTCATCGGCGAGGGCGCGGACGTCAACGTCAAGGACTTTGCAGGTGAGCGCTCACGGGCGCCCTCACCCCGCGTGCCCCGAAGGCCCCGCCTGGGGTCCAGGGGTGGAGCCAGGGGCGGGCGGAGGGGGGGGGGTGGTTGCGCACAGGAGTTGGGGGTAGCGGGCAGACCTCGCACTTAGACCAGGGTGATGTGCTGTTGCTGCTGAGGAAGAGGTACTGACGTTTCGGAAAGTATTTCAAAATAAGATCGTTTTCTTATTTTTTATTATCTTTAAGAGAATTGGGGGAATTTTTAGATGCCACTCTGCTGTGTTGTGTAGACCCCAGTTCCGTGGAAGAGGAGTCACGCCCCTGGCACGTTCAGGGAGAGGCGGCCCTGCCTCGGTGCCCGGCAGCCTGGGGGCCGCACCCCCCAGGGAAGAAATGTCTCCGAGAGGGCCCTTTCATTTAAGCCGGAAGTAGGTGTTCCTCCCCCGGCCCGAGACAGCCAAGCTTTATCTGCTTTGAGGGCCGTGTGGTCATGGAGGAGTATTGCCGGGTGTGAACAGGACGCTTGCTCTGTGCCGCAGCATCGGCACGTTCCACAGCCGTTTGTTCCGAGAGCGCGTGGAACGTGAGACCAGCAAAGCGGTCTCCGTGACGAACCTGTCTAGAGTGCACCCACTGCCCTAGTTGATGGGGTTTCTGATCCAAACCTAATGTAGCACCTTGTCTGAAAATACAATTTTCCTAAGGCGAGATTTGCCAAAGCCCTGGAATTTGTGTCCACAGGGTGGCCCCGTTCGCACACTGACATTTGCGGGTGGCCTGTCGAGGCTCTAGTGGAGACGGCCGCCAGAGGAGGCCTCCCCACGTGGCCTCAGCCACGTGCTGCCCAGAGGGCACGTTTCCAAACCTGCAGCTGTGGTCACAGACCCTGCCACCCTGCCCGCAGCCCCCTCGGCCGCTCTCCCTGTACCCTCCACGTGTGTTGCCAGATACGCTGGACTGAGCCTGCCCCACCTCCCGACGAGTCCCCTACCCCAGATTGTGCCCGCAGAGGGTGAACCTGGAGGGTTAGCGAGCTGCACGTCGCGGGGCAGACGGGGCGCCCCAGCAAAGGACACTCAGGGCTTCCCGGGACCGTAGCCCTTCCGCGCAGGGCGCTGCCTCGGGACAGGAGTGGCGTTCTCGAGGATTAAATAACATAGGTCCTAAGTGTCTGTTTCCAGGCTGGACAGCGCTGCACGAGGCGTGTAACCGGGGCTACTACGACGTCGCCAAGCAGCTGCTGGCCGCGGGGGCAGAGGTGAACACCAAGGGCCTAGACGACGACACCCCCCTGCACGACGCCGCGAACAACGGGCACTACAAGGTGGGTGCCTCCCCGCACCCACGTCCCCCGCCGGGCCTGCTGGCCGCCTTGGACGTCATCCTGTCGCTCCCTGTCCTGCCGTCTCTACCGTCCTGCACGTTTGCCCCTCCCCCCCCAACCAGAGCCGTCCTCTCTGACCAGCCCACCTGCTCATCCTGGGTCAGCACCTGGGCGACCTCTTGCTCCATGTGACGGGGCCCTGCTCTGGTCATGCGGGCATGTCTAGGTTTTAGCAGCTGGATGGATGATCATACGGCGGTGGAGAGCGGGGGAGGGGGGGATTCACGGGCTGCTGCCGGCACTGCACTGTCCTTGTCCTTGTGGCATTTACTGTTGGTGAAGCACAGAGAGGTGTAGCCAGTACACAGGAGGACCCTCGTAACCAGTCTGGGAGCAGCGAGTACCCAAGCGCACGGCCTCCCTGAGAGGACTGGCCCCCTTGGGGAAACGGCTGCCTCTGGGTCTGATGCAGGAGACGCACAGAGGTGGCGAGGCTCTTGCTGTGGTCGTTACCAGACCTTTGTGAAGAGGCCCAGGAAGGACAGTGGGGCCTGGCGAGGACAGCGCCTGTAGACCGGAACGCACCTCTGACGCTCTCCTGTAGCTGCTCTGCCCCGTCGCCTTGGGCAGGTGCCAGGGAACTAGCAGCACCCAGCGAGTGGCGAGCAGTCGAAGGATGATGAGTCACACAGTCGGGGGAGGGCTGTGAATGAGAAGATGCCCACGGTGACCGGACGAGTCCGGACACAGATTGTGTACTTGACGTCGGGGCTCTTGGTTAGCTCTTTGGGTTAGATAAAGGCATCGTGGTTATTTTGGTTTTTTAAGGGTCCTTTTAGAGAAATGCTAGAAAAGTTTATGAAATGCCTGGGACCCGCTAGAGTACCCAGGGTGGGGGAGGGATTGATGACACGAGTCTGGCGCTACGTTGGCAGCCGACAGAGTGGGGAAGGACAGGGTCGTCCTCTGAATCTCTGTACTTCTGTAATTGTCCTTGTAAAACTACCTTACGGAACAGACTGTGGAAATACGGGGAGGGGTACAGGGTAGCGGCCCCCGGAGAGATCCCCGTCCAGATCCTGGGACTGTGAATATGTGACCTCACGTGGTAAGGGGACTTCACGGATGGGAGTAAGCAAAAGATCGTGCAGTGGTGACCCTCGATTATCCCCACGGGCCCAGTGCCCTCTGGGGTCCGTGTAGCAGAAACCCTTCCCCAGGAGGGAGGAGACCGTGAGGGCGGCTCGCCCGCGTTGCCAGCCTTGGCAGAAGGGGCCGAGGGACATGGTGGCTTCCAGCAGTCGGGACAGCCCTCAGCAGGCAGACGGCAGGGACACAGGGCCAGTCCCACCACTGCAAGGGACCCCACGCACACGGAAAGGAAGGAGCCAACACCACACATCTGTAGGGTCAGTGAGACCCGTTGCAGACTTGGCGAGACGGAGGGGCTGGTGATTCGCTAGAGCAGCCGTGGGAAACCCGTGCCCGGGAAGCGGGGTCCTGGTGGGGGGAGGCCGCGGCGTCCTAAGCGGGAATGAGCGACGGGGTGTTCCTGGTTAAAGATTGTTTCAACACCGCAGTGTCCGAACTGGGGCCGAGACAGCACTGAACCTGCACTTGAGGGCCGTGAGTCGGCTGCCCCGGGTGTGCGAAGCACACTTGCCGGCTGTAGACGGTTGAGCAGAGCTGCCGCGGGGTCACCTGGACTGTGTCTGTCATTCACAGGACCCCCCCCTTACTGTGTCAAGGCACGGAAGAGGCAATCTTCTTTTCTAAAATAAACGAGAACACAAAACAAACCTACTTGGAAGAAGCTCGCTCTTTGTTTCCTCTGTTCTCTCAGTCCCCGCTCCCCACCAGACCTCCAGAGCCCTTCTTTCCACACCCCGCGGGCCCTGCCGGATGGCGGCTCATCGCTGGCGGGAGACCACGGGGCCGCGGTCGGCCCACCACCGATGGGGAGGACTCTGCACGGGAGCGCAGACCTCCTCCGTGTGGCGGCGTGCTCGGCTGGGGTGGGGGGCCGTGCTGTGGCGGTGGGCGGCTGTTGTCTGGTCGAGCACAGGACTCTAGGAAGCGGCTGCAGTTGTTCCGGCACGGGGGCGCGTCGCGTGCTTCTCGGAAAGCCCCTGACCTGCCGGTTGCTGTTTCGTAGGTGGTGAAGCTGTTGTTGCGGTATGGCGGGAACCCTCAGCAAAGCAACAGAAAAGGCGAGACGCCGCTGAAGGTGGCCAACTCCCCGACCATGGTGAATCTCCTGTTGGGCAAGGGGACCTACACGTCCAGCGAGGAGAGCTCGACCGGTCAGTGGCCGGGAGCCGCACCGCGTGTGCCGGCTGGGGTGGGGGAGCTTCTGGACGGCCGGGACCCCACCCCCAGGGTTTCCTCGTCCTCCGGCCCTGCCCTCACACAGATCTCTCTCTCATTTCCTCCTGCCCGTGGCTGGCCTCCGATTTATCTAAATCAGGCGAAGAGCTGTGTCTCCTCCCGTTCCCTCCCCCTCTGCCTCGTCCGCAGAGCGCCGTCCCCGTGCATGTTCAGTAGGGTCGCTGTGACTCTGCCTCTGACCTCTTCCTCCCTGTTCCCAGCAGAGAGCTCAGAGGAGGAAGACGCCCCATCGTTCGCACCTTCTAGTTCAGTTGACGGCAATAACACAGACTCTGAGTTTGAAAAAGGCCTGAAGCACAAGGCTAAGAATCCAGAGCCCCAGAAAACTGTGACCCCCGTCAAGGATGAGTACGAGTTTGACGAGGACGACGAGCAGGACAGAGTCCCTCCGGTGGACGACAAACACTTACTGAAAAAGGATTACAGAAAAGAAACTAAATCAAATAGTTTTATTTCTATACCCAAAATGGAAGTGAAAAGTTACACTAAAAATAACACGATTGCACCAAAGAAAGCGGCTCATCGCATCCTGTCAGACACGTCAGACGAGGAGGACGTCGGTGTCACTGTGGGGACAGGAGAGAAGCTGAGGCTCTCGGCACACACGATACTGCCCGGTAACAAAACGCGGGAACCTTCCAATTCCAAGCAGCAGAAAGAGAAAAATAAAGTGAAAAAGAAGCGAAAGAAGGAGACAAAAGGCAAGGAAGTGCGGTTTGGGAAAAGGAATGACAAGTTCTGCTCCTCCGAGTCGGAGAGCGAGTCCTCGGAGAGCGGGGAGGACGACGGGGACTCGGTGGGGAGCTCTGGCTGCCTCAAGGAGTCCCCACTGGTGCTGAAGGACCCGTCCCTGTTCAGCTCTCTGTCCGCCTCCTCCACCTCGTCTCACGGGAGCTCTGCCGCCCAGAAGCATAACCCCGGCCACGCGGACCAGCACGCCAGGCACTGGCGGACAGACAATTGGAAAAGCATCTCTTCTCCCGCCTGGTCAGAGGTCAGCTCTTTATCAGACTCCACAAGGACGAGACTGACGAGCGAGTCTGACTGCTCCTCCGAGGGCTCCAGCGTGGAGTCGCTGAAGCCCGTGAGGAAGAAGCAGGAGCACAGGAAGCGGGCCGGCCTGCAGAGCACGCTGTCGGAGAAGAAGAACTCTTTCCACGCCAGCGTGGACGGCGCCATTCCCAAGCTGGACAAGGAGGGCAAGGTCGTCAAGAAACACAAAACGAAACACAAACACAAAAACAAGGAGAAAGGGCTGTGCTCCGTCGGTCAGGAACTCAAGTTGAAAAGTTTCACCTACGAGTATGAGGACTCCAAGCAGCGGCCGGAGAAGGCCATACTTCTGGACGGCGACGTTCCCAGTGAGGGCAAGCTGAAGGCCTTGAAGCACGACCGGGACCACTTCAGGAAGGAAGAGCGGCTCGGCAAGGTGAAGTCGGAAGACAGGGAATGGCTCTTCAAAGAGGAGGTGGTCAAGGTCTCCAAAGACGAGAAGGCCCTGAAGAGAATCAAAGATGTGAGCAGGTCTTTCCGAGAAGAGAAAGACCGTGGGAGTAAAGCAGAAAAAGAGAAACCGGTGAAGGAGAAGTCTCCCAAAGAGGAACGACTGAGGCTCTACAAAGAGGAAAGAAAGAAAAAGTCCAAAGACAGGCCCGCCAAGCTAGAGAAGAAGAACGATTGTAAGGAGGACAGGATTCCAAAGGAGAAGGAGAAGGCTTTCAAAGAAGAAAAAGACAAACTGAAGAAAGAGAAAGTCTACAGGGAAGACTCTTCCGCTTTCGATGAGTATTGTAACAAGAGTCAGTTTCTGGAGAACGAAGACACCAAATTCAGCCTCTCTGACGACCAGCAGGATCGGTGGTTCTCGGACTTGTCCGATTCGTCCTTTGATTTCAAAGGGGACGACAGCTGGGATTCTCCAGTGACAGACTACAGGGATGTTAAAAGTGACCCCGTGGCCAGACTGATCCTGGAGACCGTGAAGGAGGACGGCAAGGAGAAGAAGCGGGAGAGCAAGGGCCGTGAGAAGCGGGACTACGGGGACAGGCGCAGCGACAGGGACGCCTTCTTCCGGAAGAAGGACAGAGACTGTCTGGACAAGAGCTCCGAGAGGAGGAAGGAGCAGGCAGACAAGCATAAGGGCGTCCCCGGCTGCCTTCCCGACAAGGACAAAAAGCGGAGGGAGTCCGCCGAGGGCGGGCGGGACAGGAAGGACGCCCTCGAGGCCGCCAAGGAGCGGAAGGATGGCAGGCCCAAGCCCGAGGAGGCCCACCGGGAGGAGCCGAAGGAGCTGGCTGGCGAGGCCGGCTTCAAGGACAGGCCCGACTGTGACTTTGGGAAGGGCCCCGAGCCCTGGGAGAGGCTCCATGCAGCAAGAGACAAGGAGAAGAAGGAGAGGGGGAAATTAGAGAAATACAAAGATAAGTCCGGTGACAGAGATAAAAGCGAAAAGTCTGTCCTCGAGAAATGTCAGAAGGACAAGGAGTTTGATAAATGCTTTAAAGAGAAGAAGGATCCCAAGGAGAAGCATAAGGACAAGGAGAGAAAGGCGTCGCTTGACCAGGTGAAAGAAAAGAGGGAGAAGAATTTCCCTGGACTTCTCTCCGAGGACTTCCCTGAAAAAAAAGACGAGAAGAAGGGTAAAGAGAAGAGCTGGTACATCGCCGACATATTCACAGACGAAAGCGAGGACGAGAAGGACGAGTTCGCGGCCAGCGGGCTCCGACTCGGGGACGCCGGGGACGCGCCGCGGGCGGACGGCCCCCAGGACACCGACCGGCACCGGAAGCACTCTGCCGACCGGCAGCACTCAGAGAAGCAGAAAGATCGAGAGCTCCGAGAAAAGAAAAAGGACAAGGGCGCCGCGGAAGGGGCGAAAGACAAGAAAGAAAAGGTCCTGGAGAAGCACAAGGACAAGAAGGACAAAGAGGGTGCGGACAAGTACAAGGACAGGAAGGACCGCACCTCGGCCGACCCCACCCAGGAAAAGAAGAACAAGCAGAAGCCTCCCGAGAAGCTGGAGCGGAAGCCCTCCGCAGAGGACAAGGCCAGGAGCAGGCACCGCGAGAGGCCGGACCGGGAGCACTGCCGGGACAGGAAGGTGTCGAGGAGCGCCGAGGCGGAGAAGAGCCTGCTGGAGAGGCTGGAGGAGGAGGCCCTGCACGCGTACCGGGAGGACTCCAACGACAAGGCCAGCGAGGTGTCCTCGGACAGCTTCACCGACCGCGGGCAGGAGCCCAGCCTGAGCGCCCTCCTAGAGGTGTCCTTCACGGAGCCCCCGGAGGAGAAGGTCAAGGAGAGAGAAAGGCACAGACACTCTTCGTCCTCGTCCAAGAAAAGCCACGATCGGGAGAGAGTCCGGAAAGACAAGTGTGAGAAGAGAGACAAGAGCGACGATTACAAGGACACGGGCAGCAGGAAGGACCCCGGCCAGTACGACAAGGACTTCTCGGACGCCGACGCTTACGGGATCCCTTACGGCGCCAAAGCGGACGTAGAGGACGAGCTAGATAAAACCATTGAGTTGTTCGCCGCTGAAAAGAAAGATAAAAATGATTCCGAGAGAGAGCCTTCCAAGAAAGCGGACAAGGAGCTGAAGCCTTATGGCTGTGGTGCCGCCGGTGCCCTCAAGGACAAGAGGCGGCGGGAGAGGCACCGCGAGAGGTGGCGGGACGAGCGGGAGAAGCACAGGGACAGGCACAGCGACGGGCCCCCGCGGCACCACAAGGACGAGCAGAAGCCCGCAGCCAGAGACAAGGACAACCCTCCAAACGCACTCAGAGACAAGTCCCGGGACGAGAGCCTGAAGCTCAGCGAGACCAAACCGAAGGAGAAGTTCAAGGAAAACCCGGAGAAGGAAAAGGGTGACTCGGTGAAGGTCGGCAACGGCAACGATAAGCCGCCGGCAGCCAGAGACCAGGGCAAGAGAGATGCCCGGCCCAGAGAGAAGCTTCTGGGCGACGGCGACCTGATGATGACCAGCTTCGAGCGCATGCTGTCCCAGAAGGACCTGGAGGTCGAGGAGCGGCACAAGCGGCACAAGGAGAGGATGAAGCAGATGGAGAAGATGAGGCACCGGTCCGGAGACCCGAAGCTCAAGGACAGGGCGAAGCCCGCTGAGGACGCGCGCAAGAAGGGCCTGGACGTGCCCGCACGGAGGCCGCTGGTGCCGGACCCCGCCCCGAAGGACAAGAGGCCCAAGGAGCCCGCTCTGGCCCCGCCGGCCGCCGACGGCAAGCCCCCCCTGGGGCCGGCCGGGGACGCCAGGGACTGGCTGGCCGGGCCACACGCGAAAGAGGCGCTGCCCGCCTCCCCGAGGCCGGACCAGGGCCGGCCCACCGGGGTCCCCACGCCCGCGTCCGTGGTGTCGTGCCCCAGCTACGAGGAGGCCATGCACACGCCCAGGACCCCGTCCTGCAGCGCGGACGACTACTCCGACCTCATTTTCGACTGCGCTGACCCCCAGCCCGTCTCCAGCACGTCCGCCAGCGCCTGCTCCCCCTCTTTCTTCGACAGGTTCTCTGTGGCAGCGAGTGGGATTTCGGAAACCGCGAGCCAGACGCCTACGAGGCCGCTGTGCACGAGCCTGTACCGTTCGGTGTCTGTCGATATCCGGAGGACCCCCGAGGAAGAATTCAGCACTGGGGACAAGCTGTTCAGACAGCAGAGCGTCCCCACCGCGTCCACTTACGGCTCGCCAGGGCAGCGCCTGGAGGACAAGGCCCCTGTGCCCCCAGGTCCTGCCGAGAAGTTCACCTGCTTGTCCCCGGGGTACTACTCCCCGGACTATGGCATCCCCTCCCCCAAAGCGGACGCTCTGCATTGCCCGCCTGCGGCTGTGGTCAATGTCACCCCCTCCCCAGAGGGTGCTTTCTCTGGTTTACAAGCGAAGTCCCCCCCTTCGCACAGAGATGAGCTGTTGGCCCCGTCCATGGAGGGGGCCCTTCCGCCTGACTTGGGCATCCCCCTGGATGCCACGGAGGACCAGCAGGCCACTGCCGCCATCATCCCCCCGGAGCCCAGCTACCTGGAGCCGCTGGACGAGGGCCCCTTCAGCACGGTCATCACAGAGGACCCCGTCGAGTGGGCGCACCCAGCTGCCTCGGAGCAGGCCCTGTCCTGCAGCCTGATGGGGGGCGCCCCCGAGAACCCCGTCAGCTGGCCTGTGGGGCCGGACCTCCTGCTTAAGTCCCCACAGCGCCTCCCAGAGTCCCCGCAGCATTTCTGCCCCACTGAGGCCCTCCACCCTGCTGCCCCGGGGCCCTTCGGCGCCCCAGAGCCCCCTTACCCAGGCTCCCCTGACTCATACCCTCTGTCAGCCACCGAGCCTGGACTCGAGGGCGCCAAAGGCGACGTGGTGGACACAGTCCCGGCCGCTGTGCCCGCCCCAGAAGAACCAGCCCCCTTTGCCCCTCCTTCCAGGCTGGAGCCCTTTTTCACCAACTGCAAACCGCTCCCTGACGCGCCCCCCGACGCGGCCCCGGAGCCTGCGTGTTTGGCCACCGTGACTCAGGTGGAGGCTCTGGCGCCCATGGAGAATAACTTCCTGGAAAACGGGCACGACCTGTCGGCCCTCGGCCAGGTGGAAGCGGTGCCCTGGCCTGATGGCTTCCCCAACTCCGAGGACGACTTGGACCTGGGGCCCTTCTCTCTGCCAGAGCTTCCTCTTCAAGCTAAAGACGTTTCTGATGTCGAAACGGAACCAGTAGAAGAGACTCCCCTTGGCCCTCCGGAAAACACCCCCGCGGGGCCCCCCGTAGTCCCGAACGGCGGGGATGTCCCTGCAGCGGCTGCCGAGGAACAGCCCGCACTGCCTCCCGACCAGGCGGCTCCCCGGCTCCCCGCCGAGCCCGAGCCGGAGCCCCCCGAGGAGCCTAAGCCGGATGTGATGTTGGAGACCACGGTAGAGGCAGGGGTCACGTCAGAGGGGAGGGCCCCCCCCGAGGACTCGGACTCCAGCCTGGGGCCCGCACCGCCAGCCCCGGAGCGGCATCCAGCGGGGAGCGGAGACGAGGAGGCCGAGGGCCGGGACCCCCCGGCGGCGTCCCACGGCACCCCCGACGCCGCTGTCGCCGCCGCCGCCGCCGCCGCGGATGGCTCGGCACAGGCACACGTGGAGGACGGGGCCGGCCCGCTCGACGGGGCCGGCCCCGAGGGACCTGTGGGCGGCATCCAGCCCGAAGCCTCAGAACCAGAACCCAAACCCGCGGTCGAAGCCCCGAAGGCGCCCAAGGTGGAGGAGATCCCCCAGCGCATGACGAGGAACCGGGCTCAGATGCTGGCCAACCAGAGCAAGCAGAGCTCGCCGCCCGCCGACAAGGAGCCCGCGCCCGCCCCGCCCCCCCGCGCCAAGGGCCGCTGCTGCGAGGAGGACGACCCCCAGGCCCAGCACCCGCGCAAGCGCCGCTTCCAGCGCTCCAGCCAGCAGCTGCAGCAGCAGATGAACACGTCCACGCAGCAGACGCGGGAGGTGATCCAGCAGACGCTGGCCGCCATCGTGGACGCCATCAAGCTGGATGACATCGAGCCATACCACAGCGACAGGTCCAACCCCTACTTCGAGTACTTGCAGATCAGGAAGAAGATCGAGGAGAAGCGCAAGATTCTCTGCTACATCACGCCGCAGGCGCCCCAGTGCTACGCCGAGTACGTCACCTACACGGGCTCCTACCTCCTGGACGGCAAGCCGCTCAGCAAGCTGCACATCCCCGTGGTGAGTACCGGAGGCGGGCGGGAGACCCGCTGGCGGGGCTCTGTCGGCCGTCCCGCGTCCCGCGTGCGTTCCTCATCCGGGGCCTGACTGGCCAACCACACGTGTGCCCAGCGCTCGGTCCGCTGGGTCGATGGTCACCCAGCTGGTCTGTCTGCTGTAGCTACGCCCTGCAGACCTCCAGCTGGGGCTGCCCTGGGGCCGCTCGGTGCCTGCCCCTGCCAGTGAGGGTCTCCCCTCGGCCCTTTTAACACCCCCCGGTAACACTCCGTGTTCCCAGTGGCCCCAGGTTGCCAACCGGAGGCCAGGCCTCACTGTCGTCACCGTGCAGCCCTGAGCAGCAAGCACCCTGGCGGCCTCCCCCCACCCCCCACTGTGGGCATTGGGAGCCCAGGGACCCCGTGTCTGTGCAGACCCCGCCATCTACACACACCACCTTCCAGCTAGCCGTCTGCATCCCCACTTCTCCCATTGTACCCTCTTCCTCGGGGTGGGCTCCTGCCACCACCCCTGCCCAGGAACAGCCCCCCTGCAGCACAGCCACCGCCCTGGGCCCCTCAGCACCTGTTCAGCCCAGGCACAGGTGACTTGCTTCATCTCGGACCCTCCCACCCGCTTGGAGGGGAGCCAGGACTTCCATTGCATTACCATCAGGCCCAGAACAGGCCTGCAGCCCACAGGGCCCACCTCAGAGCAGCCCCCTCCCCCCTGAGAGTCACACTGGATCGTGTGTTCTGGAAGGTAGCATCTGAGCTGGCTCTTTCTTCACCGGGTGTCTTCTGAACAGCGATAGGTGGCTCTGAGCGTCAGGTTCAAAGGGCGAGGCCTTGGGGGCACGGCTGCCCGGGCCACCACCCTCCCTGGACAGCCCAGTCTTCCGGCACTTTGATGGGCCACGGGGGTGGGGGACAGACAGCTTTGAGCCCGGCAGGACGTCTGGCCTGGAAGCATCCAGGTGCTGGGTCTCTTCTGGGTCACTAGTTCAGAAAAATCTGGCCTGAGATTTCTGTTCAGTGACGTGTTTGGTTGCCCTTTTGTTTAAATTTTGGTTTCCAAAACGGAGCACCATGACCTTCATGGAAAGTTCGGAAAATAGAGAAAACAGTAGGGGTCGCTGTGGTTTGTGTAACTTCTTATTTTCCACTGGGACTCCCGCCTTTCGTTCTAGAAAAAAAAGCTGTTTCCCTTCCCGTGGTCCCCACGCCATAAAGCACCCAGGCCATTAGGGGCGGGCGGGCAGAGGTCAGGCATTCCTGGACTTCTCGCCAGGCCAGAGGGTGCGTCTCAGGGCTGAGTCCTTCAAGTGGGTTGGTGTTCCTGGTGCAAGTTCACAGCCTCACCAACCACCCCACCCCCACCCCCGTGATTGCAGATCGCGCCCCCTCCCTCCCTGGCGGAGCCCCTGAAGGAGCTGTTCAAGCAGCAGGAGGCCGTGAGGGGGAAGCTGCGGCTGCAGCACAGCATCGAGCGGGTAAGAGGGGGCGGCGGGCACGAGGGGGCGGCGGGCACGGGGCGTCTGTCCGGGTGAGTCCTGCTCATCTGGCTGCTCTCCTCCAGGAAAAGCTCATAGTCTCCTGCGAGCAGGAGATCCTGCGGGTTCACTGCCGGGCAGCGAGAACCATCGCGAACCAGGCGGTGCCGTTCAGCGCCTGCACCATGCTGCTGGACTCCGAGGTCTACAACATGCCTCTGGAGAGTCAGGTGGGTGACCGTCCGGGCCCGGCACTCGCTCTCCCGTCGGCAGCTTCCCAAGAGGAGCTGGGCCTCCTGGGATTCGGCTGCACCGTGGGCAGCGAGCGGGAAAGGGCCGCATCCCGCAGGTAGCCCAGCCCGGTTCAGTGCCCCAGTCCGCGCCAGGGCCGGGGAGGGTGGCGGCGACCGCACGGCGGGACACGCAGCAAGCACCCTGGCCGTGTCGAGAGATGCCCCGCTCCAGGGTCCTCGTGGACGCAGTCTCTCCGCTCACTGAGAGTTATACTTGTTTTAGAGGAAAATTTAAATTTTAGAGGAAAATTTAAATAAGAGACGAGTAGTATCCAGGCGACTGGCTCTGTGGAGGCCCCACCGGGAAGCTGTCCTCCGGCAGATGGGGGCAGAGCAGGGCCCACGGCGAGGGGAGGATCCTGCGGGCCCTGGGGTCCTGCTGGAACAGACTTCCTGCCTGGCCTCACCTGCTGGCCACTCCCAGCGTTGACCCAGGAAGGGGTCCCTCCTTCGCCCCCGCTGTCCCATCCCCCATGCACCCAGGCCTGGGGTCAGACCGACACGGGTTTACTCCCCGATTTGTTCTCTTCCCCAGCCGCCTCCGAGACTTTTTAAAAACAACCCTGAACGTGTCATTTTGGGCCTGTCCAAAAACACTGCTGTCTCCTCGGGCCTCTCCTGTCCCCTGGCCAGCGTGCGCGCCTGCTGCACCCCAGGCTCACGTAGCGCTGCACGGACCCCTAGGGCTCTGGGCAGCGTTCTCAGGCTGGCGGTGTGCAGACAGCAGTGGTTCCGTGGTTTTTAAGACTCTTTATTTGCACATCAAGGGCTTTGCGTTCACTTACGTGCAGTCTTTAAGAATTGATCATAGGGGCGCCTGGGTGGCGCAGTCGGTTAAGCGTCCGACTTCAGCCAGGTCACGATCTCGCGGTCCGTGAGTTCGAGCCCCGCGTCGGGCTCTGGGCTGATGGCTCAGAGCCTGGAGCCTGTTTCTGATTCTGTGTCTCCCTCTCTGTCTACCCCTCCCCCGTTCATGCTCTGTCTCTCTCTGTCCCAAAAATAAATAAATGTTGAAAAAAAATTAAAAAAAAAAAAGAATTGATCATAAATATAAAAAATAAAAAAATTTTTAAAAATGAAAAAAAAAAAAAGAATTGATCTTAAAAAACTTTCCCCACTAGGGGTGCCCGGGGTCAAGAGTTTGAGCCCCTGCATTAGGCGTGGAGCCTACATAAAACTAAAAAAATTTTTTTTAACTTTCCCAACTGAACATAGTACATATAAAAACAAGATTGGTCTAGAGCAGAAAGAGAGTCTACAACCCAAAGGGCTGGGGCCTCAGTGATCACCGTGGGGGCTCTGTGCCTCTGAAAGAACCAAGGGGCTGGAAGACTTCCTCGGCTGCTTCTGAGCCTGAGGACAGTGAAGGCCTCTGCCCTGCCGAGCGTCTGCGGTGGGGCCTGCGCTCGCTTCCCGAGGCCGCACCACAGACACTGTGATGTGTGACGGCCTCCCGGGACACCCAGGCCGCGGGGGCCGGTGAGACCACCACCCTCCGTCCGGAGGCTTTACCTGTTCGTGAGCCCGTCTGTGGGCGCGGGGCTACCGTGCGTGAGGACAGGGACGTGAGGTTGGCGCCCCGCCCCCCGGCCAAGGCACCTCAGGTCTCTTCAAAGAGAATTACAGACCGAAGAGACCAAAGCATAGCCCTGCCAGCCTCACCGTGCGCGTCCCCGTGACTCCCAGGGAACGCGGTAGGGGCTGGGGACTGAGGGCGCCCATTTCTTTGTGCCCAGCACACATCCCCGCACCCCTCCCCCACACACACACACACACACTCAGCGGCCTCCTGGGGACACGCCAGCCAAGCTCCTCACGGAGGGGCGGCAGGGGGGTGACACGGACCGTGGGCTCCTCTTGACTCTTCCCCATCCAGCGTCCGCGCCTCTCCCCTCAGGGCGACGAGAACAAGTCCGTGCGCGACCGGTTCAATGCGCGCCAGTTCATCTCGTGGCTCCAGGACGTGGACGACAAGTACGACCGCATGAAGGTGAGGACCCTGTGCCCTCCCCCGCCCGGGCGGCAGCGGGGGCGGGGGAGGGGGCAGCTGCTGCCGGATCCCCCGTTTGCAAGTGACAGTGTCAGACCCCGTGAGCCCGGCTGATGCCTTCAGGGAGCTGAGGTCTCCCCGCCCCCCATGTTGCCTCCTTAGAGTGTCTTCCCTCCTGTCCAGGTGTGCGGGGAGCAGCTCCTGTCACCAGCTGGCGGTCAGACCTCTGTGGGACCCCACCTTGAGCCCTCCTCAAAGGTCACAGCACACACCCATCACCACTGCTCTGGACGTGCTGACCAGTGCAGCAGCCAGAGAGCATGGGTGGGAGCTAGAGAAAGATTAGCAAGTAAGAAGCGAATCCCCACGTGCAGGCGCTAGGGCCGCCCACGAGAGCCAACAGACTCGGGGGCACAGTGGGCACCACCCTGGGGCAGCTCCAGGAGGCAGGGCCTGGGGAGGGGGGTGCACACCGCCGGCCTCCCTAGGGCTCTAGGGGGCTGGGGGAAGGGGTCCGGAGCTCTCCATCCTCCCCGCCCCGGGGAGCCTGCTCTTGGAAAGGAGGACCGTGTTTCCCGGAGGCCGGCCTTACCTGCGTCCCCTCCCTCACTGACCCGTGACCGCGGTGCCACAGCAGCGCACGCACCTGGGAAGGTGCTGGCGTGGGGTAGCCAGAGCCCAGAGCAGAGAGGAGCCCGCTTGGCGTCCACGGTCTCGGGCAGGTTCCGGGGAAGCTCCAGGATGCTGCCGCACCAAGTCCCGCCAGCCGGGCCCACAGGCTGCAAGGGGGGGGAGGGGGGGAGGAGGCTTTCCTAGAGCAGACGGGAGTGGTGACGACATTAAGATCGGTGTTGGGCGATAGAAACGCCACACGAGCCCCACGCCCCGGATGTACCAGAGAACTCATGAAACCAGTGAGAGGCGAGGTGGCTAGAACGATGAGCCCAATAGGTCGAGTCCGCACGGGTTCGGAGACGTGGCCCCGGCGCAGCGTGGGGTGGTGTCTTTTCCGGAAGACCAAAGACGGAGCACTTAGAGCCCCTGTCCCCCCTCCCCGCTCCCCTCCACACACTCCCAGCTACTTTAAGGCGAATTAGAGACGGCGATTCCCCGCCGTACACATGCGCTTGCGCACATCTGAGCAAGCGAGACGCGCTGTGACGTCAGACTGCTCACGTCCGCTTCTCTGTCCGTGTGTGCTGCGTCCGTCCCAACCCCCCTCGGCGATCCCGTCCGAGTCCCCGTGTCCGCTCTCACCTTTGCCCGCCAGCGCCCCGGATACGGAGCCGCTACGGCACTGCCCGCGAGGACCTGCTGCCGGGGTTCAGTGCCCACAAATCCCAAACGCTCCCGGCCTAGGTGACGCGTCACCAGCCGTGAACGAGTGCAGAGTGACACTGCCGAGATTCCGCTGCAACGCCCGGGGTGGGGGGCGGGGCGCTGGGCCTCACGACTCCTGGGGCAGGGCGTGGGGCGAGGGCGCAGGACCGAGGTCTCGCCTCGGCGCCCCTCACCTGTCGCGTTTCCCGCAGACGTGTCTCCTGATGCGGCAGCAGCACGAGGCCGCGGCCCTGAACGCCGTGCAGCGGATGGAGTGGCAGCTGAAGGCCCAGGAGCTGGACCCCGCCGGGCACAAGGCGCTGTGTGTGCACGAGGTGCCCTCCTTCTACGTGCCCATGGTCGACGTCAACGACGACTTCGTGCTTCTGCCGGCCTGACGCCCCGCGGGACGGCCACACGGGACACAGGCGAGGGCCGCACGCGTCTGCCCGGCGCCGCTGCCGAGTCCAGGCAGTGCAGGGAGACCTTGTCCCTCGGGCGGGGACGTCCAGGGAGAGACCCCGCACTTGGGCCCTCCCCCCGGGAGCTGCCGCGGGAGCACGAGGAGACGGCGGCCTCGGGGTCTGCTTTCCAGGCGGCTGCACGGGCATTTCAGGAGCTGCAGAACGGATGTATTTTTTACAATCTCCTGTTCCATTCTGATCAACTACAAGAAAGAAAATTAAGGCGGCCACCCCTCACGGACAGTGACCTCCGGGTCGGAGGGCGGGGACGGGCTTCGGGCGGGCTGGGATACTGTGGCCGCCCGCCCGCTGCGGAGGGACACAGAGCCGGGACTCTCGGGTTGTGTTTTTAATGGAGTCAAATCCACGTGGTTTGTATATTTTTTCCTTTAATCTTGGGCATTTTGTTTCTCTTTCTGAGAACATAACTTGAAACACTACAGAGCCAATAATCATATAAAAAGTGTACCCGTAAACGCTGTACAGTTTTATACACATTCACAATGTACTTTTGCTGCCTTCTAGATAATTTATTTTGCAACACATTACTGCACAGTTGTAAATAACTTATGTACTGTAACATCACTTCAGTTATGTGTAAAGAAATAAATAAATTAATTAAATGCTCTTTGTACACGACAGGCCCTCTCCAGGAGGGGCCGACGTGCGGGACCCACGGGGGCTGCCCCACTGGACCACCACACTGTCTTCAACTACGTTGCTCCCCAGTTACTACCTTTTTTTTTTTTTTGAAACTAATTTTTCCCTTTTCCAGTCTTTACTGGGTCCCAAGCCCCACCCCCACCAAGCTGCACAGCTCACAGCGGGGACAGGGATCCCTGAGCCATTCATGTCCTTTTCCCCCGGGCAGCCAGACCTGGGCTTGGGGACAGAGAGGGCCAACCCACCTCCCCCCGGAAGGAAACAAGAGTCACTCGCTCCTGGGGCAGCAGGTCCCGTGCTGTGTGGCCTTGCAAAGACCATCGTCCGGCTCTGTGCCCAGAGCAGGAGCCGCCACCCTCCCCCCCCCCCCGGGGGGGGGGGGGCTGGCAGGTTCCCCAGCGAAGCTGCAGCTGTGCAAGGGTCCCGACCACTGGGACCCCCATGCTGCCAGAACCAGCTCAGAGGACAGGAGTGGGAGGTGTGCGCCCCGCCCCACGCCCTTCTGGGAGGAGATGCTCGGGGATGAGACCCGGCTGGCCTAGGGCCGCCTTCTGCACAAGGACTCCCAAAGTGGCTCCTTCCTGAGGCCGCTCTCACCGCACCAGACGCCCAGCCCCCAGCACGCAGGGTGCTGTGGACACGTGGGTGTGGAGGTGCGGGGTGGACCTCCTCGCGCACGCCCTGGGGCACGACCCGTGGCCTCCCCTCCGCCTCCTATACCTGAGCCACGGAGGAACCCCGGGGGGAGCAGGCGCCCAGCTCCGCAGGCCTGCGGGCCCGGGCGGGGGACGGGGCCAGGCCCTCGCCGAGTCCACGCGTGGGACGGAGGGGGCGGGGGAGGTCGCCCTCTCCCTCCACGGGACTCCTGGGCCCCCCCTCGTGTGCTGGCCTGGGGATTGGGGAGGGCAGAGCCGCACCGCCTCCCGGACACGAATCAGTTTTCTGGTCTCAGAGCCGGGGCCGCAGCCGCGCGTCCCCGCTGCCCGGTGCTCCCGTGCAGAGTCTCGGGGTCGGCAGCTTCAGGCCCCGACCTGCCGGCCGTGCGCGTGCGTGGGGGGCGAGGGAGCGTGCACGGGCCACGCACAGGGGGTTTGGACGGCTCGGCCTCGGAGCCGTGCGGGACGGGTCGCGGTGGCCCTGCGGGCTCCGGCAGGTCCGTGCGATGCTGGCCCAGTGTCTCCTGGGCGCCGCCCCGTCCCCATCCTGCCGCAGAGGCACCCGACCCCCGTGCTCCTGTCCGGGCTGCGAGCGCAGGGGTGAGCACAGGGAGACCCTTAGTCCCCAGAGAACGTTCCTAAGTAAATTCGAAGAACAGAGGCTGTCTGTGGTTTGCTCCCAGCGTCCACCTGTGTCTGGGCAGGAGTCGTCCGTGCGGGTGTTTGCAGAACCCCCACGAGTCCAGAACTGCACCTGGGGCCCCTGCCGACTGTCCCTGAGGACTGTGGCTGCAGGTGTGGGTATCGGGGGCCCCTCAAGAGGGTCCGGCTCTGGCGGGAAGAAGGCAGCGCTTGGCCCGGGCTCGGACACAGATGGGTGACTTCCCTACCAGTCACAGCGTCCACCACCCTGGAGCTCTGAGCCTCCGTAGACGCTGGTCGCTCTTCTGCCCCTCAGAGCCTCTCAGAACCAGACTCAGGTGGCAGCACTGGATGGGGGCCCAGTGCCCCCCCCCCCCCACAGTGCTGCGGGCCAGCGGGGCCAGCACGCCTGCTCGGGGCACACGGCCCTTCCGTCCTGGGAGCGAGGGCCAGGGTTGTCCCTGGCTGAGAGGGGCTGCGGGAGGACACCGTGTTTCTCTGACCCGCACAAGATGGCGACAGCAGAGCCTGCGACCCGGAAGCAGGTGAGGGGTTTTCATGAAAAGCCATGAGCAGCCTCCCTCTTCCCCCCAGAAGGCAGCGGAGAGGACATTCTAGAAGCACAGGAACCCGGAGGGGGGCTGCCCACCTGACCGGGTGACACTGCAGTGTCCAGGCCCATCCTGAGATGGCCGGAGGACAGGATCTCCACGGGCTCGGGGCTCCAATTCTGACTGGACGCCTGAGGCTGAGCTTGACAGGAAGAGAGGGCTCCCGGCCACACGGGCACGGGGCCCCCAGCAGCCTGCTCCACTTCCTTCCGGGGCAGAGGGAAGAGGGACGAACACCGCCCCGAATGCTTGCTTCCTTATGTTGGGGACTTCGTGACACAGGCACCGGCCGCAGCCGGCCCGGCTACTCCCTCTTCCAGACCCAACAACCCACTTCTGGTCACACAACCAAGAGAAACCCATGCATATGGGCAGAAACAGCATCACTGAAGACCAAACGTACTGGGGGGAGCCCGGGGGGGGGGGGCAGGGTTGCCTGGGGCTCAGTCAGGTGAGCATCCAGCTTCCGCTCTGGTCACGATCTCACGGTTTGGGAGTTCGAGCCCCGCGTTGGGCTCTGTGCTGCCAGCTCCGAGCCTGGAGCTGCTTCGGATTCTGTGTCTCCCCCTCTCTCTGCTCCTCCCCTGCTCAAACTCTGTCTTTCAAAAATAAATAAAGATTAAAAAAAAAGAAGAAGAATAGATTGCCCACACATAAAGCAGTGCTTCTCGACCTCGGTACTGCTGACCCGTGGCCCTAGGAGTCTCGTGACCGGTTTCCTCCACGTTGTAGGGCGCTCGGCAGCACGCGCGGCCTCCACCTACCGACGCCGGCAGCGCCCCTCAGAGTGGTGACCACCACCGTGTCTGCACGTCGCCAAACGTTCAGGGGACGGGGCGAGACCACCCCCGAGAGCCGCTTACGGACAGCGGCGAAGGCGAACGGAATCCAGCCGCGGTGCCCCTGGAACCGCACGGCTCTGCTCGTCTAAAGTTCACCAGAAGAGGAAGGCAGAGCTGCCGTGCGAGCGGCCGGCATGGGCCACCGCGCAGAACCCCCGGGACGCGACGCTTGCGGGGGCTGCCGCGAGACACCGATTCCTGACCTCGGCACTGACTAAACGGGGAGGCTCCGTGACCACTCACCACGGTGAATGTGTTCTGTGCGTCTTTTGTTCCGTTTCACAATTAAGCAGATACTTAAAGAAAGGCATGTCTGCATTTTCCCCAGGAAGCCAGGATGATATTCCAGAACATACTTTAGAAAACGCGGTGCCAGATACCAAGTTAAGATGGCGATCTGAGCCTTTACCTTCCAGTCAAAATCCCCCCAAAATGAGAAAGGGCAGATGACAAATTCAAAGGAGTCCCGGTCTCTCACAGATCGGAATCTCAGACAAATGAAAAAGATAAAAGAGGGCGAATTCACTCATCCGACGGAAAACAAAGCAGGGCTTCTAGAACAGCAAAGACAGACCTTCAAAAACCCCGGTAACAGCAATAAGAACATTGGAGCGGGGCCGGGGGAGGCTCCAAATCAACGACCAACACGGTCAGAACCCTGGAGATTATCGGGGGCTTGTTACAATCCAAGGAGCGATCATTCCGGAAAAACAGCTAAATCTCTGCAGCGAGCCGTGTGTCATTTCCATTCCCTCGTTTCCGTTCTCGGTCCAGCTCCACGGTAGTCTTGAAAACCGGCAACCCGGCAGGATCAGAGGGCTCGGACCGAGTGTGGGTCTCCTCAGGTGTCCTCCCATCTCCAGGACACTGTCACCACTGGACTTGTCCGGCAGCTCCCCGGAAAAGCCCCATTCCTGGAGCTCACTGTGTGACCAGACTCAAAATTCACCCAGTGGGAAAAAGCCCTTTCCCCACAGGTTGTGTCAAAAGCAATCAACGACAGCTGCCTGAGATGACACCGGGGACAGCAAACGAGCCCGGCCACAAACTCGAAAAGCAAGGTCTGGGGAACGAGATGTCCACGGTACGCCGACCGACGCTGGGCCACGTTCCTAAGGGTCTAGAAGGCCACGTGCACGTGCGGGTCTGGGCACAGGCTCAGGAAAGAGCTTAGAACGTCCAATTTTCTCACTTTGGGCTAAACTGGAAGCCTGTGGAGGCAGGAAGCGGAGGCCGACGGGAAGCGAGCCCCAACCCGACAGAAGAACCTTTGGGGAAGCGTGGGGGAGACTTGCTGGATCAAGGCTTTTAAGGAACTTTCTGTCCCATCACTAGCTTAGCAGCAAGCTCACGGCACAAAGACAGCACTGCCCTCATGCGACACAGAACTTAGACTCCACAGCACCAGTCGAGGAAAGTCACTGAGCAGGAAGCAGAAGCTGCAGCCAACAAACAAAGTAAAATAAATCTGGGGAACTGATTTCCAGAGTCACCATGTTATATCATTTAAAATATCTACTTTCAGGGGCGCCTGGGGGGCTCGGTCGGTTGAGCGGCCGACTTCGGCTCAGGTCATGATCTCGTGGTCTGTGAGTTCGAGCCCCACGTCGGGCTCTGCGCTGACAGCTCGGAGCCTGGAACCTGCTTCGGATTCTGTGTGTGTGTGTGTGTGTGTGTGTGTGTGTGTGTGTGTGTGTGTGTCTGCCCCTCCCCCACTCATGCTCTGTCTGTCTCTCTCTTTAAAAATAAAAATAAATGTTAAAAAAAATTTTTTTAAGGCAAGAAACTGGGAATTCTGCAGTTGAAAGTGCAGGAATGGAATCTGAGTGAACAGAAAAGGACATGAAGATAAGTCAGTTGCGATGATCAAATTGAGGAACGGGGGGGAAAAAAAAGAATGAAGGAAAATGGACAGCGTTTCGGAGACCTGTTGGATGTGATCAAGTGTTCCAACGTGTGCGTCCGGGGGGTCGCAGAAGGAAAGAGAGACAGGGGGAGAAAGACGGGTGACTGTCCGCGTCGACCGGATAGGCCACGATGCCAGAATGCAGTCAAATGTTATCGATTGCAAACGCTTCCGCGAGAAAGAAGGTGGGGGTCAACGGCTAGAATCTGAGTGAAGCAAATGGCCGTCCGTAAAGCGGATGAGGCTCGAGCAATCAGCCAGAGGCCTTGGCGGCAGGTGTGCCCCAGGGAGGAGGGAACTCTCCAGCAGACTGCTTTCAGACCAGAACGCGGCACCCGCTCTTCCCCGGTGTCCAGCCTGCGGCCTCACCTGAGATCCCGGACTCGGCAGGCTCCGCAGCCACGCACACCACTCCTCCGAGTCCGTCCCTCCGCCCCGCCGCCTGCTGTTGCGCCCGTTTTCCTGCGGAACCCCGATGCCCTTGGCAAAGACTCAAGATCCAGCTTTTAGAAATCACGTTCAAATAACGAAGAGAAGTCGTGTCTAAAGAATTAATATGACAGGAGTCAGAGAATGCCACTCACAAAACAGAGGATACAGATAAAGAATTTTTTTAAGATGAAAATTGTTGAAAAGCGCCACAACTGAATTTGAGGCGGGGGAAGGATCCACAAACTTGAAGACAGGTGAAGTAAGTTGGTCGTGTTTATATATTTATATGTCTATCTGCATCCAAAGTGGGGCTCGAACTCGCGACCCCAAGATCAAGAGTTACATGCCCTACCACCTGAGCCAGCCAGGTGCCCCCGGCTGGCTTAGCTGGCATAACTGCGAGAAAAAAGAGTGAGAAAACAAAAACTGAACAGAGTCTCAGAGACCTGCTGGGTGCTCTCGGGCGCGTCCGTGTGCACTGGGAGCTCCTAGGAGAGCAGAAATGGGCAGAAGGCATATCCGAAGACACGATGGCCCAAATTCCTCAAATTTGACAAAAACCAGTAACCTGTATCCAAGAAGCTCAACGAACTCCAAGCAGAGTAAACCCAAGAGATCCACACGTAGACGCGTCATCACCTAACTGTCAAAAGCCACAGAAAAGAAGAAAATCTCGAAAGTGGCAAGGGATGCCCTTTGAGACGCGGGAGGGAACACGGCCCAAACTGCTCAGAGACGACGATGGCGGTGAGCGACCCCTTCCAGGAAACGGAGAAATCAGGACATTTCCGGATGAACAAAGCCAAAATTCACCGCCAGACCACCCGCCCTTCAGAAATACTGAAAAGTGTCCTTCAGGCTCGATCAGGAAACACCGAATAGTAACTTGAATCCGCAGGAAGAAATAAAAAAACCCACTGGTTTTCGTCATAACTGATGAACCGGCCAGATGCCCCTCAACCTTTTTTTTTAATAGCTCACAATTACAGTAAAATGAACAGTAAATGGAGTACCAGAAAATGCCTAGAACAAAAAAGAAGGGAGCAGTAGAGGAAGTGAGGAACAAAACAGATTTGTGACCGAAAACAGCAAGAATGTCGGAAGGTCTGTCAGTAATTTAAGTGCAGGTGGATGAGACTCTCCCGGAAAAAGGGACAGGGTGGCAGGCCTTATCTTCCTGATTATGGCTCAACTACGTGCTACCTCCACGGGGCTCCGCAGAGCCCGTCGGGCCGGAGACGCCACACGCCGGGGCCCGGCCCTTCCCGAGGGGTCGACAAGCCCCCGGAGACCCACCCGGAGACTGTGCACAACGCCGCGAGCCAGCCGGGCGTCCACCGGCCCGGCGGCCACCGCAAAGGACCCGTTCTCAGGTGCAGACGGAGGCTTTTCCGGGAGAGACCGTAAGTCGGCCGTGAAAAAGCCTCAGAAAATTTTAAAAGGCTGAGATAATACAAAGTATGTTCTCCAACCACAATAGAATGAAATCAGAAATCGGTAACGGGGAATCTGGAAAATTCAAAAACTATGTGGAAACTAAGCACCACGCTCCTAAACAAAGAAGAAATTACAAGGGAAATTTAAAAATACTTTGAGATAAATCAATAGAAAAAAAATTGAGCTCCCACACCACACAGTTAACGAAAGTGGGGGAGGGGCGCCCACGGAGGCGGAGGGGGGAGGGGCGCCCACGGAGGCAGAGTGCTTTTCTCAGTAGAGCCACTGAGGCTGAGGCAACCAGGAGGGGCCCGGGCTGGGGAGAGGCTTCGGGAGCGGCCCAAAGGCCGCGAGGGGTGCAGAGCGGAGGGGGGGGCCCAACTGCAGCTCACGGTGCGGTTCACCCGCGAAGTGAGGCGGAACACGCCCTCCCCCACCTCTGCCGGACCCACGGAGGGACGACAGAGGCGCTGGAGTCGGCGGAAGCAGGCGCCTCGGGTCAAGGTCGTGAGCGGCCCGAGGGGGCCCGGAAAACACCAGATTCTGGAGTCCTGCCGAGCCAGCCCGAGCTTGCCTTTGCCAGAAAGCGGACAGAGAGAGGGGACGGGAACGGAGAAACCTTTTCTTCCGGGGACAGGAGCTAGGAACGGAAGGGGAGCCCCCGATGCTCCTCGGATTCTCGTTCCCTCCGTCGGCTCATCGTCTCCGGGCCCGGCAATTCTGCAGCAGCACTGGCGCCCCGGGTCCAGAGCTGGGGGTGGCACCGGGGCAATGTTCTCAGGAAGGAAAACGTCCTCTGCCCAGAGCAGCTGTGACACGGAGGGGGTGGGGCCGACTCCCAGGGCTGTCTTCTCCACTGTCCCCTGCATCGGCCTGAGTTCTCCCCAAACAGCCCAGGTCCAGCCAAGTTCGTGGCACAGCGGGGTAGCCAGAGGCCCGTTTCCGCCCAGAGGCTCAGAGGGGGGAGGGGAGAGAGACGCCCGGAAATAAAGAACCAAGAGAGAAGCTCAGAAAAGTGGCCCGGTGAGGCGTGAGGCGGTTTGAGTTCCAGGGCGCAGCCCCACCCAGGCCCCGTGGAGCTGTTCCTCAGGAGCACACCACACACTGTGGGGACAGGACAGGCCCGCCCAGGGCACAGGCTGCCATCTGGGACATCAGGCTTTGAGAGCTCAACGGACTTTGGAAGCACGGCCCACAGGAGGCAGGCGGAGCTCAGCCTGACTCTGTCCAGGTGGGCGGCCTGACAAAAGAAAAGGCGCCGTCCTCACAGTTTGGAAACAAAACCCAGGATCCCCTAAGCCCAGGATGCGAGAGCAAATTCTTCAGCGTATGAAAAGCACAAACGTTTCAGTCCACACGGGAAAAGACAACCGCACATGCCAATCCGAAACGGCACAGATGTTGGAAACACCTGACAGACGCGTTAAAGGAGTTTTACGCAAACACTCCCAGGAAGCATTCCTTCAACGACCGTTAAAACAGAACTTTGCGTAAAAGAAATAGAAGAGACAAAGAAAACCCAAGTTG
Source organism: Felis catus (assembly GCF_018350175.1). NCBI lineage: Eukaryota > Metazoa > Chordata > Mammalia > Carnivora > Felidae > Felis > Felis catus. Next base: position 61,055,993 of record NC_058382.1, on the reverse strand, counting down.
AAATTTTAGAACCGAAGAATAAAGTGAGGAAAAACCCCTCACCACACGGACAATAGCAGAAAGGGAAGAGTCAGCAACCTTGAAGGCAGGTCCGTGGAGCCTTATTCAATCTGAATTACAAAGTGAGAAAACACTTGTTATTTATTTTTTTCTCGAACGGATCTTCAGCGTTTGGGGGACACCAACAAAAGGTCTGACATTCAGGTCACTGGAGCCCCAAGAAGGAAAAGAGAAAGAGGAGGGTGGTGAAAAACACTTCAGGAAGTAAAAGGCTGAAAAATGTTCCAAGTTAGGCAAAGAGAAAAACCTATGATTCAAGAAGCTAAGTAAATCCTAAAGAGAATAAACCCAAACAAATCCTAATCGAACTGCTGAAAACTAAAGAAAAAGAAACAAATGTCTGAAAATGAGATTACGAAAACAACCTCATCTCCAATAGCTTCACAAAGAATAAAATGGTGAGGGATTAACTTAATCAAGAAGGTGAAAGGCACACAAGTGAAAACTACAAAACAGAGTGGAAAGAAATGAAATGAAACCCAAGTAAACGGAAACACGGCCCATGTTCACGGACCGCGAGGTCAACGCTGTTCAATGTCAGCACTGCCCAAAGTGATCTGCAGCTTCGGTACCGTCTCCATCAATGTCCTAAGGACAAGTTTCTTCGCATAAATAGGAAAACCGTCCTAAAACTCGTATGGAACCTCCAGGAAACCCAAACAGCCAAGAACACAGCGGGCGCACTCACACCGCCTGCCTTCAAAACCACCCCCAAGGTACGGGGATCACGGCAGCGTGGGGTGGCCACACAGACGCGCGGGCCGGTGAGACAGGAAGTCCGGGAACAGACCTTCGCACGGGTGGCCAAACGACTTCCGGCCATTGTGCCGAGACCGTACGAGGGGGATGAGGTCGGTCTTCTCGGCACCCGGCGCTGGGAAAACTGGGCGTCCGCAGCCCAGAGCACGCACTTGGACCCTCCCCTCACACCATCACGCAAAAACTCGCTCCAAGCGGATCAAAGACCTACACGTAAGGCCTGAAACTGTAAAACTTGGAGGCACACAGAGGACAATAGTCTCGCGACACTGGATTTGGTTACGATTTCTGGACGGGACGCCAAAGGCACAGGCAACAAAAGGGAAGACGGACAAACTGCACTTCATGAACATTTTTTTTTGCATATAAATAAATTAGGTTTATTGCTGAATTTTCCCATTGACATTATAGAAAAAAATTTGAAAACACTGAAGTTTCACAAATTATGGCAGCCCAATAGTTTTAAACATCCTTTATCAAAAAAAGCACAAAAGTGACATTAGAAATATTTGTTGAGGGAAAGCAGAGCATCTGACGGCAAAGAAGTACAAATCCAGACAACGAACGGCACAAACACAGCACTCACGGGGCCGTCGCCGCCCAGAAGTCACTGCCCGCGTCGCGATCTAGGTTCCGGTTGAGGCGCTACACGCTGTCTGTCAATTAGCCTGTCCGGGCCCCGCCTCCCTCTCGTCAGAAAGGAGCCGCTGCTGGGATGAAATCCCGCGCACGGCCTGGAGAGCGAGGAGGGCCGGCCCCCGCCCTGCTTCCCGAACAAGAAAACGGTCCATACAGAGATGGCTTTGGCGCTTTAGCCCTTAACCTTGCCCCGAACCACGTGACTTGGAAACTGGCTCCTCACGTGACGTTTTGGGAACGTCACATCCTGTCCGTACTTTTCTTAACCTACGGCACGTACAGTAAGATTCTCTGATGCCGAAACACAACAGGTCAGGCCTCTGTGGCCACTCGTTCGGAGAGCTTTCTTCTTAATTCTCACCGCACAGTTACCAGCCCGTTTTGGTTTCGGCTCCCTTCTCGGGCTGAATTAAGGCTCGGGCTTAAGGCGAAGGTCGAGTCTTGGTGGGAGTCTCTTGAGGCCGAACACACACACCTGCTCTCCCCTTCGCCCCGTCGGACGACGTAGCGTCTTGTCCGGGTGATCAGAGACAGAGACACACGCGCACATCCAAGGACAGCACCCGGAGCAAAGGCGGCTGTCCCCTGCGGCCCGAACGGCGTCACCGAAGCGACGGGGGGGAGGGACACCGGCGGCCGCTGCAGGAAAGCCCTTCCCGGCGCCGTCCGTGGGCCGGACCGCGCAGAAGCCGAGCGGCTCAGCCCCTGCGAAGGAGACGAGAAACCAGTGCCACCGCGGAAAAGCCCTTCCTCTCTAATCTCAGCTCCATCTGACAAGCGGACGTCAACTGATGTCGCGACGACCCCTAACGGAGACGCGTGCCTGTTTCGCACCCGAAGGGAGGTGTCTGAACTCCGTAAAACTCTGCCAAAACCCAGCCCTGCAAATCCCAGACACCACGCGGCAGGAGCCAGGGCGCAAACCCCAACGACGGATTCCCTTCCACCACCACTTGCGCGGCCTGAGCTGGTTTCCACTGGCCGAGGGTGACCCTGGGTGACCCTGGGTGACCCCCCCCCCCCACCAAGCAGCATGAAAACCGGAGTCCGCCGTGACCTGCCGAGTGTCCGCTTTGACGTTAACACGGCACGCTCAGCGGCGCGGACGTGTCCTTCCGCCGGGGCCGTGTCCTTCCGCCGGGGCCGGGCGTCTCCTTCCGCCGGGGCCGGGCACCTGGGGCGCCCAGCAGCTCGCAGCTGGGAGAGCCGTCCTGCGCCGACCTCCACCGGTTCGTCGGGGCCGCCCGAGACGTCTTCTCTCGGAGATGCCTCGAATCTCCCCAGACCACCACTTTCTTTAGCTGAGCTTCCCACGCTTGGCCACAACTCGGTAACTTCGGCGAGACACGCGCCGTGGCCGGAAAGTAGACTTCTCGGACTGATGTCCCGCGTCCCTCGCGACAGCTGTGCTATGAGCCGCGGCCACCAGGTCACCACCGCCAAGCAGCAGAACTCGAATAATAAACTGACACTTTCTCTCAGGGCAGCCACGGCTCCCGACGGCCCCGCGCGGCGCTGACCTTCAGGAGCCTTGGTAAATGTCGTGCCGCAAAAGACACTGCCAGCGGGGTAAAAAGGCAATCCGCCGGACGGGAGAAAACACCTGCAAATGGCGCCTCTGTGAGGGACCACCCGGGGTATATAGAGAACCCCTAAAACTCAACAACAAAAACGCAACTCAATGCAAAAACGGGCAAAGGGCTCGAAGCCGCCTTTCGCCAAAGAGAACGGGCTTCACTGTTGAGCCGGTACGGAGTCCCGTGTTACGAGGCGAAAGGGCTCCGGGGACGGGTGGTGGGGACAACATTCTGACTGTACTCAGTACCACTACGCTGTCCCCTTAAAAGCGTTTAGGATGGTGAACTTTAGGGTATGTGTGTTTTGACACAACCTACAAAAGAAGAAAAACGTACGTAAAATGAAAACATTTCTGTCACCCGGAAGCGGAAATAATCTCAAGGAAACGCAGGCTACGAGATCCATTAAAAGAGGGCCTGCAGACAGAAGGAAAACGGTGTGAGACGGGATTCTGCATCCACGCAGAAAAACGATTTCCGGAACGTGAACTGCATGGTTAACCACAGAACACCGATCTCACACCTTTGCTTAAAGCAGAACTGCCTGTTTAGAAAGGAAACATGCATCACGGGCACGACAGCACACACGACATGAGACCTACAAGAACAGGGACGGCAGCACGGGAGAAACGGCCGTGCGCCCCTGTAAGGTGCGTGCATGTGAAGCGACACCCTGTCACTAGAGGGCAGGCTTTTTAACATCTTAACATTACATGCTTTTAGCCATATGTTAAAACCCCCAAAGCAGAGCACAGACCAACGAAAGTATAGCTAACATGACAACAAGAGAAATAAAGTGAATTCATAAAAACGATCCCAAAGCAGAAACAGAGGGAAAACGAACAAAGAGACGGGAAGGACAGCGTGGTGACGGACTCAGTCACATCAAGTGTGAAAGTTCCCAACATCCCAACCAGAGCAGAAACTGTTAAACGGGATGGAAAATCAAGACTCGACTCTATGCTGCCTACAAGAATCCACTTTATGGGGCGCCTGGGGGGCTCAGTCGGTAAGGTGTCCGACTTCGGCTCAGGTCATGATCTCACGGCTTGTAGGTTCGAACCCCACGTCGGGCTCTGTGCTGGCAGCTCGGAGCCTGGAGCCTGCTTCCGATTCTGTGTCTCCCTCTCTCTCTGCCCCTCTCCTGCTCATGCTCTGTCTCCGTCTCTCTCTGTCTCTCAAAAATAAACAAACATTAAAAAAAAAATCCACTTTAAGTAGAACACAAGCAGGTTGAAAGTAAAAAGACGGAAAAGATAAACCGCACTAACACTGGAGGCGTGATGTGGGGTTTACAGATCCATTTTTCAAATTCAAAGGAATAAAGTTTAAAAACTCAAAATATCCTGGGGCCCCTGGGTGGCTCAGTCAGTTGAGCCTCCGACTTCAGCTCAGGTCGTGATCTCACGGTTTGTGGGTTCGAGCCCTGCATGCAGCTCTGTGTTCACAGCATGGAGCCTGCTTGGGTCTCTCTCTATCTCTCTCTCTCCCTCCCTCCCTCCCCCACTCGTGCACAAAGTTTCTCACAAAATTAAATTAAAAAAATTTTTTTTAATTTTAAAAAGAAACAAATGAACAAACGACAAAAGACAAGAAACACACTCTTACAGAGAACACACTGGTAGCTGCCAGACGGGAGTTGCAGGGGGAGGCGTCAGATACAGGCTGGAGGGGCAAGTATCATGATGGGTGCGAGCGAGCAAGGCAGGAACTGCTGAATCACTAGATTGTACACCTGATGCCAACAATACTGCACGGTGGTTTTCTTTTTTTTTTAGTGTTTTTATTTATTTTTGAGACAGAGAGCACGAGCAGGGGAGGGGCAGAGAGAGAGGGAGACACAGACTCTGAAGGAGGCTCCAGGCTCCCAACTTTCAGCACAGAGCCTGACACGGGGACCGAACTCACGGACTGTGAGATCGTGACCTGAGCCGAAGTCGGCCGCTCAACCGACTGAGCCCCCCAGGCGCCCCTCGCTGCGTGTTAACTACACTTAAATGAAAACAATATACAATCTGAATAGTTCTACATCTGTTAGACACTGGATGTGTAGTTTTAAATATTTCCATTAAAAAACCTCTGCTTCCTGATAGTTTCACTGTCGAATTCCACCAAACACTTAAGAAAGATATAATACAAACTCTATAGAAAATCTTCCAAAAAAATTGAAAAGGAAAGAATATTTTCCAACCCACTCCATGAGGCCAGTGTTATCCTATTTGGATATGCTACGTATCCAAATAGCCCAGAAAGAGGCAAAGACAACCATAGACCAGTATCCCCGATGAACAGGAAGACAAAAATTCTAAACAAAATTTTCATAAACCAAATTTAACAATCCACTAAAAGGATAACATATCATTACAAAGTAGGCTTTATTCCAGGAGTACCAAGGTTGGTTTGACATTCTAAGTTAACCCGTGTCATTCACCACGTTAACAGAGTAAAGAACAAAGTGATAACCCTATTAACAAAGGTTAAAAAAAACGACAATCCATGTAGATTCAGAAAAAGCTTTTTACAAAATCCACCGTCTGCTTGTTTTTTACGTGTATTTAAGTAATGTCCACACCCACAACCCCGAGATCAAGAGTCACACACTCTCTGACTGAGCCAGCCGGGCGCCCCCCCACACCCATAAAACTCCCAGAAAACTTGAATGAAAAAGGAATTTACACGCCCCCAAAAAGAGCCTCTCTGGCAAAGCTACAGCTAACATCATATTTAATGGTGAAAGACGGAATGTTTTGCCCTAAGATCAGGGCTAAGACAAGGATACTCTTTCTCGCCCCTTCTGTTCGGCGTCGCACAGGTCAATCCAGCCCTAAGAATAAGGCGAGCAAAATAAAAGGTCACCAGATTATGAGGCAAGAAGCGTGTCGGTCTGTATTTCTAGGCAACATGACTGCCTACTGAAAAATCAACGCAACCTTTCGACAACTGCTACCGGCTAGAAGATCAGTCTACAACCCCCCAGCATACTTCCCGCACGCACACCGCCGCGCAAGTTGACGCGAGCCAGCACGAGCCACTGCTTCCTGTCTGTTTGCTCGTTTATTTCTTTTAGAGAGAGCGTGCGCGCAAACTGGGGAGGGGCGGAGGGTGTGGGGACAGAGGATCCGGAGCGGGTTCTGCAGCTGTCGGCACAGAGCCCAATGAAAGGCTCGAACTCCTGAGCCGGGAGATCGTGACCTGAGCCGGGCTGGAGTCTTGACCAAGAGCCCGGGCGCCGCGCTGCTTCGCATTTAACGGAACGGCCGAAACGACGACGAGTGTGCTCGCACCCGGGCCAAAGAGCGTGCCGGTGAGGGCGTGGAAGAAACGCCATCCCGGCGAACTCGTGGCGCAGACATAAAACGGTGCGCCGACTTGGAAAACGGGTTTCTCAAAAGAAATTGCAGCACAAAAAAATGGTGACGTGAAAGTTCCAAAACCCCATCGCTCCATCGCGGCAGTGATTAAGCTAACAAAAACAGGATCGGCCTCTCAGAACTCTGGGATCCAACTTAACGTATAACGACCAGGAATGCTCAAAGAAATAAGCCCCTGAATTTGGGTCACGGGGTGTAGGGGGGTGTAGGGAAGAGCTGAGAAGACACAGGAAGCTCTGGGAGCCCTTCCCCCCCCCCCCCCCCCCCCCTTGCTGAGCCGGCGGAAACCATCTGGAGGAGCCCTTTGGGAACTCTGGAGGCCGGATGATCAATCCGCAGCAAGTCTTGATGAAGGGTCCAGGCAATTTAGGTGCAGCTCAGCCTTCTGCACGCGGGCACCCGCCACCTCGCACCCCTGCCGTGGGGGCCCGCGCTCCCGGAGGGGCGCGCTAGACGGGCGTGTGCAGGGAGGACCTGATCCCCAAAGACAGGGGTGCTGGCTGCTAATGGCTGTTTTTGTGACTAAAGGGCCAGAAAAAGGGACGGTGGTCATGATTTAACACTCCGTGGGCTGAAGTGGCTTTCTGGAGATGTAAAGAAATCGTATCTGTTTTCTGGTGGTGGTGGTTCCCTCCCCCCCCCCCCCCCCCCCCGCCCTGTTTTGGGAGCCGCACGTTTAAGGGAATCGTCAGGTCGCTGGCTGACTGCACAGCTAAGAGGAATCTCAGCGGCTCCCCCGCCACGAGGAACACACACTTGGCAGGGATCACCTGGCAAAGTCACAAATGAACAAATCCAGCCTTCGAGATACGGCAACCTTTAAAAAATGCGCAAAAATGACCCACAGAGTTACCACAGCATGGTTCCCAAAAAGCCGCTCCCCGAGAAAAAATTATAAAACAGAAAGAAACCGGAAACTTCGTCTCGTTCATAAGGGAACGTCTTTTGGCAGAAACTATCCCTGAGGAAGCATCATCATAGGTGTCAGGCAAACTGTATTAACCATGTTTTTATTTAATTTTTTTTTACCGTTATTTATTTTCGAGACAGGAGAGAGAGACAGAGCGCAAGCGGAGGAGGGGCAGACAGGGAGGGAGACACAGAACCCGAAGCAGCTCCAGGATCCGAGCCGTCGGCACAGAGCCCGACGCGGGGCTCCAACCCACAAACCTTGACCTGAGCCCAGGTCGGATGCTTCACCGACTGAGCCCCCCAGGCGCCCCAGTATTTCATATGTTTAAAAAGTGTGGTGTAGGCCGTGACGGTTGGTTTTTTTCTTTGTTTTTTTGTAATCCAAGTACCAGGCTTAGGCTTTGATCCCGAGGTGTGCACTGCAAAGCCAGCTATGCCCCTAGATAAGAAACCAGGTTGCTTCCCCTGATGGAGGTTCCTTTGTTTTCAAGATCTTGGTTGATTTGGGGGGCACCTGGGTGGCTCAGTCGGTTAAACGTCCGACTTCAGCTCAGGTCATGATCCCATCTCACGGCTCACGAGTTCGATCCTCGCGTCAGGCTCTGTGACAGCTCGGACCCTGGATCCTGCTTCGGATTCTGTGTCTCCCTCTCTCTGCTCCTCCCCCGCTCGCACTCTTGTCTCTCTCCCAAAAATAAATAAAACATTAAAAAAAAAAAATCAAGATCTGCCTGACTTTAAAGTAAGTAAATAAGTAAATAAGTAAAGATCTTGGTTGATTGTGAAAACTGACCATTCGAGCCACTTATTTTTTTCTCTTCCTGCACTTTAATTCTAGCTTTTATGTTTGAAATTCGCCAACAGCGAGCCCACAAAACCCTGCCGTCAACCCCGAGAAAAGCGGAACCGCAGGCCCGGGCATGTGCTCTGTCCACAACCCTGCCATACGGGCCCCCGGCTGTTCTGTGTCACATCCAAGTCCTGTAAGTGACAAGCTTTTCGTTTTTTCAAAGTTTCCCGACGGTTATTGCCGAAAGACATCTTGCAATCATAGTGCGGACCACGAGGACCGGTCCTACCACAATACCGGCTATGGACGGGCCGACACGGCCCCAGACAATCAACCAGAGGAAACCACGGATAAAGGACTGAACTAAATCAGGAAAACGATGTGTGGTTAAATGGCAACATTAATAAATAGTATAGAAAGGAACCAAACAGATTCTGAAGCTACAAAGTACAATGACTAAGATGAAAAATTCACTAGAAGGGGGTCAGTGGATTTGAGCAGACCAGAAAAAGAATCCGCAAACTTGGAGACAGAAGAAATTATTCAGACTGAGAGGCAGAAGGAAAAACGGATGAGGAAAAACGAACAGAGCCTGAGAGACTCTTGGGACCACAAAACACGGCAAGACATGCATTATAGAAATTCCTGAAGGGAGAAAGGAGCAGAAAAATATTAAAGAAATGGCCCCAAACTCCCACGTTTGAGTAAAAAGAGGAACATACAAGTCCAAGAAGCTCAGTCAACTCCAAGCCAGATAAACTCAAAGCCAACCCAACAAACACGAGAGTCAGATGGCCGGAGACACACCGGAGAGCGGTGGGAGAGAAGCGAGGCATCACGTACAAGAGACCTCGGGAAAAGCGACAGCCGACTCCTGTTCAGACACCATGGAGGCCGCGGAGCAGTGGGAGGACATTTTTCAAGTCAGAAAAGAACTGTCAATCGAGAATTCTGTATCTGGCAAGACGGACCTTCAAGAGTGAAGAAAGAATGAAGACAGTTCCAGAAAAATCAGAGCTGCGATAGTTCATCACCAGACCTGCTCCACGGAAGCGCTATCAGGGGTCCTTCAGGGTGAAACGGAAAGACGCTGGACAGGAACTCCAAGTCGTGAGTAAAAACGAGGGGCACCGCTGCCTCAGTCGGCCCGGACGCCGTGACAAGATACCACGCTCTACGTGGCTCAAACCACATTCATTTCTCTCAGTTCTGGAGGCTGGGAGGTCTGAGCTCCAGAGGCCGGCAGGTCTGGAGAGGGCCCTCTTCCTCGCTTGTCCTCACACGGTGCAGAGAAAAGCGTCCCTCCCCTGTGTCTTCTTACAGGGGCAGCAATCGCATCCCGAGGCTCTACCCACAGACCTAATCACTTCCCACAGGTTTCGCTTCCAAACACCAGACGCTCCCCAATGCACTGGAAGTTAGGGCTTCGACACGTGAATTTGGGAGGGGCGCAATTCAGCACGGAGCACGGGGTGAAGGGACTCGAGAGGCGAAGTATAAAAACCAGCATTACCACGTCCTGAGTGGTTTTAACTCGTTTCCTGTAGCATTTAATAGGCAAATGCACTAAGTCGTTACAAGTCGATGTTAACAGGCACACAAGCTACAGATGTGAATTGTGACGACAGCAACACAAAGGGGGCAAAGAGATGTACAGGACAAGTGTTTGTAGACTTTTGAAACTAATTGGTATTATTCATACTGGTGTGTTCCAGGTTCAGACCAGGTTGTCACGTTAACTGTAATCCCTAAGGTCACCACTAACAGATAACGAAAACACACATAGAAACAGAAAGAAGGGAATTAAAATGGTATCGTTTTCCAATCAACAAAATACAAAGACAGGCTGTGATGGAGGAGCTGAGAACTAGCCAAACACATCTAAGACCGAAAACGAGCGGCAGAAGTAAATCCATAAGAAACTAGGCTGCTTCTACGAACATCCAAGTGGAATATAACTTAAAAGTTGTCACAAGAGGGGCGCCTGGGGAGCTCAGTTGGTTCAGCACCAGACTTGGGCTCAGGTCACGGTCTCACGGTCCGTGGGTTCCAGCCCCGCGTCGGGCTCTGTGCCGACAGCTCGGAGCCTGGAGCCTGCTTCGGGTTCTGGGTCTCCCTCTCTCTCTGTGCCCCTTCTTGGCTCACACTCTGTCTCTCTCTCTCTCTCTCTCTCTCTCTCTCTCTCTCTCTCTCTCTCTCTCTCAAAAATAAATAAACATTAAAAAAAATTTTTTTAAAGTTGTCACAAGACTCAAAGAAAGATATTACAGTTAATCTTAAAAAGGAAAGTCCAGGGGCGCCTGGGTGGCGCAGTCGGTTAAGCGTCCGACTTCAGCCAGGTCACGATCTCGCGGTCCGTGAGTTCGAGCCCCGCGTCGGGCTCTGGGCTGATGGCTCGGAGCCTGGAGCCTGTTTCCGATTCTGTGTCTCCCTCTCTCTCTGCCCCTCCCCCGTTCATGCTCTGTCTCTCTCTGTCCCAAAAATAAATAAACGTGGAAAAAAAATTAAAAAAAAAAAAGGAAAGTCCATCAAGGAGATACAACAACTGTAAACATATAAACAGAGAAACAGACAGTTCTACAACAATAACTGGAAGTTTTAGGTCCCCAGTTCCATAACAGATTGAGCAACCAGACAGAAATTTGGAATAGAAGACTCGAACCCATAGGCTAAGCAGACATCTGTAGAACGTCTTACCCAACAATAGCAGAATAAACTCTCTTCTCAAGTACACATGGAACATTCTCAAGGACAGATCACTTGTCAGGCCACACAACAAGCCCCCCTAAGTGTATTATTTTTTTAAATTTTTTCCCATCATCAATATTTATTGAGCATTTACAGTGTACTAGGCACAATAGAACACACAGAAAACATTGTCCCTGCTCTCGAGGAGCTTACATTCTAAAAGAAAAAAAAATACACCTCTTTTAAAAATGGTATTTTTGTTTGGTGTTTTCTGCGAGGTACTAAGGAAATAGTCCGTAGGGTGAGTTTTGGGTATAACTTAGCCCCATCATTATTTAAAGAGAGGAAGAGGAAGGATTTTAAAGGCAGACAACGACAGACCATTCAGGAAAGATAGGGTTTACAAGGAGATAAACACAATCTCATCAACTAAGGAGAGATTTGCTGCGGTAAATAGGATGAGGGAAATAGTTTGTGGGAGGCAAGCAAAGGAAGCAAGGGGTCCTCAGACATGGAGTGGAGCCAGAAAAATCATGCAGCCTTTTGTCCAAGTACACGGCCACCAAAGTAGGAATGGTTGGTGACAAGACAGAAGGCTAAAAAAGGTAATCCTGTACACCTGACAAATTGAAAGAATAAAGATCAAAGTTGAAGGCAGTCTATCACAAGATCAAGAAGTCCTTAAAAACAAAAGTGATTTGGAAGCACAAAACTTAGTTAATGCTACCCAATGTCATGATGGGCCAAGAACAAGAACATTGTGGCTTCCTAAGTTAGAAAATGCCATATACCAAAATTTTAAATGGAACACGGTACTTTTTTCCCGATCAATCTCCCGTCTGGAAAAAAAAAAAAAAAAAAAAACCACAAGGAGAAATATGGGACATGGTGGTTGGGAACAGTAGTAGTTACAGTAGTAGTATTTTGTTGTTACGATAAACTTTGTACTTAAGCTTGGTAAAAGCCCATTAGCTGCCAACAGGGAATAAGGAAAAAATTTCCAAAAATGTACAATCTCCTCTAGAGAAGTTTCAGAACCAAAAGACTAATTTACATGAAAAGCTGTAGAGAAAGTGGTTGAAAAGTCCATTCATAAACTTTTATTCCACTTATGTGAACTTAATACACGTGTTCGTAACAATTATGCTTGGATTGTTCGTGAAAATTTCATAAGACATTAAACAAAGCGAGCCATCATCTCAAGTTACTTCCCCGTTGACTATTTTTACAGCACATGCATGTTAGGCAAGTATCAAAAAAAAAAAAAATCACAAAAGCAAAAACAAAAACAAAAACAACCCTAAAAAAAGTTAAATACATGGGATTTTTGTTTTGCTGCTGGGCTCGATATACATAAAGTGATGGACATCAAGCAGTTCATTTTTACTGCATCTTTACTTGCACGTTCGTTCTTAGGTTGCCTAAAACATTGAAATACAAATACAACGAGTGTAGCAAAAATAATGAAAGCAAACAGCAGGTAACTTTACAAATGATGGAGTGTGAACCGTTTCTGCCCTCATCCAGAGCAAATTGGGTCACAACTGAAGGATCACTTCTGTAACTGTAGTCAAAGGTGTGCACATTTGAGAATGAGTACGCCACAGACGCACACGGTTCAACGTGTAATATCTACGGGACGCCCATTTCCCCTACAGCCCCGTAAGTGCTCCAGACCTTAAAGTGCCCACAAAAACTACACCTGTATCTGCAACCAATTACCCCTTTTGTTCACCACCAGGACAAACCGATATGTAGGCAGTTTTCTTTGCTTAGACATGGAAGCAGTTTTAACACTGGCCCTTGTGAAGCCACGATGTACCAAAAGTACTATGCCAAAGGTTTATACTAGTATAAAAATTCCACATCCCCATATCGGCCACCTCAAGATGAAAACAGATAACTCCCTAAATGTTAACTGGCTCTACTCCCCTAATATTAAACATAAAAACCACATGGGAGATACAGAAATTCAAATAGAAGTAACGTAAACCTGCCATAAATCGTAAACAAAAAACTATTTGTGGGACAGCATGGATGACAAATGATCTACTGTGTAAATTTTTTTTTTAATGTTTATTTATTTTTGAGACAGAGAGACAGAGCATGAACAGGGGAGGGTCAGAGAGAGAGGGAGACACAGAATCTGAAGCAGGCTCCAGGCTCCGAGCTGTCAGCACAGAGCCCGACGCGGGGCTCAACTCACAGACCGCGAGATCATGACCTGAGCCGAAGTCAGACGCTCAACCGACTGAGCCACCCAGGCGCCCCTCTACTGTGTAAATTTTAGAATGAGGCAGACAAAAGCCGGAAGGCCGATTAATTTTCCCCTCCTTCTCCTGCTTCAGCTTCGTCTCTTTGGGTATCCGACGTCCACGATGTCAAGTTGTCTCTCAGTAATTGCATTATTGGCGTGCTGTCTTCGTAGGACTCTTCACTTAGTGTATCGAGTTCAGCAGTGGCTTCATCAAAAGCTGTCTCTGCAAGAGAGCAGGCTTTCTCCGGGAGTTCAGAATCTCAGAATAGAACACAGAGAAGTCAAGGGCCAGACCCAATCTGATAGGGTGTGTCGGCTGCATTTCCTTTTCGCTGATCTCAAAAGCTTCTTCGCATGCTTGTTGTGACTGATCCACCGTCCCTTTCTTGTCATCGCCAGCAGCAACCTCAGCCAAGTAAGGACAGCAGTCTCCTTTCATTTTCAAATAGAAGACTTTGCTCTCTGCTTGGGAAGCACTGGGGATCAAAAACTTTTCCAAAAGAGACAGTGCATCATTGCGGATATCGCTTAGCTCGGTCTCAATTTTCTCTCTGTATTCTCGAGCCGTCTGTGTTTTTTCTCAGCACCTTCCGTCTTTTGCTCAATACTTGAGACGACCCTCCAAGATGACCTACGGGCTCCTACAACATTTTTATAAGCAACTGAGAGACGATTCCTCTCCTCCTTGCTCAGTTACAGACTTCATGCAGGCTGCCGTGTCGTCATATCGCTCAGCCTGCTCGGCCAGCTTGGCCTTCTGCACCAGCTCATTTTTATCCCTGACTGGATGTTCTGTGTCCGGAGTGGGTGGCGGCGGACGGACGGACGGACGGGGGCTCAGCAGTCTCTGGGCGGCAGCGGCGAGGCTGAGACTCTGTCCCTGGATCTCGCTGCTCACAGGGTACAGCCGCTCCGCAGACAAGGGGTTTCCTCCAATCACCAGCCCCGGCAGCAGGGGCACCACACGCACGATGACGTCAAACGCTCGCCTTCCCCTCGGATCCCCCGCAACCTTCCCAGGCTCACTCTTCCTCCAAGACCCCCTAAGTTTAAAAAGACTGAAATAATACCAATCTTCTCTGACCACAATGGAATGCAGCCGGAAATCAGGAACAGGAAGCAAAGTGGAAAATTCCAAACACGTGGGTGTTAAGGAGCACACTCTTAAATAACCAAGGAGACAAAAAAATAAATCACAAGAGAAATTTTTAAAATACTTGAAGACTGTAGAAAGAGGTTACAGGATACAGCAAATGCAGTGTGGGGGGACTCTAGCTATAAGTGCCTGCTGCACAAAAGACAAATCGACAACCTAACTTTACACTTTAAGGAACAAGAAGAGAGCAAACTAAACCCAAAGCCAATAGATGTGTGGGAATAAAAGGAAACTTTGTCTACAGTGGAGTCGGCCGGCAGGGGGCGCCTCACACCCAGCACTGCTTTCAAATGCAGACCCAACAGAAGGCAAGCATCCTGCTTGCGGCTACCACTTTACTATCCCAGCAGGGGAAAGGAAGGCTTCCTCCTGCCCCAGCAACAGTCCAGCCAATGGGAGACTGTTAGAACCCAGCCAATGGGAGACGGCCATAGCCAGCCAATGGGAGACTGCTAGAGCCCAGCCAATGGGAGATGGCCATAGCCAGCCAATGGGAGACTGCTAGAGCCCAGCCAATGGGAGACGGCCATAGCCCAGCCAATGGGAGACTGCTAGAGCCCAGCCAATGGGAGACGGCCACAGCCCAGCCAATGCGAAGCCTCTATACCTCCAGCTTCCAGTTTACTCCAATGGACTTTTAGTTTACAACAGCCCCACCCTCTCTCCTGCCTTCTGCAATAAGGCTTTGATCTGGCTCGCTGGTCTTGGAGTACCATTCTCTGCCATTCCAGAATAAAGACATTTTTGCTGGTAAAATAATTGGCAGTTTTATTTTTAAGGTTAACAGAAGAGATAAATGAAACAATGGAAACAGAATCAACAAAAGCTAGTTCTTTGGAAAGATCAACAAAATGGGCATTTCTTTTTTTTTTTTTTTCTTATTTATTTTGAGACAGAGCGCGCACGCGTGCATATGGGGGAGGGGCAGAGAGGAGACCGTCCCAATCAGGCTCCATGCTGTCAGTGCAGAGCCCGATGCAGGGCCCGAACTCAAGAACTGTGAGATCATGACCCCAGCTGAAATCAAGGGTGGGACACTTAACTGACTGAGCCACCCAGGCGCCCCCAAAATGGACAATTCTTTATACGGGCTAAGAAAAAACAAGACGCAAATTACTAAAATCAGAAGTGAACCAGAAAACAACTGGATTTTACAGAAATAAAAGAGGATGAGAGAAGACTGAACAATTAAATGCGAGCATAATAGAAATCCTGTGACATGGACAAATTCCTAGAAATGCAGAGGTTACTGAAACCAAGAATAAATAGAAAATCTAGACACACCCTATACTAAGATTGAGTCAATAATCAACACCATCCTGAGAAAGGAAAGCCCTGGACCAGATGGCTTGGTGGGTAAATTCTACCAAATATTAAAGAACTAACACCAATCCATCCCAAACTCTCCCAAACAATAGTAGGGAACACCCCTTAACTCATTCTATAATTCCAACATAACCTTGATAATAAAGCCAAAAATACCACAAGAAGAAAAGCATAAACCAGTATCTTAAGAATATAGATGCAAATATCTTCAAGAAAACACTAGCAAATATAATCCAGCAGCATATTAAAATTATTAGACACCATGATGATGTGCGATTTATCCCAGGAATACAAAGATGATTCAACATACAAAAATTAATCAATGTAATACACCACACTAATAGAAGGAAGAGAAAATTTCAACATCATTTCATTTCATGATAAAAACACCTAAACTAGGAATGGAAAGAATAGATCTCAAAATGACAAAGGGAACTTTGGAAAACCCAAACCTAGTGTCAGAATCAGTGGTGAAAGACAGAAAGCTCTCCCTCTAAGATCAGGCACAAGGATGCCCACTTCCACTTCTATTCAATACTGCACTAGAAGTCCTAGCTAGAGCCATTAGGCAGAAAAAGAAAAGTATCTCTAATTGCAGATGGCATCTTATATGTAAAAAACCTTTTAAAAACCCACAAACATAACATCAGCACTTATAAAGGAATTCAGCAAAGTTGCAAACATACAAGATCAGTATCCTAAAAATCACTTGTATTTTTACACATTAGCAATGAACAATCTGAAAAGGAAACTTGTAATTTCGCACACAATAATATTAAAAAGAATAAAATTGGGGTGCCTGGCTGGCCCAGTCGATGGAGCATGAGGGTCTTGAGCTTGGGGTCATGAGTTCAAGCCCCGGGCTGGGTGTCCAGATTGCTTAAATAAACTTAAAAAAAACTTAAATAAAAGAATTAAATACTTCAGGAATAAATTCAACCAAGGAAGCATTAGACTTGTATACCCAAAACCACAAAACATTTCTGAAAGAAATTAAAGATGATCTCAACAGAAGGAAAGACATGTTGTGTTCAAGGATTGGGGGACTTTGTACTGCTAAGGTGGCAGTATGTCCAAATATCTCCAAAGCGTTAAACAGATTCCATGCAATCCCTACCAATATCCCAATGGTCTTTTTGGCAGAACTAGAAAAAGTGATCCTAAAATTCATATGAAACTGCCAGTGATTCCAAATAGTCAAAACAATCTCGGGGGTGCCCGTCGGCCGGCTCAGTTGGTGGAGTGTGCGACTCTTGACCTTGGGATTGTGGGTTCAAGCCCCACATTGGGTGTAGAGGTTACTTCAAAATAAAATCTTAAAAAAATATACTGAAAAAGAGGAACAGAGTTGGAGGGCTCACACTTCACATACTACAAAGCTACAGTTATCAAGACGGTGTGGTAAGGCACGAGGACAAACACACCAAGGGACTAAAATGGAAAAGTCCAGACGTTGACCACACAGCTGGCCACACCGGACGCAGTTCAGTGGGGGAAAGAACAAGTCTTTCCACAAACGGTGCTGGGCAATCTGTCCACATGCACGGCAATTTAGATGAACTCTTATCTAACACCACATGCAAAAAGTAACTCAAACTGGATGAAAGCCCTAAATCAAAGCACTGAAATTGTAAAATGCGTAGGAAAAAAACCCACAGGTGCAAATATTCATAATCTTGAATTTAGTAAGTTTCTTACATGACACCAAAAGGATGAGCATAAAGGAAAAAGTAAATTGAACCTCGCCAACATTACAATATTTTTGCATCAAAGGACAATATGAGAAAGGGAACAGACAACTCACAGGATGAGAGGAAATATTTGCAAACTGTATCTCTGATAAGGCCCAGTATCCAGAATATGTAAAGAATACTTAAAACTGAACAACAAAAAGGCAAGCAACCTAAGCAAAAAACATGCAAACAATCCGAACAATCATTTCTCCAAAGACATGTATGTGGCCAATAAGCCTAGGAAAGGATGTCCCACATCACCAGCCGCCAGGGAACCGCAAATCGAAACCGCAGTGAGCTGTGTCACATCCACTAGGGGAGTGCTCTGTCATGGGTCTTTAAACCCAGACAGACAAGGACAGTGTTGACAAGAATGTGGGCACTCCGGAGCTCGCATGTTAGTGGTGCGAACGTGAACCGGGCAGCTGCTGTGCAAAAAAGGTTTGGTGGCTCCTCAAAGTGACACACGGCCTCAGCACACGATCCAGCGATCCCGCTCCTGGGTCAGTCCCCGAAAGAACTGAAATCAGGGACTCAACGACGTGCACACAAAGGTTCACAGCGCGGATCATGACAGGCAGAAAGGGGAAACAGCCTGAAGGGCCACCAGCAGATGCACCACAAACAAGCGGCGCCACAGCTAGGTGACGGAATGTTGCTGGGCCACACAGAGGACGAAAGTCCTGACACACAGGCCGCGAGCAGGCGAGTCCTGAATCCGTGACTCTGAGCAGAAGCAGGGAACCCCGACGGCCCCAAAGCGCAGGGCGGAGCGTCGGGTACGGGGGCCTGACCGCACAGCGCGAGGCGGGGCCCCAGAGTGCAGGGCGGGGCGCACAGCGCGGGGGTGGGGCCTCCGGACGCGGGGGCGGGACCTCACAGCGCAGCGCAGGGGTGGGGCCGCCAGGTTCAGGGACGGGGCCTCACATTGCCGGGAGGGGAGCACAGCGCTGGGGGCGGGGACACCGGCGCGGGGCCGAGGCCACACAGTGCAGGGCGGGGCGCACAAGGTGGGGGCGAGGCCACCAGGCGCGGGGGCAGGACCACACAGTGTAGGGCGGGGCCCCGTGTGGGGGAGGGGCCACCAAGCGTAGGCGGGGTAGGGGCGGGGCCGCCTGGAACACAGGAGAGGAGCCCCCCTCACGTGGGCGGAGCCGTCACGTGGGAGGGCCGCTGCTTGATGGGGATGCAATGGGTCCACTAGGGAAATATTTTAGAACCCAACAGAGGGGCGCCTGCATGGCTCTGTCTGTTAAGTGTCAAAGTTCCGCTCAGGTCGTGAAGCTTGGGGTCTGTGGGTTCGAGCCCCACATCGGGCCCTGTACTGACAGCTCAGAGCCTGGAGCCTGCTTCAGATTCTGTGTCTCCCTCCCTCTCTGCCCCTCCCCTGTGTGTGCTCTCTCTCTCAAAAAGAAATACACATCAAAAAAAATTTTTTAAACTCAACAAAGAATGGTACCCCCCCCAACACATAGCTTTATATTACGTGAATTTCAGCTCAGTAAGAACATTTTTTTTTTTTACCGAGAAAGAGGAGCGCAAGCAGGGGGAAGGGCAAAAGGAGAGAACCCCAAGCAGGCTCCATGCCCAGTGTGGAGCCGGAAGACAGGCTTGATCCCATGACCTGGGATCATGACCTGTCCCAACCACCCAGATGCCCCCACAGGAAGAACGTTTTTAAGCCAGGACAGTCTGATGTGCAAAAACTTGCCATTACAACACACAAGTCAGGTCCAGAGTCCCAGCTCAGAGTCAGAGAAACTAGTTCGGAAACTCAGGTGTAATCTGTAGGACCTACTGTACTTCTCTCCAGAGCAAAAACGCTGAAGGCAAACGCGACTTACCTCGGTTGTGGGGAGGAAGACTCCGCCAGGGCGACGGGGCGGGGTTCCCAGGCGCGCCCACGCACGATGCCGGCGAAACTCCTAAATGCCCGCGCGCGCCCCGACTCAGGCTCCTGCTGCACAAACCCGCCATGACCCTCCGACTCCCAGCGGGGCCTTGCCTGACCCGCAGCACCCAGTATTACCGCAACCCCGCCCCTCACCTGTGGCTTGCACCTGAGTGGCCCGGACGGCCAGCCCCGCCCCGGCCGCGCCCTCGCACGAGGACACCTGCCCGCCAGACCACCCCCCCACGCCCCTGCGCGAAGACGCCCCGCCGACCACGCCCTGACCACGCCCCTACCGCGCCTCTGCGCGATATCACCCCCTCCGGTCACGCCTCCCTACTACTTCCACGCACGTGGACGTGGCCGATCACGACCCTGAACGCAGACGCCTGGCCATCAACGCCCTTGACCACGCTCCTGCACGAGGACGCTCCCCCGCCCCCCCCACCATGCCCCGCCTACCCTACCACGCCTTCGACCCACGCCCCCGCGGGAGGACGCCCTTCCGACCACGCCCCACACGTGTCCGCCCCGCACGAGGACGCCCTGGAGAGAACACCATCGACCCCACCCCCGATCACGCCCCTGCACGAGGATACCTCAGACCACGTCCCCGCCCCGTGTTGACGCCCCAGGTCCACGTGCCCGCGCCCGCACGCCTAGCTGACCGCGTCCTCCGACCACGTCCCACCACCAGGCCTTCGCAGCCGCCCCGCGGCAGGGGCGAGGGCACCCCGGCTCTCCTCTAGCCCGCTCTCCAGGCCACGCCCCTGCCGGCCTGGCCCCAGGGTCCGGCCCTCGGTGGCTCGGCTCCCGCGCAGGCCCCGCCCGCCCGAGCGCAGAGGCGCAGATGGAGTCGGAGACGCGGGTGCTGCGCGCGGCGGGCGGCTTCGGCCGGGCCCGGCGCCTGCTGGCCGCCGCCTCGTGGCTGCCGTGCGTGGCGCTGGGGCTGGCGCTGGGCTCCGAGCCGCTGCTCACCACGCCGCCGGCGCACCACTGCCGGCCGGACCCCGAGCTGCTGCCCCCCGCGCTGCGCGCTCTGCGCGGGCCCGCGTTGCTCGACGCCAGCGTGCCGCGCCTGGGACCCGCGCGCGCCCCGAGCCCCTGCCTGCTCCTGCGCTACCCTGAGCCCGAGCCCCACGCCCGCCCCAACGGCACGCGGCCCTGCACGCGCGGCTGGCACTACGCGCTGCCCGCCGCCGGCCTGCTGCGCAGCCCGGTGACCCAGGTACGCTCCCGATCAGATCAGCGGAGGACCGGACGCGGGAGCACGCGGGCCCGACGATCGGGGTCTCCGCCTCAGCCTTCTCTGCCTCATCCTGTTTGCTCTCACTCTAACGCCTCTCGTCCCCCCCCCCCCCCTTTTCTGTCTGCCTTCCTCCGTCCTCACCTCCCTCCGTCCCCCCTTGCTCCTCTCCCTTGCCCTCTGCCCGCGGTAGACTGGGGCTTGTCAGGTTGGGCTCTTAGTCGGTCGTCAGGTGACGCAGCAGATGCCCAGGTTGCGGGGGTGCCGGGCCGACGGCGGAGCCTGCCGCCCGAGGACTGCCACTGCGGGCGGGCAGCCTGGGGGAGGAGGCGTTCAGCCGAAGGTCTGAGCAGATCGGCGCCAGGTGGTCCGCAGTAGGTGGCACTCAAGTGCCACCAGCGTTTTGAGCAAGCTGTGGCTTTGGGCCATGTAGGTGTCGAAGGCGGGTTCCCAAGACAGGAGGCTTTGAATCAAGGTAGGCACGTGGAGATACGTTTGCGAAAAGCAGACCTTTCGTCGGAGGTGCAAACGAGCTGGAGGGGAGGTGGGGGCGACTCGGGGGGTGGGTTGCGAAGAGAAGGGGAGGAGGCAGCGGGACCCTCCCAGGCCCCTCTTCCGCTCCTTCCTCCCTGGGGCTTGGGACCCGCCCAGCTCTGCCTCCCTCCTGGCAGCCTCTGCCCCGCATCCCTACCTCTGTCCCTGGGAGGATCAGCTCCAGTGTGGGAACAGGGACAGGGTTGCCACGTCTTTGCCTGAGGCCCTGAAACCGGCTGGGCTGCTGTCTTCCGTCCCTTCTGCCCCACGGCACCCCTGCCCTTCTGTGGGGGTACTGATCAATCAGCACCCCGTCAGCTTTCACAAACGTTTGGCTTTTAAGATAAAAACTGTGATGTAGTACGATCCAAAACAGTACGTTAAGTTTGGGGAGGAGGCGCAGAAACCTGGAAGGAGAGGTGGGGAAGTGCGAAACTGAGGTCAAGGGCCATGTCAGGGAAAAGCAGGTGAGCGCAGGCCTGAGTCACGGTTCCCGAAATCAGTTTTGAAGTGAGCCGTGTCGGGGGAGGTGAGGGCGATGCCCTGGAGGCCTTGGCACAGCAGCCAGCAGGAGCCTCAGCTCTGTCAAGGGTCCCCTGGTGGGAGACCAGTGGCTGCAGAAAGGGGAGTGGGTCCCCATCCAGAGAAAAAACAGACTTGGGGTTCCAGGTAGGCATCCTGGGGACCCCTGTCATTGCCCTCTGGGGACTCAGACCAGGAATTATTCAGATTCTGCGGGGAAGACTACCAGAGTCAGGAGATCATGCTGTGTGACCTTGAGCAGGTCCTCCACTCTCTCTGTGCCTCAGTTTCCCCTTATCTCCAGAGAGGAACTGGAGCAGGCCATCGAGCGCCCCTGGCAGCCTGGCCTTCTGGGAACTCGCAATGGGAAGGGTGGCCCGGCCAGCCAACAGGTGATTGGTGTCCCCGTAGTGGAACCTGGTGTGTGAGGATGGCTGGAAGGTGCCCCTGGAGCAGATGAGCCACCTCCTGGGCTGGCTGCTGGGCTGTGTCTTCCTGGGTGCGGGCTGTGACCGGTGAGGTGCTGCCCCTTCGCTTCTCTCCCAGCAGCCCCCCCCCTCCCCTTCCAGGCCCTCAGGGTCCTGCCGGATGCCCTAGCTGTCCTGACCCGCACCCACGTTTCCCTGGCTGCCCCCCCAGGTTTGGACGTCGGGCTGTGTTCGTGGCCTCCCTGGTGCTGGCCACAGGCCTGGGGGCCAGTGAGGCCCTGGCGGCCAGCTTTCCCGCCCTGCTGACCTTAAGGCTGCTTCACGGGGGGGCCTTGGCAGGGTTTTCCCTTGCCCTCTACGTGGCTCGTGAGTACCGCGGGGGTGGGGGCCCTGGGGAGCACCCCCTCCGGCCAGGCCTCCCACTCTGCTGCGGGGCAAAGTCAGGTGGCATGGGAGGCCCCTCTGGCACTCCCGCTGAGGGCCCTTCTTGCGGAGGGGGGAGGGGCACTCTTTGTTCTATGAGGTCTGTCCCTGGTGGGAAGGTCCAGGTGCTGGAGCTGTAGGTTAGTGACCGGTCCCCGCAGCCCTGGAGAGGTCCTCAGGCCATCTGCGTCTGCTCAGGCCTGGAGCTGTGTGACCCCCCTCGTCGCCTGGTGTTCTCCGTGGGAGCCGGCCTCTTCTCCGTGCTGGGCACGCTGCTGCTGCCTGGCCTGGCGCTTCTGGCGCAGGACTGGCGCCTCCTGCAGGGGCTCAGCGCCCTGGTGACGGGCCTTCTGCTGCTCTTTTGGGGGTAAGCGTGTCACGGTTCAGTGACAGCATGGCGGCCCGCGTGTCACTTCTCTCCGCACCTTTGTGCAGCACCGGGCGTGTGGGTGTGGCACAGGGATCCAGAAAGCCGCGGCATGACTTGTTCCCCTGGATCCAGAGAGGCGTCGTGAGCCTCTGTCCTCCTTGCGGAGAGGACCTGTGGACATTCTCGCCCCACCCCTGCAGGTCGCCGGCCCTGTTCCCTGAGTCTCCCTGCTGGCTGCTGGCCACGGGACAGCCAGCCCGGGCCCGGAAGATCCTGTGGCACTTTGCAGAGCCTGGGGGCCTGGACCCGGAGGACGGCTCAGAGGAGGAGAGCTCCCTGGTTACAGGTGATGCCCCAGCCGGGAGATGGGAGGCGGGTGCCAGAGAAGGGTCGTCTCTCACACGTGCCCCTCATGTCCCCGGAGCCACAGAGCTGGACACGCTGGGTGCACAGAGCCCCCGGCCCCAGTACCACTCCGTCCTGGAGCTCCGGCACACCCGCGTCGTCTGGAGAAACGGACTCATCCTGGGCTTCAGTTCGTGAGGAGGGGAGGGCACGGGTGGGCTAATGGGGTCTGCGCCTTCCACCCCCACGGTGGGTGGGTCTTTGGTCGCTGGAGTCCCCCGCCCTGGCTGGGCCATAGCTGCGTTCTCCCTCTCTCCCAGGCTGATCTGCGGGGGCATCAGAGCCGGCTTCCTCCGCAACCTGGCCCCGAGCGAGCCCACCTTCTATTGGCCCTACTTCCTGACCGCCGGCCTGGAGGCAGCGGCCGCTGTGCTCCTGCTGCTGACGGGGGACCGCTGGGGGCGACGCCCGGTCCTGTTGCTGGGCACCCTGGTCCTGGGCCTGGCATCCCTGCTGCTCCTTGCCGGGACCCAGTGTGAGCTTGGGGCCCTGCCGATACCGAGTCCTCGTGTTTGGCAAAGGGTCTGACCGATGTGGGGTAGCGGGATCAGCCCCTTCCTGGGGCCACGAGAAGGTAGCACAGGAGACGGGGCATTGGGATGAAGTTGTGGTTTTTGCCCCATCGGTCTTCCCACCGTGTACTCAGGGAAACTGAGGCCCAAAGAGTCAGAAGGCCAAAAGGATCCTATGATCCCAGATGGGGAAAGGCTGGGGAGGCCAGGCCCTGCGGGCAGCATGGGAACTGCCGCCTCCTGCCCCCAGACCTGCCAGGTTGGACCATGCTGTCCCTGTCCGTCCTGGGCCTCCTGGCCTCCCACGCCGTGTCTGCCCTCAGCAGCCTCTTTGCGGCGGAGGTGTTCCCCACGGTGATCAGGTGAGCTTGGGCTGCCAGCCACACCCTGCCCTCCCCGTCGAGCCCGGGGTTCCCACCACCTCTTGGGGGACACACGGGGGCCGCTGGTCACAGAAGGGAGTGGAGGAAGGGGGCCGGGGGCTTGGGGAGCAGCGAGGACAGAATTGCGGTGGGGGGGGGGAGCGGTTTTGAATTTTCTGATGAAAAGAAGGAAACGTGTTCCAGGCCAGGGGGAAGCTTTTCCACAAAGACTTTGAGTCCCCCGCCCGCCCCCGCTTTGCCCCCGGGCCGCCCCCCACCGCGCGCTCTCCCGCAGGGGGGCCGGGCTAGGCCTTGTGCTGGGGGCCGGCTTCCTGGGCCAGGCGGCAGCGCCCCTGGCCGACGTGCACGGCCGGGGCGGCTTCTTCCTGCACCACGTGGTCTTCGCCTCCTTCGCGGTGCTCGCCCTGCTGTGCGTCCTGCTGCTGCCCGAGAGCCGGGGACGCCGCCTGCCCGCGTCGCTGCGGGACGCCGACTGCCTGCGCGGGTCCCGGCCGGAGCGGGACGGCTGACTCGCCGGCGCCCTGGCTCCCTTCCATCCCCGCCCCGCGTGGAGGATAAAGGCATCCGTGGAACTTGGCTTCCTCGCTGCTGCTTCTCTCGGGTCGCGCGCCCTGGGTTGGAGGGGGCTCCCGGTGGGCTCACTAACCCCCCTCTTCCCCCCCCCCCCCGTGGGGGGCAGCCCGGACGGCGCCACCGGCACTGGAGAGAAGGGCAGGTTTTTAATTCAGGAGTGGGGGGGGGGGGAGGGGGGAGCATGAGTGGGAGGCCGCTGGGGGCCGGCGACGTGGGGGTTCTGACCCCAGGGAAGGCTGATTGATGCCAGGCTTGTCTGGCTCCCGCTCTCCGGGCGCTGGGTCCCTCGGTCTCTGTCCTCCCTGGGAGAAGTAGACTTGCCCAAGGGCCTGGGGGCCCCCTGGCTGCCTCTACAGAGGTCAGCCGGGCCTGGAGGCCAGGCTGCCTGTCCTCGGAAAGACGTCTGTCCTCCGTGTCTGGTGGTTGTACCCTGAGCAGGGCACGCGGGTCCGCATCAGAAAGCCCCCCACCCTTCCCTGGCCCTTTTCCGACCCTCACGGGGGCCCGTACAGGTCAGCCAGCCGGGCGAAGCGGGGGCCCCAGTCCCGCAGGCAGCTGTAGTCCTGGTCCTCGTCCCCCAGGCTGGACAGGATGGAGCTCAGCGTCCCTGCCACAGAACCATCCCCCTCGTAGTCGTAGATGAGAGCTGTGTCATAGGGCGGGACACTGGGGTCACTGTCTGCCACCTCCAAGCCCTGCGGAGAGGCCCGGGAGAGCTCAGGATCCCTGCCGGCCCCAAGCCCCGCCCCCAGCTCAGGCTGCAGCCCGCTCAGCCCGAGACACCGAGGAGGGAGCCCCACCCCCAGCCCCGCGGGAAGAGGAGGGGGAGGGGCAGAGCCCTGAGTGCGGGCACCGTGGGGAGACCCGCCCCACCTCCCTCTGGGCGGCTCTCTCCTTCCTTAGGGCTGGGGTACGTGAGGCTTCCTAACATCCCATCGGTGAGACCCCCGTTTCTGCCTTTTAAAGATTTCGCAAAGGGTCCTGTCCCGTCCACCTCCGTCCGTCCTCTCACCCAAAGGGTCACACGCCCTCCTAACCGGGACCTGCACCTGGGCCTAACCCCTGCCCGGGCATCTGTAGGGGGCTTCCTCTGAATCAAGGCCTGTGCTCGCGGGCGGGTGTGGCGTCGGGCAGGCCGGCAGGCGGCACCCTCTGCTCCCCCACAACCCATCCAACCGGGCCGCCTGCCTTCTGAGCCTCCCCCGTCTTGACTGCGAGAACTCGCCCATGCTGTGCCCACATAACTGTGGTTCCGGGATGCGACTGACAGCTGCACCCCCAGCCTCGGGACACGCTTTTGTCGATCGGTGTCCGGTGGAAAGTGCCGCAGAGCAAGCTCCAACCCACCCCAGCTCAACCGGGCTCGGCGCGATCCGGGGCGGGGGTGGGGGGCAGTTCCTCTTCCAGGGGACCTGTGCCTGTGGTCCCCTGCACCTCCCCAGCCTCACCCAGCTCTCAGATTGTCAGGGGTTCCCCAGAAGCTCAGCTGGGGTCCCCAGCGACGGACCCACTCTCCACAAATGGTGCGCGTCCGGAGGGTTCACAGAGGCGTGGGCGGGAGCCCCTGTGTGCGTGTCCCCGTGCCTTTGCCCCTGTCTGCACACCTCCAGGGACACCTACATCATTGATGAAGTCAGCGATGTCAGCGGGGCTGGTGGGCAGCATGCGGGGTGGCTGGGGGCGCACTCGGCCGAACGGGGCATCTCGGCGCAGTGGCGGCCGTCCCAGGGGAGCGCACAAGGCTGCCAGCTCTGTTGGGTGGCGCAGCTGGTTGATGTCGTAAGCATCCTGGGGACACAGTAGGCAGAATTCAGCCCCGATCAATCACAGGGTGGGGTTTTGGTCCCAGGCACCCTGGTGGGATGAGGGGGGTGCGGGGGAAGGGAAGAGGACTTGTGGGGGACACTCCCTCCTCCTGAAGGTGGGGTGAGGGGTGCTGGAGGGGGACCCACGGCCTAGGCTCTCAGGGACCCTTCCAACCGCTTAGCATTTCTAAACCACCACCTCCCCCAACGCCCTCCCCTCACCTGGTCCTCCTCCCCGCCCCCCTGCTCGTCATAGTTCAGGATGTTGTCCCGGAGATCGTCCTGCAGCCCGTGCAGAAACCCTTTGTCCCCTGACTGCCGCCGGGACCGCGTGACGAGGGCGACCGGCAGGGCGAGCACTGGGCAGGAGGGGACAGATAGGAGGTGGTGGGTGCCCGGTCATCCAGCCGGGTCTGGACATGGGGGCATGGGATCGGGTGGTATGGGGCCTGCGGGGGGGGGGGGGGGCGAGGGGGGAGGGGGGAGGGAGGGTTAAGGTGGGGCGGGGCCTGCGAGGAGGCGGAGTCAGGGCAGCAGGTGTCCGGACGCGGGCGCTCACAGAGCAGGAGGATGATGCTGGCCAGCACGATGACCAGGGCGCCCAGGCTGACGCCCACGCCTCCTGCCCTCCGGGCAGCGGCCCCCGGCAGACAGGCGCCATCTGGGCCGCAGCGACACACCGTCACGTTCAGGGGCTGCTCGCGCTGCTGGGGTGGCTGCCCGGAGTCACGGAGCAGCAGGCTGAGGCGGTGTAGACCCTCCCGGACCTGGTGCCGGAGCCGCAGGCGCGCGTGGCTCACTGCAGAGGGCGCCCAAGGTCAGCAGGGGCCTCCCAACCCGATGCGCCCTGCCCCTGCCCCTGCCCCTCCAGGGCCCCTCCGCGCCCCTTGCTGCTCGGAGAAGCGGCCTGGTGGCTGAGAATCCCAAGACCTGGGGCCTCAGTTTCCCCATCCTCCCACTGGGCGTGACAGTTCCTGCCCCGCCCGAGGATGCGGCGGGAACCAGCAGGACCACGGTGCTGAGCGTCCCCCAGGTCTCAGGGCTGCACCCGCGGGCCGGTGTTTGGAAAAACTCACCGTTAACCCGGCTGACACTCCAGTTCCGGGTCAGCTCTGGGACACGGGGACTCAGCTGAAAGTGGAAGGGAGCCCCGTGGGGGGGCAGGTCCGCATCCGTGGCCCCCAGGAGAAGGCCAGAACCCTGATCTGGCTTGCTGCACACGCTACCAGATGGCGGGGACAGCTCAGGGGCGTGGTCATTGACCTCCAGGATCTCAATGGACAGGGTCCCGGTGGCCGTGCTGGGTGGGGAGGCTGCAGGCGGGAGAGGCCGGGTGGGCTCCTTGCCCTGCTGGGGCAGACTGCCCACCCAAGAATCGGCTCCGCGGCACGCGCAGCTTTCAGTCCTCGGGCAGCAGCAAGGATGCCCCGCCCGGGTCCGGGAACCCCGGAGCCCAGGCACAGCTTGGCACTCACCATCGTCGTAGGCCAGGATGATGGCCCTGTACCAGCCATCCTTGAGGAAAGGCGAGGCTGGGCTGAGCACTCGCTGGGTCTGGATCTGACCCGTGGCTTTGTCCACCCGCAGCCAGTCGTCTGGGTCATAGTCCTTAGAGTAGCTGTTGGCCAAGGAGGGGACAGAGTGATCCTGAGCAGACACAGGACCCCTAGGGGTGTGGTCATACAGAAACACACATTTCCCACACACGTGTGCATGCACGCACCTCTGAAGCTAGGCCCCCAACTGCCCTGAGCTGGTGGTTTCTGTCCCAATTGACAGATGAGGAAACCGAGGCTCAGGGAAGGCAGGTGAGGCCCAGGGCCAGGGCCCCACGGCCAGTGAGTGCCACAGCCAGGCTTCAGCGCGTGGGCACCGTGGAGACAGACACAGATCCATAGGGCCAGGGCCAGGACGACATCCAACACACGAAGGGCCGGCCTGCACACACCGGCTCACCGGAACGGACCGGGTGGCGTCGGTGGGCCAGCAAGCGCCCAGCCTGGCCTGCTGGGACGAGTTCACGCCGACACGCACGTATGCACAGGGCTCGAGGCCCCAGGGACGCTCAGGGCTGTACACGGACAGACGTGCCCTCTACCCTCCGACCAGGGCTCTGACGGGAACCCTCCACCGTGCTCCGGGCCCCGGCTGGGCAGCGGACAAAGGAGGCCGTCGGCCCCCTCTGCCTCACCCCCGCGGCCCCCACCTGAGCCTCTGCAGCCGCTGCGTGTCAGGGTCTTGGGCAGAGAAGGTGGCCACGGGGGTTCCCGGGGGCACCCCCTCAGGCAGGCTGGTCCGCAGTGGGTTCTCCTGGAACACGGGAGCCTCGTTGATGTCCTGCACCCGCACGCTGACCCTGGCCTGGCCCCGCTCGGCCCTGGGGGCGGCCGCCTGCAGGGGGGCCTCGTTCTGCACCGCGACTCTCAGGTTGTACTGCTCACAGCTCTCGTAGTCCAGGGGCTGGGGGGGGGGGGACCGGGGGGGTGGTCGCTCAGGACTCCGGGCCCCCCTCACATTCGAGGTGCCCGGAGGCGGCTACGGGGCAGGGTGAGGCCCCCACGGTGGGACCGTGGCCCCTTCAGTCTCTCTTCACAGCCCCTACTCTCCCTGTCCCTCATTAGCCCTGCACAAATAAAAATTATTCAGGACCAAAAGCCGCAAAGAATAACATAAAAATGACAGCTACTCGTCACTCAGAATGAGTTTGTTAGGCGGCACGTGACCAGCTTCGTGCGTCACTTGGTCAGGCATCCTCCCTGGTGACTCAAGCAACGTTCGTCCGGGCACGCAGAGGGGGCTGGCACCTGGGGTTAAATTAACCTCTGCCACCTGCTGACTTTAAATATTGTCCCGGATGACCTGAGTGGGGCTCGTCCGTAGCTCACAGCCGTCGAGAACAAAGCTGAGATTTTCCTTTAGAGGAAAGATTCGGGTCCTGAGTTCCCAGCCCGCTGGGCCTGCAAACCCCCGTTTCCTGCAGTAACGCTCCTTGTGCGTCAGCATCTAAACAGGTCTGCACCCGTGTGTGTGTGTGTGTGTGTGTCTCCCGCTGCTCCTGTCTCCTGGCTTCAGACCCGCCTGACACAGGTCTACACGGCACCCCACACCGGAAGAAACAGCACTCCATCAATATCACCCGGGCTGTGGCCGGCCCCGTGCCCCGGGGTCGGCGTGGCCTGCGCCCAGAACCCCAGCATTCCCGGGTCCCCTAGCATTCTGCTCTGCCCCAAACGGGGGCCCCCTGAGCTCGGGTCCAGAAGCCAGACCCCAGCTGGGGAAGCCGTGCACCCCACTCACCTTCACCACAGACAGCACGCCCTCGTTGGTCTTGGGGTCTGTGCGGATAGCGAACTGTCCCTTGGGGTCGCCCTCCAGGATGGTGAACCTGGCTGCCCAGTTTGGGGAGCCCGGCAGGTCCCTGTCCTCCACCTGAAGCCGCCCCACATCCACTCCGCTGACAGCCTCCGTGGCCTCCATGAAGAACTACGGAAGCCCGGCCCTCGTTACCGCCGGGGCTGCGGGGGCGGGGGTGGCCCCGCGGGGGGATGCCCACCCCTGCTCCCCCCCTGTTGACTCCGCTGCCCACCTGCCCCCCCAGAGCCTCCCGGGCTTGTGGCCTTGGGAATCACGGCCCCCCAGGGGTCCCCACGAGGCCCTGTCCGCGGGCTCAGCTGCGGGCCAGGCGCCCTGTGTGCCGCCTTGTCCCGGAGGCTGGGGCTGGCTGCTCCGTCCCACGCGGCGGGGGTGGAGGGAAGGCTCCTTCCTGTTGCCCGAGGGCCACCGAGGGGTCTCGGGGGGACGCTTCCCCCCAGGGTCTCCCCGAGCTTCTCTGTGTCTACGTGCGCACAAGCCACCAGTCTAACCTGGGTTTCTGTGCTTGTCCTCAGACAAGTCCTTGTCTCTCTGTCGGGAGCCTGAGGAGGGAAGGACAGTCCCCAGCGTGGGTGTGGTCGGGGGCAGTACCTCGTCCCTGGTGAACCCAGGGGCGTTGTCATTGACATCCTCAAGGGTGATGATGGCTGAGGCCGTGGCGGTGAGCCCATCTCCAGACATGTCTGCCACCTGCAGGGTCAGATTGTACACGGCGACCACCTGGGGACACAGCAATGAGCATTCAGGGTCCCCGGTGGCCCCGTAGGGCCCGGTGGGGGGGTGGCGTCGAGCAGACAGCACCGGGCTCAGCCTCACGGGAGAGCCCTGTGCTCATCACAAGCCCCAACACCCGGCCTTTTGCTCCCAAGCTCTGGGGCAAAATGTGCCGCCCGGCCCTCTGGGTCTGACAACACGACTGCCAGCCCAGACTATGAGTGGGCAAGAGGCCAGGCGTCGAGTTGGGTACACATTCACGGAACACCACAGCACGCTGGAGCTGAACCAACAAGCTGGGTCCCTGCCCTGAGGGGCCACTTCCAGTGGCAGAAAGAGGGACCGACGAAGGCCACCTGATGCAGCAAGTGACTAGACAGAGCTGTGTGTGTAGCCGTGGGGAAACCAAGGAGGGCTTCCTGGAGGTGCCGAAGCTGTGCAGCGGCAGCAGGGGTCCCGTTGGAGGAAGAGTGTGCAAGGACAGAGAGTGGCTGTTACTCCAGAGCACGACTGGCCAGTGTGGGGTCAGGTGGATGGCCTACCCCGTGCCAGGAAGCCCGAAGGCTTGGCAGGCTCCAGGGCGGGGGAGGCTTTCGGCAGGACTCGTCAGGGCCAGGCACCATACGGAGGGCCCTTCCCGCTCTCCTCGGACCTAAACCCACGAGCAGCCACGAGACGCGGGTGTACCAAGCTGGGTTTGTGTCCAGAGCCACTGGGAGTATCCACAGCAAGCAGGGGCTCCCTTCCACAGTGTCGGGGGAAGCACGTAGGGTGGGCAAGGCTGGGGCGGAGGGCCCAGCTTGGAATGAGCCGCCCCATGAGCCTCAGAGCGCCGAGAAGACGGGCAAGGATGCAACCCTGGCGGCCCTGGCCCCCAGCCTTCATGGCGGTAGCCTCACCTCGCGGTCCAGACCCACTTGCACGGTGCGTATGTCCCCCGTGTGCTCATCGATGCTGAAGAGCTGGGGGCCGTCCTGCTCCAGAATGGAGTACCGCAGGGCCGCGTTGTCTGTTTCCGGGTCATCAGCGTCTGTGGCTTCGGCCCTGGTCACGTAGGTGCCTGGTGAGGACAGGGACGAGCAGGGAGGACACGTGTGGGTGCCAACCCCTGGCCCCAGGACACGCCTCGCCGTCCGTGGCCCACCGTGCCAGGTCCAGGCCCCCATCGGTCTGTACGAACTTCAACATTTAAGCCGTCTGCCTTGCGCCGGTTGGAGGAGGAAGCAAGAGCGTCTGATATACACGTTCGATCAAGAACTGACACTTGTGTCCCCCAGACACGGAGACAGTCCAGCAGGAGCTGAGAGCCCGGGGTCAGATGGGGGGAACCAGCTGGAAAGCGGGCCAGCTCCGAACCGGCAGGAACGCCGAACTAACAGAAGTAGAGACACGTGCAAACACAGGTGTGAGCAGCACACACGCAACACGCGTGCACACACGCACAACACACACACTCGTGTCTGCACACAGAAGCACGTCTCCCAGCTCTGTCTGCTGCCGCGGCCAAACAGCAGCCAATCTGACGAGCCTCCTGTTGGCCAAACACGGACAATGTGGGCATCAGAGCAATGGCTGTAGTGGATGATAACCCACCGAACGAGTCAGACTCCGGAGGTCCAGAGTCATAGAAACAAAAAGAGCATCCGCAGGCACACGTCCACAGGGCAGAAAGCCCGCTGACAAAGGGTGAAGGGACAATGGAAGTAGGAAACCACCGCCCCCGCCCCTAGGAGAACGGTCCCAGACAAGGACCACGAGCAGATGCTCACACTGGGGAATGGAAGTTTAAGGAGAAACAGAGGACGAGCACAGTCGCAGAGGATCTTTCACAAGATGCCTATTAATTACAGGGGGAAAATGGAAAAATCACAGTGGAGGGGCGCCTGGGGGGCTCAGTCGGTTAAGTGTCTGACTCAGTTTCAGCTCAGGTCATGATCTCATGGTTCAGGGGATCGAGCCCTGCGTCTGGCTCTGTGCCGACCGTGCGGAACGTGCTTGGGATTCTCTCTCTCCCTCTCTCCCTCTACTCCTCCTCTGCACTCTCTCTCTCAAATAATAAACTAAAAAAAAAAAATCACAGTGGAGAAGCCCGGCAGACACCCCCTAAACAAGGCAAATCGAAGTCCACGTCTCCAGGAACGGGACACACACTCCTGATAGGACACACTGAGAACTGTGTTACCCAAGTGCAAATCCTGAATCCAACCACACAAACCCCATCCGGACAACCCATGTTCTTCAAAGTAACTGAGTAAGTGCTTCAGAACGTCAGTGTTAGGACTAAGGAGGTGTGACACTTGGACGGTGAAAACTACAAACGCTTCGGAAAGAAATTAAACCCAAGTAAACGGAAACACGGCCCATGTTCACGGACCGCGAGGTCAACGCTGTTCAATGTCAGCACTGCCCAAAGTGATCTGCAGCTTCGGTACCGTCTCCGTCAATGTCCTAAGGACAAGTTTCTTCGCATAAATAGGAAAACCGTCCTAAAACTCGTATGGAACCTCCAGGAAACCCAAACAGCCAAGAACACAGCGGGCGCACTCACACCGCCTGCCTTCAAAACCACCCCCAAGGTACGGGGATCACGGCAGCGTGGGGTGGCCACACAGACAGACGCGCGGGCCGGTGGGACAGGAAGTCCGGGAACAGACCCTCGCACGGGTGGCCAAACGACTTCCGGCCAGGGTGCCGAGACCGTACGAGGGGGATGAGGTCGGTCTTCTCGGCACCCGGCGCTGGGAAAACTGGGCGTCCGCAGCCCAGAGCACGCACTTGGACCCTCCCCTCACACCATCACGCAAAAACTCGCTCCAAGCGGATCAAAGACCTACACATAAGGCCTGAAACTGTAAAACCTGGAGGCACACAGAGGACAATAGTCTCGCGACACTGGATTTGGTTACGATTTCTGGACGGGACGCCAAAGGCACAGGCAACAAAAGGGAAGACGGACAAACTGGACTTCATGAACATTTTTAAATGTTCTGTGTCAAAAGACACTATCAACGGGGTAAAAAGCAGCCCACAGGACGGGAGAAAACACTTGCAAATCGTGCCTCTGTGAAGGACTACCCAGGATATATAGACAACCCCTAAAACTCAACAAAAACGCAACTCCATTCAAAAATGGGCAAAGGGCTCGAATCCGCCTTTCTCCAGATAAAATATACAAATGGCCACAAAACACATGAAAAGGTGCTCGACATCAGTAGTCGTCAGGGAAACGCAAACCCACATCACGAGACACCGGTTCACACCCACTGGGACGGCCATCGTGAAAAACCAGAAGACAAGTGGTGGCGAGGACACGGAGAGACGGGGCCCCAGGCGTGGCCGGTGGGGTGTGAAACGGCGTAGCCGCCGTGGAAGCAGCACGGTGGTCACCCAAATGAAACGCAGAATCGCCGTGTGATCCATCAACTCCACTTCTGGGTTTATCCCCCAAGGAACCAAAAGCGGGAACGTGAACTCACGTCCGTAACATCACTCACGGTAGCCAAGGCGCGGAAGCCACCCAAGTATCTATCTACAGGAGGACAGACAAGGGAAGCGTGGTCTGTCCACACAATGGACTGCTGTTCAGCTTTAAAAGGGAAGCAGATCCTGAACACGGATGAAGCTGGATGCTTGTGCTCGTGAGATGAGCCGTCACAGATGACAAATACTAGAAGGTTCCACTTACACGAGGTCCCTAGAGTATACAGATTTACAGAGGTGGAAAGTAGGTGGGAGCCAGGGTCTGGGGACCGGTGGTGGGGACAGCCGCACAACATTATGAATGTATTTTTCAAATGTTTATTTTTGAGAGAGAGAGAGAGAGAAAGAGAGAGAGAGCACGAGCAGGGGAGGAGCAGAGAGAGGGAGACACAGAATCCAAAGCAGGTTCTAGGCTCTGAGCTGTCAGCACAGAGCCCTATCTGGGGCTTGAACCCATGAACTGTGATCTGAACCAGCGTCTGATGCTGAACTGACTGAGCCACCCGGGTGCCCCACGTTCGGAATGTATTTAACACCACTGAACGGTCCCCTTAAAAATTGTTAGGATGGTAACACTTACGTGTATTTTTAGCGCAATAAAACTTTTTTGAAAAAAAAAAAAACAACACCACATCAGGGTCAGGAACGCCTAACGGCCAAGGAACCGCTCCAGACGGAGGGGAACGAGCTTAGGAGGTGGAGCGGGACCATCGTCCCAACCTAACGGTGGAAACAAGCAGATAATCCACAAAGACGCAAACGTGATCAACGTCACAACTCTGTTGCAATTCTTTTTAGCTTTTTTGCAAGTCTGAAAGTATGCAAAAAGAGGTAAAAAAAAAAAAAAGGTCATTCTGAGTCTTGAAACACGAAGAAGGAGGTGAAATAAACAGACGTGTGGGAGCACCTCCCACGAGTCCGCCCTTCCCAGCCTCTCAGGCGGAAGGCTGGCCTGGGATTGGACTCAAGCCCCTGCGACCGGAGCGGGAAGGTCTCTCCTGCCTGGAACAGGTCAGGCGAGCGGGGCCCTCCGGACAGGAGGTTGTGCCTTGTTTGAGATCGAGATGTAGGCTGAGGAACAAGGACGGACATGTTCTGGAAGCAGGCTTACAGCATCATGGTGAGGGTGCTAAATCCACGGAATTGTCCGTTTTTAACCGCTCAGTCCTGTTTTGTGTGGATTTCACCTCAGTGCAGCAGCAGCCTCCGTCCCAGCTCGGCCACCATAAATCCTCACTGCTTTTTGGAAGACGCTGGGGTGTGAAACTTACACTGAAACGGGAAGTGACTGCAAAGTCCCTACCCCTGGAGACTCCGCTTGCTTACTTTTGGACGCTCTGAAGGACCACTGAAAGTCTTGCTGAGTCTCCCCGGGCCTTCTGACGGACTCAGAGCCCCCCACGCCCGCCGCAGCC
Organism: Felis catus; assembly: GCF_018350175.1. Classification (NCBI taxonomy): domain Eukaryota; kingdom Metazoa; phylum Chordata; class Mammalia; order Carnivora; family Felidae; genus Felis; species Felis catus. Next base: position 61,020,652 of record NC_058382.1, on the reverse strand, counting down.
CCCCAGCCTCACCTGGCACTGCTCCCTCCAGCACCCGGCCGCTGAACGCCTCCTGCCTGAAGACGGGCCGGTTGTCATTCTGATCCACAACCACGATCTCCAGGTCCGTGGGCTCCTCCAGGGTGGCTCCTCCCAGGTCCAGAGCAAAGGCCCTTAGCTACCCAAGCAGAGAGCAAGGGCTGGTTCTGTGCTCCCCCAGTTTTGGTGGCCCCCACCAGGCCGTGCAAAGGGACAGCAAGTGCAGACCCGGCGTCCCGCTGGGGACACCAGTTTACACAGGGGAGAAAGGGCATGGGGTGGGGCGAGTGTGCAGCAGCGAGACCTCCCTGCCACCAGCCTGCTCGCCCACAGCAAGGGAAGGCAGCGCCTCGCTTCCTCTCTCGCCTTGGCTGCCGGGAAGCTCACAGGTATGTTTTGTGCGCGACTGAAGGCACAGTCTCACTAGTGCTCCCACTCCATCCCTTCTGCTAATCGGTGCAGGCTCCTCTTGGAGCTTAATTATCCCATGAAACGGAAATTAAGCCACTTCCCTGCTTCTGGAGAGCGGGCATGCTATGGTGCCCAGGTAGGACCGTGGTCTCTGTCTGATAACTCTCTGTGTAAGGGAACCAAGAGCTCGTTCTCAAAGTCTGGACGAAGAACGTTCAGGGCACGGAAAAAGCAAAGTCAGAAGCCTCCTCCTCCAGGGCCAATTCAAAACACTTTGGAGACTCCAGGCTCGGCAGGACACCGGACTCTGTGGGGAGTCAGGTCCCTCCCCCCTCCATGGCCTCTTGCTCCCTTCTCTCAAGCGTCACAATCCCGTGCCTCCGGGGCGGGGGGATCCCGTGCCACCTTCCCCGGAGAGTCAAGGGACACCTGCCATTGGGACGTGCCATACCGTGGGCTTCTGCACAACGCCCACCACACATGGCCCGGCTGGGGGCAAAACTGGGGCAAAACTACACCAGCGTCCAGTGGTGTTTTCCTGGGAGGCTGACAGCGGCTCTGCTGGGGGCTGCCCAGTGCCGCTTCCCCGGGCAGGACCAAGCCCCGCCTCCATGGGGCCTCAGTTCGCTCATGCTCATCTGTTAAATGGGAACAGAATCCTGAACATCTTCTTTGGAATGCAGGTCCTATAGTCCCAAACCCCTGTCTGCACCTACCAATTAAGGACATGTGCCCTCAAGTCCCAACCCTGAGACCAGGAGCCTGGTGGTGGCAGGAGCCCCCCCCCCTCTTTCCTGCCAGCGCTCCCCACAGCGGGCCCCACCCTGAAGCGGTCTGTCTTCTCCCGATCCAGCATGGCATTCAGGAACACCTTCCCGGTGAACTTGTCAATGGAAAACACGCCCTGGGGCTCCTCGTCCACACCGGGGCCCTGGATGCTGTAGATGACGCTGCCCAGTGGCTGCTTGTCGGACTTGATCTGCCAAGAAAGGAGCCCGGCTGGGGGAGGTGCCCCAAAAGGCAGGGTCCCTCCCTCTTCCTGGCCTTGACTCCTCCCCCAGCAGCTCGGCCTATGACCCCAAAGATGTGCTGCCCTCAGGGCCCCTCCAGGGACAGCCCAGCCCCTGCTCTGCCCCCAGGGCTCCCCCCTCCCCCTTCTGTGCCCCCCTCACCTGCACCAGGGGGTACGGAAGACGCTTGTGGTTCTCGGATACACTGATGGGGGGGATAACCCAGGCTCTTCGTACACGGCCTGGGGCAGGTGCCCGGTGCCAGGGGTACAGGGTACTGGGCCTCCTCTGCCCAGGGACTCCCAATGACAGGCCCAGGCTCTGCAACAAAAGCACAATTAGCTGTCAATTACACAGCACGCAACCCCAGTGAGCCCGGCCGCCGAAAAGTGGACCCACCGTAACCTCGGCCCCCATCAGAGCCCTGAGCTCACGGTCCTGGGAGACCCCACAGCCACACCCCAAGACTGGAGCCCCCAAAGCCCTGCATGTGTCTCCTGTCGTCTCCTGGGAGCCCCTGCGGCCAGAGCTGCCCCAGGCCTGGTGGATGTTCCCTGACCAGCCGGCCGAAGCAAGGCTGCCGGGCCCCCACCTCCTCCCGGAGTGGCCCAAGGGAGGCGCAGGCACGGGGCCTTGGGGAGCATGGGGTGCTCAGGGGGCAGACGGAGCCAGAGTGACGAACGAGGCAGCTGCTGGCAACAGCTGCCAGGGGGAGGCTCCCAGGGACACTTCGTGGGAGAAGACTGTGGCTAACAGGGTGTGGCCACCCTTCCCCTCTCCCACAAATGCTTCCCGGAAGCGGGTGCTCGCGGAGGCCCTACAGGCAGGTCGGAAGGGGCTTCTCCAGGCTGCTCTGTGGGATTGGAGGCTCAGCCTGTTTCCAGGGTTTCAGCAGGACCCGCAAACTTACCCGACCTCACCGTGCAGACTGGCCTAGCTGCAGGGGGGTTCGCAGGGCCCAAGGGGCTGAAACGGGACCACAACACCGGGTGCCGACCCCCTGCTTTCCTCCCAGCCACGGGGCCAGTGGTAGGGTTCACACCACTACTCCCGGGATCCTCAGGGCCCTGGGGGTGCTCCCTCCTCTTTCTCCACACACTTGGGGGGGCCGGGGGGCTGCCAAGGGAAGACGGGGAGCACGTGGCCGCCGTGCTCACCCCCTCCTCCGCAGGGGCGGGTGGGGGCATGTAGATACAGCTCAGGCCCTTCCCTGGGCCAGCCTTTGGGCTCAGAACTGGGGCCATCAGGGAGCATGGTGGGAGGAGGGCACCCGTCAGAAGTCTCTCGAGACCCACTGGCCACTCCCCGTAGTGACCACAGGTAGCCCCACCTTCCCAGGTCAGGTGGGGAAACTGAGGCCCAGAAAAGGCACTGTCCCATGAGTCAGGGACGGGCTGGCAGCACAAACACATCCCGAATTTCCCGGCCCTGGTCTCCGCGCCAGGCTCTTCAACAGGGTGCCGGCTGGTCTGAGTGTGGGACCAGGCACTGTGGCTGGCTGGGCACAGGGGCTCTGGTCCAGGGGCACAGGGTCCCACTGAATTTGGTGAGAGATGGCGGCACCTGGGGTGGGGTCTGGGGGAGGGGCTCGGTCACGCGCTGGGACCCAGCTGGCTTTGGGGGTTGGAGAAGGCAGCCTCTGAGGCTGCTCGGGCCCCGCCCCCCCCCACTGGCAGCTGCCCCCTGCCCTGCCCTCCCTCAAACCCAAGGCAGGACGGGCTGGCTGGGGGCATGCAGAGTGGACACCCCCTCCCAGACGCCAGCCCTCTGTGCTCTAGGGATGACCCTAGAAGCTCTCTGGCCCCACCCAGGGTCTCCAGGCCCCGGGTCCTTCTGGAGGAGGCGCTCCCTTTTGGCTAAGGTGGACAGGGTGGCTCCCTGGCTGCCCTGTGCCTCCTCGACACCGTGAGCTCACCCCCCAGCCTCCGTCTGGGGCCTCACAGTCCACGGAGAGTGGGCATGGGACGGGGTGGTCTCGTGGTCTCAGAAGAGAGGCGTCAGGGACGAGTGACGGGGGTGTTCTGGGTGGGATGGGACAGGGGCAGGAAGGAGATGCCAGCTGCCGACCCGTGTAACCCTCCGCTCTACTCCCTGGCACCTTCACCTACCAGGACCAGCACACAATGCTTTCCACACGCTTTGCTCGCAAAACAGCAGTAACATTCACATGACAGCTGAGCTCTCCTTGTGGCCCCAAGCCGGGTCCCCAGGCCTGGAATCGTCCCCCTCCTCCTCCTCCTCACCTGAAATCCCAGGGGCACTGTCACCTGCAGGGGCCTGGAATCTGCGAGGCAGTGAACATGGTTTATAAAAAGGACCAAGTTCCTGGCCAGGCCCCCAAGCTACTCCAGCCCGACAGACTGGCAGTGCCTGGGGCGGCTAGGGCTTCGCGCCAAACCCACAGAGCACAAACCCTTCCAGGTCAGCACCGTGTTCCCGCCAAGCGGAGCCCTGCTGGCCTCTGTCACCGTGCTAGCGGGGACAGCATCTGTTTCCTGAGCATCCCGAGGGCGGCACGGGGCTCAGCGTCCTCCTGTCTCAGCCCTTTCTGCCCTCCCTAAGCCCTCACGCCCCCTAGGAACGAGCACTGTCTCGTTTCACAGCCACCCAGAGTAGGGCTCAGAGCGGCCGAGCCACTGGCTCAAGCCCACACAGCCAGAGAGCAGCAGAGGTGGGGGGCACAGGGAAACCAGCTTCTGAGCTCCGTCGCTCCCAGGAGCGCCTTCCCCACCCGGCCTCAGTGTGGGGAGGTGGACAGGACCGGGGGTGCAGGCGGGGGCCGGTCTGCAGGGGGGCTAGCCCCCGATCTCAGGCTCTTGGAGGAATGCTGGGGACACACTCTGCCCCGTCCAGCCCACCACACAGCCTCCGACTGCCCCTCACCCCCGTCTCTGCCAGCGGCCTTGGCTTACGCCGCAGCGTGCCCAGCAGCGTGGTGCGGGGCTGGTGCGGTCGTGGCAGAGCCTGGGACTCCACGGTCCAAGTTCAGGAGGTCAGCAGAAGCCACAGAACCTTGGCAGGGACCCCCTGCCCAGATCAGAGGCTGCGGTGGGTGGGGCGGCTGGGCCGGGCCACAGCCCACTTCCGCCGGCCAGCCCGGGTCCTCCCACCACCCCCTTCCCAGAAGACAGACGTGGCCGGCTGGGGGAGGGTCTGGGAGCTGCCCGGGGACCACGGGACATCTGGGGCCAGGACGAAGCCACACGGACAAAGCCAGCTCACACAGACCCCCAGCATGTGGGCAGAGCGAGAAGGCACCACCGAGTGGATGCGGGCTCCCCTCTGCTGTCCACCGTGCTGCTCCCACGCCCAGCCTCAACCAATGGGTGTGACGACCCCAGTTCCCCCAAGTGAGGCCCAACGATACCCCCGTGCTCATCCCTGGCCTTTGCCTTAACCAAGAACCGAGAGAATAGTCTGGAAGCCCTGGAGACACCAGGGCCACTGTCCCTCCCCGGGGCCCGCCCCCAGCCCAACACCCAACCCCAGCGGGTGAGTAATAAAGCCCCCCACCACCCCTGTAGGAATCCGTTCTTCGTGGCGTGGCCCACAGGGCTCTCTGCTTCTCTCCACCAGCCCACGGTGGGTTCGGAACAAAGAATTCTAAGCCACGGCGTAGTCTCCCCGGAGCCTGGGAAGAGAGCTGGGTGCTCCCCCAGCCCGGGTAGAGAAGCCGTGGACCGGGAAGGCTGGGCGGGAAGTGAGGACGGCCCACTTCGTCTCCTGGAGCTGCTGGCCTTTAGGGGCCCCTGGGGCTCCCTAAAATCACTGCTGAGATTCAGACGGCCGGCAACAGGCCTGAGCTCGGGCTGGACTTTTGCTCCCGTGGCCCAGCTTCCTGGAACCCTGTCCACGTCGCGTCGCGACTGCATTAGGGGAAGGGAACATGCTCTGCTACCCCATCCGGCGTCGTTGGGCGAACCTTACAAAACGTAGCTGCAGACGCGAGCTCGAGTGAGAGGTTCCAGGGTTAATCCCACACTTGTGTGAGTGGAGACCCCTCCAACAGTGCTTTTGGCTCGAGGTTTCATGATCTAGGAAGCGGGTGGGAGGCCTGGAGCCTGGCGGAACGGGGCGGCAGGGGCCCGGGGCGGGGGCGTCTGCCCGGGCGGAGGGAAGAGCTCCCGGTCTGCACCCCCCGCAAGCCTCCCAGGCCCGAGCCCCTTCTGCCCAGGCTGGAATCCGCACCACCCCGTTCCTGGACGGCCTGGCCGGCATCAGGCATGCCAGGAATGGGCCCAGCTGTTGCCCCAGCCCAGAGAGGCCCCTGCACGTCTCCTGAGACGCCAAAGTAAAGGGGTGAGAAGAAGCAGCTGTTCCCCCCCCCCCACCCCCCAGCATCCTCCTTGCAGGGACAGGTTCGGCCACGTGAGGGCCACTATGCTCCGGGGCTGCCCTGTCCACCTGGGGAAGAGAATGGTCCAGGAGCCAGCTGCCCTCTGCCGCCCCAGCTACTGTCATATCAACGTGACTAGAGAACGTGGCCTGCGCCAGCCTGTTCCACGGCCTTTCCCACGTTGCCTGTGGGGGCCTTCACATGTCCAAGTCCCCAGGAGTGCAGCCAAGGCCTCACCTTCCTTCCAGAAACCGTGTGGCTCACCAGCTTGCCCCAAATCATCCAGGCTCCGCCACCCCCCACTCCCGCCCCCCCAAGGGCAGGGCCAGCTATGGGGGCACTGAGGGCCGGGGAGGGGCCCGAGGGCCCAGCTCTGAAAGTACACACTCTAAGCCCCCTAGGTGAGATTTTAGGGGACACACGTGGGGGAGGGGTGTGCCTTGTCCCAAAGGCACAGTCAGCACCAGATCAATGCAGAGCCCTGTGTTGGGGCCCCTCCTGAGCCAGCCCTGCCTCGCCCGGGGCCAGCCGGTGGGTCTCGGGAGCTCACAGAGGTGGAGGAAGGGATGTCCAGGAGGCAGCCTTCAGCTGCCATGTGGCTCGACAGGAGAGGACAAAAGTCTGAAAGCTGAGCTGGATGGGGGAGGGGTGGATAGAGCCCTGACACTGATGTATTTCGGGGGGGGGGGTCTAGGAAAAGCTCCCCTCATGTGCTAATCTGAGCCACATCGAGTACAGAACTTGTGTCCAAGCCCCATGGGCTGATCCCCCCAAATCCCCAAAGCCTCCAGCTGTGTGCAGGGGTCATTCCGCGAGAGCCCCAGGGAGAGGACCTCCCCTGCTGCAGAGCCACCCCAAACCCAAAAGAGCAGGTCTCCGTCATGTGCCTGCCCAAAGTACTGGGTCTGGTGAAGGGTGGGGGTGGACAGCAAGTGGGGGGGGGCATCAGAGGCGTGGAGCCTTCTGGAGTGGGCCCCAGTGTGTGGGGGCATACGGTCCTGCGGGAGGGCGCACAAGAAGACTGCACGGTGCGACCTCCCAGCAGAGGGCTGGGGGAGCCCAGGCCCAGGTGGGCCCAGAGGTAGGGGTACAGGTGACCAGAGCGAGGGGTGCCGGGTGTCCCGAGGCCCAGTTGCTGGGCGGGGGGTGGGGGGGGGGAAGGGGTCCAACTGGAGGGCATCTGACCAGCTTCCAGCCACAGCTGGGAGATCTTTGGGAGTCAGGGGGACTCAAGAAGCCCAGAGTGGGTGCTGGGAAACTTGACTGTCCTCACCAGTGTCTGGGACCCAAACAGCAAGCACCTATGGGCACTCGCCAAGCCCTCGAGCTCAGTACCTGTCAAGTATAAGGCAAATAAGGTCCTCTATTATGCACAATGTCCCCACCACTGCCCGGCCCTGGCCTCTGGCCTGTGACCCTGACTCAGTCTGCTCCCCAAAGGCAGGCCACGGCTCCACTCCCAGGCTCGGAGTAGTGCCTGCTCCGTCCAAAGGGCCACTCGGCCCAGGACTCAAGGAGATGTGGCCCCCTCCCAGGGGGTGCCCATGGTGGGGAGAGGGGCAGTGGTCTGTGCTTCCTTCTATCCTGCCCCGCTCCCAGCTCGGAGAAACCGGGGAACTGGGGCCAGGGGGGGAGTGTGGGGGTGTGGGCTGTGTGCCAGGGGCCTGGCTCCCAGGGCACTCCCAGGGGAGAGTGGATTCCTGGAGGGCAGAGCCCGCAGCTGCGCCTGCCGGCGGGACACAGGGTGGAGGTGCCTCGGACTCCACTCACCAGGGTCACTAACCAGGGTCACCTGCCTACCCAGCAGGAGTGTCAGGGAACCGGCCTACCAGCTCGTCCAGCTGGGGTGCTCCTGCTGCCCCCCCCCTCCCTGGCTCTCACCACAAGTCGGGCAGGGTTGAGGGGCGCACCTCCAGGGGAAGGACCGGCCTGCTAGGTGGTCGCCGGGCGGCCACCCAGCTTGGCTCCCCGTCCAGTTCAGTCGGAGACGGATACCCTTTGCCTCCGGACCCCGCTGGGGCACAGAACGCCCTGGACAGAGCTGCCCACCGGGCACCCTCAGCTCATGGGTCCTCCAGAGGCGGCCAGAGCCAGTGGTCCCCGGGAGCGTCCCACTGTAAGCCGTAGGGCAGGGGGCAAGGGACTCCGCGCGGCCAGACGCCTTACCTGGGCCAGCAGCCCGAGGGCGACGAGGAGTGCGGCGTCCATGGGCCGGCGGAGCGGGGGCCGAGTGTCCGGCCGGCAGCCTCCTGCTCGGACACAACGCGGGCTGAGTGACAGCACAAGTGCGCGGGCGGGGGCCCCGAGTGAGTGACAGCACATGTGCGGGGGCGGAGCAGGAGGCCGGGGGCGGGGCCTGGGGCTGAGTGGCAGCACGTGTGCGCGGCGGGAGGCGGGGCCTGAGTGACAGCACGTGTGCGGGGGCGGAGCCAGGGCCTGGGGCTGAGCGGCAGCACGTGTGGGCGGCGGGGCGGGGCGGAACCAGTCCGGAGGCGGCTGTCCAGGGCGGCAGAGCCCTGGGAGTCCAGTAGTAAGAAGAGGAAGCCGGCAAAAAAGACGGAGGTGGGTGGGGGCTGGGCTAGGAGCCAGAGTGGATGGATTCGTCCATCCACTAATTTTTACGTTGCTGCTCCGTGAATTCACCAGACACACTCTTGCCTCAGGGCCTTTGCACTGGCTGTTTCCTCTGCCCCTAGTGCTCTTCCCCTGCGCCTTGAGGGCTTTGTCTGATGGCAACCCCTGAGCACCCTATCGGGCACTGGCACCTACCTGCCCATTTTAGGTCACAGTCTCTCGCACTGGGGTGGGGCTCCCCTGCGCCTGAATTGTTTCTGCGGATCCTCAGGGCTAGCACAGAGGAAGGCCAGGCCTAGACCTCGCCTGGGGTTGGCCCTCCCCACCCCAGGCACAGCCCTTCCTCCCTCCCCTAGGTTCCCCCCCCCCCCCCCCCCCGCCGTGGCCTCCTGTTCTGGGGCTGCTCTCCTCTTCAAGACCTGTGCCCCTGGTGTGTGTGTGTGTGTGTGTGTGTGTGTGTGTGTGTGTGTGTGTGTCGCTCACAGGCCCAGGACACAGTAACGGAGGGTGGAGAGCGCAGGACGGAGGAAGGACCCTAGGAGCTAACACACTGCCCTCTGAGCAGGAGGGGGGGGGGGGATGTCCAGGGAGCCTGGGTCTTCTCTGTGGCAGGGGCGGGTCCTCCGCTCTCCTGTCCAGATCGTGGGCCGTGGAGCAGGTGTGGCACCATCTGTGCCCTTGGCCTGCTTGGAAGGAGGCCAGGCTGCCTGAAGGAGACTCTGGCAACGTGTCCCTGGCACTCACTGCTCCGAGGTGGGGAGTCAGAGAGGGGGCCTTTCCATCTCCAGGCTCTGAGACCCTGGGCCTGGGGAGCAGCCTCTAAGGGCCACTGTAAGGGTAGGGCTAACCTGTAGCCTTAAGAAATAACAGCTTTGTTTTAATACCGTAGGTTAAGGGATAACAGCCTTAGCCTATCAATCAAGGGCTGGATTAGCGCGTGATCGGATTGGGGCAAGGGCCTGTTTGAACTGTTTCCACCTGGGAACTATCCCTTTGTTCTGTTCCCAGGTGATAATAAGACGATGTGGTCGGCTATAAAAACTCTGTACCCCGCGAGACCGCACGCTGGTCAAGAGTGTCGGTCCCGATCGATCGGTTTGCCTTGCCTCTCGTTGCAGTAAACTTTGTTGTGACTGTCACTGGTGCCCGTAGCATTCTGTTTCAGGAGTCGTGTGGATGCAACACCACCATGCTGCCTCTGAGATTAGGGACCCCGAACAGGGGCGGGACAGCCTTCTGAATGCCTGGGGCTCCTGCCTTCTGGTACTAGTGCAGGGGAGAGGTAGAAGGGGATGGGTGGCTGAGCCTGAGTCCCCTGGTTAACCTCAGGCACTCTAACGGGGGTGAGGGGAAAAAGCCTTGTAAGACCCCCTCCTCTCTGCTTATTTGCCCACCCTTCTGGCACCTTGCTCTTGGCCATTTGTCCCCCACCAACAACCTCTGGGGGTAGGGGTTCTCCAAGGGGAGGGTGAGCTGGGTCCGGTCATGGGTTAGCCCCAAGCCCAGGGAAAGGCCGCTCCGACTGGGTGTGGTCCTGGGTTGGTGAGCAATCCTCCCCATGGGGGTCCAAGTGCAGGGCCTTGGGGAGGTCGTTCTCCCCGCCACTCTCAGTTTCCCCTTGTGCCCAAGCACGAGCATGGGGGGCCTTGTCCAGGGCTGGGCCACCCCAGCCGCGGGACCAGTTCCCTCTCCTTCCTAAAGCAGGATCGCCCCTCCAGAAAAGCCCTATCGTTTTCCCGAGGACTCGGGGCATCCGACCCCCTGGACTCTCCAGGCCTGCAGCTCTGCCCCCTCCCCCGCGGTCACCCCCTCCCCAGACTCTAACCTGCCGCCCGAGGAGGCACCGGAGCCCACACTCCACCCCCAACCCCTGCAAGGAGCAAGGGCGGCTCAGACGTGGGGGGGGCGTGGCCTCGGGGTGGCCGGTGGGCAGGGCACACGAGTGGGCGGGGCTCAGGCTGCTGGGTGGATGATGGGGGCGGGGACCGGGGGTGGACACAGAGGGGAGGGGAGCGGAGGATCGCCGGGGTCCGGAGGTGCTGAGAGAGGGAGGTGACCTGACCCCAGGTGTCGGCCTGGGCAGGGGCAGTTTCCTTGTGGACGTTCCCTGGGGTGCCTGTGGTCACCCACATGGAGATGCCTGGGGGACAGCTACCTATAAGGACAGTAAAGCCCGAATGGTGGTCCCCGAGGCCCAGGCACCAGGTGGCCCCTGTCTCTGGGCCCCTCACTTTAGAGGCAAGAGCAGAAGTCCTGAGGAGGCCAAGGTGACAGACCAATACAGGTGGGGCCTGGCCAGGAGCCCGGCCAACCTCTGGGAGCCTGGTCTGGAGGCGAGGAGAGAGGCTAGGTGGGGGCACGCCCACTGCCTTTCCTTTCTTCCATGGTTCCCGGGTCTGGGCTCTTGGGCTTGAGTGCTGAGGACAGTCCTGCTGGGGCTGCCTCCCAGAGGGGTCAGAAAGCACTAACAAATCCTAATGGGGGGGGGGCAGCAGCATAAGGGGTTCCTCAGTGGATGATGGGTGCAGAGTGTGGCGGGGGGGGGGGGCGTCCCGAGGCCCTGACTAACCCTGGTGGCCTGGATGAGGCAGTGGGGTCCTGGGCTGATGGGCCCCGAGGGCTTGGCAGCCAGGCACTCACAGCCTGACCTGGGTGCTGCTTACAGGGGGTTGGGCTGCAGGTGACCCAGAGGCTCTGGTCTTGTCCTCCCTCCAGGGCTGTCCCTGACCTCCATGTCCCCAGCTCCAGTGGCTGTCCTGCCCAGTGGCCACGTGCCTGCACCTCTGATACAGTGATGGAGATTCCAGCCACGCAGTGGCCCCAGGTTCACTGGATGTGGTATCCTGTGTTCTTTAGGGGATAATCAGTCCCAGGGATTCGGTGGCTAGGGAGGCTTGGTGTCCTCACGGCTCCTGCCATGTCTGCTGGCACCAGCAGGGGGCAGTGTGGCTCTAGGGAAGCCCTGGGAGGGGTGGCGCCGACAGTGGGCTGGACCTCCCGCTTCTGGCCCAGAGGTCACCCCGCTCTGTGCTCAGGGGCCAGGTGGGCGGGGTGATGTCTTCGCCCCCACCCTGGACACAGCTGCCCCTTCCCAGAGCGAAGGGACCCCAGCATGGACTCCTCAGCCTTCTTGCTGTCCCAGGAGGAACAGAGGGAATGCTGCCTTTGGGACCTGCACAGATTCCTGCCCACGTCCGGCCCAGACCCCTCGCCCACCACGGCCGGACCACGCGCAGCCTGCCCGAGGTTTGTTTGGCCCTGGTGCTGGCCCTACGGGCAGCCTGGACTCCTCCCCGCAAAGTGCTGGGGCAGCCCGGCCAGCACGGACTCCAGACAAACGGCCTCTGCCACGGGCACTGTTGTCGGCTGAGTCAGGCCGCCCCGCTAGAGCCCCGAGGTCAGCCCAGGAGTGCTCAAGAACCCGAGGTTAGGGGAACAGCCTGGCCATAGTGATGTGGGCACACACTCAGGGCTAAGTGGGAGCCAAGCCAGAGAACAGAGGTCACCGGGCACAGATGGTCAGATTTTAGAGGAATCTGTGAGCTGTCCCCAGGCCAGTTTTGATGGAAAACTCACTCTAGTAAAAACTCTCACCAAGACAGGCCGGGGGGCCCGTGTACCCCAAGGCCCTAGGGCAGGTGTGCGGGCCCCCCATCCTGCTCGTTCAGTCTCAGGGTGCTGAGGACCCAGGGGAGGGGACGATGTGGGCGGGAAGGTGTGGAAGGCAGGAAGGGGGAGGGCAGGACAGAGGCGTGTGGTGAGACGGTGTCGGGGGGCCAGGGCGGTGTGACACATCCCTCAGGGCACGCGCACCAGGCTGGGCCTCCTTCACCAGTGTCTGTGCTCCCAGCGGGCCTGGCTGGCGGTCTGTGCCAGTGGGCGCTGGCAGTAACACCTGACTTTGGCACAAGGAGCAGGGCTCAGAGGGACCAGGAGGCACACGCCCACTCGGGGTCTCGTGGAGCCTCGGGATAAGCTCCCCTTCTTCAGAGCGGCCTCCGTGCTCCGTTTCGCGGCTGTCACCACATGGGTGGGTTTGCAGGGTCCTTGAGTCCTGCTGAGTCCCACACACCCAGGCACATGAGGCCACCTAGTGGCTGGTCCTTTCCAGGCTGGGGGGAGGGGAGGCCAGAGGGCCACCGGAGGGGCTGCAGGCCGCACGCCTGTCCCTCACGTGCCTTACCCTTCTGTCCACGAGGCCCAGAGACACGGCCAGCAAAGCCGCCTGCACACTGGCACCTTCTCAGTCTGGGTGGGGGAGGGCTGGGGGGGGTGGAGAGCCATGCAGGGGTGGGGGCTTCAGACAGGGGCCCCCTCCACCCCCACCCCACTCCACTCCGCTACTGTTGGCTCCATTGCCTCTCATCAATATCAAGTGGATTGGCGACAAATCCGCGAGCAGAGAATCCAAATAACTATAAATCACGTTAACGATCATTCAGACGAAATCCGTGGCTGTAACAGGATCGGTGTGGTCTGGCAACGCTGCCCTTCATTCTGGGGCCGCCGGTGGTGGCACTCTGCCTAGGGGCAGGGTCTTGGGGGGCCTCCAGGGACAGGGCCCACGAGACAGATGCAGGGCATTAGAGCCTTCCCATCCGACCTTCTCCTGCAGACAGACAGACTCGGGGCAGAAGGGTCAGGTCGGTGCAGAGCCGGTGTGAGGCACAGAAGGCCCCCACCCCCACCCCCACCCCATCCAGGACTGCAGGCTGCTGGGTGAGAGGCCGGGCCACACCACACAGTCCCCCGTGGATGGCCTCCTTGCCTCTTTGGGGAGAATCGGCACGCTTCAGCCATTCTCCTTGGTCCTGACCCTCCCGGCTCTCCCCTGGATGTCGGGGGCCTGCGTGCACCTGTACGGGAGCCTCCGACCCTCGCCTGCTCTCGCCCAGAAGTCTCTGGCGGACATGCAGGCTTGCCCAGCGCCCTCTGCCAGCTCATGCTTAGCATGTTCCGGCCTGAGCCCCACCTTGCCCTCTCTCCAGCCCCCCGGTTCCCCCTCCTGTACTCTCCATTCAGGCTGCTGAGCTGGAAACCCCAGAACGTTCCAGACTCTTCCTCCTGCACCTCCTATACTCGGCATCCCCGAGCTGGCACGCACCTCCCGTCAGTCAGCTGCTCTCTCAAGTCCTCTGACGTCTCTGGACCCTGCTCTGGTCCTGCCCCTGCCTCAGGCCCTCAGGGGCCGACCCGACCTGGGCACCTGGCTTATTCCCGGCACCTTCCTCGGTTAGAGAGAGGCCCCAGCTTCCATTTTGGGGCGCCACTGCTGCCCCACTGCGGGGCTCTTGCCCTCCCCAGCCAAGGAGGCATGTGGCCAGCCAAGGCCCAGCACCTCGTCCCCCCGAGTGAGGCTCCGCGGGGCAGGCCCGTACCTGTACCCAGTGAATCCGAGGTTTAACAAGTAACCGCATCTGGCAGACAGGCCACAGCTCCAGGCGGGTACGGGAAGGGGCTTCCGCAGACGCAGGGTTGGGGCTTTGGGAGGTGCCTGCCTGAGTCTCCGATGACGCTCGCACCTTTGGAGTGATGGTGTCCATGTGGGTGGATGGCCCGCCGGCGGTCTTCACCTGAGCACGGGGCCTGGTGGGGCCCACCCTGCCCTTGGCCTTGCCCTGGCCGGTGGTTTCACGCCTGCCTGGGACGAAGTCACGGTGGCCCAAGGTCTGTGTCTGTTGAGAAAAGCAAGATTCAGAACTCTCTAGAGAGCCTGCTGCACTAGCGCTCCGACAAGATGAAACCACGCTCACGTGCCCAGAGACCGAGGCCTCTGCTGAGCTCCGGGCAGGTCACCTGGGGTGCGGGGGGGCCGGCCCGGATGCCGTCCACACAGAAGTGGGGTCAGCGGGGCGGGGCCGGGCGCCCCAGTGTACGTTGATGGCTGCAGAGGGGCGTCTGCGTGTGGACGGCGCTCAGGCAACCGAGAGGACACGGGGACCGGAGCTGCTCATCTGAGCAAGGCCCCCCCGTCCGCTGGCTGTTCCCGTCGTGGAGACGCACTGCCGTGTCCAGGTCAAAGACAGCCTCCACAGCATCGGAACAAAAAGGCTCACGAACTGGGAAGACGTGAACGCCAAAGGGGCCGGAGGCAGAGATACAGAGGCCTGGCTTGGGCCCGGGCAGCTCGTCTTTGAAGAGTGACGACAAAACAGAGGCTCGGATGTGCGGAGGCCACGCAGGTTGACCACTCAGAGATGCTTGCCAAAACATCAGCGAGCGTTATTTATGACAAGAAATCCGTTGAGCCAAGAAATTCAGAAAACATCACTAAATTTATCCAGTCGCTGTAAAAACAAGCCTATTAATTTTTGTTTCCAAAACAAAACAAGACTGAAACTCTAGAAGTGTATCAGGATGGGAGGGGCAGGGAGGAAGGTTACATCCTGGCCACAGGGCCCGCCTACTGCGTAACTACAAACTTGGAAAAAGAACTGTGAGTGTTACAGTACGCATTTAAAAAAATTTAAGGGTACTCAACAGAAATTTAATTTATATTTATTATTTTTTTAATTAAAACATTTTTAATGTTTATTTTTGAGACAGACAGAAATAGAGGACGAGCAGGGGAGGGGCAGAGAGAGAGGGAGACGCAGAATCCGAAGCAGGCTCCAGGCTCCGAGCTGTCAGCCCAGAGCCCGACGCGGGGCTTGAACCCACGAATAGCGAGATCATGACCTGAGCCGAAGTCAGATGTTTAACCAACTGGGCCACCCAGGAGCCCTTACCATTATTATTTTTCAGTAATTTCCATGCCCAGCATAGGGCTCAAACTCACGACCCTGAGATCAAGAGTTGCATGCTCTACCCACCGAGCCAGCCAGGTGCCCCAGAAATTTAATTTATAATTTCCTAATGCACAAAGAGAACAAAGTAGAGGTTGCAGGATGAGGGGCGTCTGGGGGCTCAGTCGGTTCAGTGTTTGACTCGGTTCAGGTCATGATCTTGCGGTCTGTGGGTTTGAGCCCCGCGTCGGGCTCTATGCTGACAGCTCGGAGCCTGGATCCCGCTTCGGATTCTGTGTCTCCCTCTCTCCCTGCCCCTCCCCTGCTTGGGCTCTCTTTCTCAAAAATAAAAAAACGTTAAAAAATAAAAAAAAATGGTTGCGGGATGAAGTCTATTTAAATACATCAAATCGTCACAATAAATGGCCTACATTCACTAACTAAAAGACAAGCCATCCCCTGGAGTCAGACACGTGGGCTCTCTGCTTGTGTCACGAGCAGACACGTTGAAACCAAACGGAGCCCATGAAGAAATGGCTCGGGGTTAGACGGTCTGTCTGTGCCCCCAAAAGGGGAAGAGCAAGATTTCTCAAAAAAAGAAAACTTACGGAAAAAACACGAATAGGTATAGAAATGCTAACTAACAATCCAGCAAAAATACATAATATATCAAGAATAAAAGGGCCGAAGAACCTAGCGCTGAGACATAGGAAGGACAGACAAAGCAGCCTGCCGTGTGCAGATTTGAACAGGCCGCATCCCGGAGGGGAGGCTGACCCCGAGGTGACCACACCGTCACGTGTCCAGTCACTTGGCTCTGGAGCAAAGCTGACCGCGTAGGGGGCACAAAAGGCGCCTGGGTTTCTAAGACCCGGGACCACAGGCCTGTGCGCGCAGGATGGCGGGAGAGCAGGAGGAGCTCGGCGGGCTGACAGGTGCTCCCAGGTAACTCACGGATTAAGAGATTAAGTCAAAGTAGAAATGACGACGGTTGGAACCAGAAGTGCCCCATAGCCAAGCACGAGGACGCTTCAGTGGTGCCTCAGCACCGGGCTGTATTCACAAGAACGAGCCTGACAGGGGCCAGGCAGGGGACGGCCCGGCCGAGGCCACTGGGGGAAGGTCAGGTGGCCTTCGGGAGGCCGGGCCGCGGTGTAGGGTCCAGCACATTCCGAGTCCCGCAAGGGCGTCCGGGCTCACGGCCGTGTCTTCCAGCCACGTCCCCATGAGGCGAGAGCGGCCAGGGCGCTCGAATCCCACGTCATGACCTCACCACCTCCCACAGCCCTACCTCCTGACACCATCACCCAGGCCGGTCACTTTCAACGTATGGATTTGGGAGGGGGCACAAACGTTTAATTGTGCAGCATCTGCCGGATCGGTTTACCCCCAACATAAAAAAAAAAAAAAAGGCAACTTTGGTTTTTAAAGCTTCTTGGATTTTGGAATTGTAGATCAGAAACCACAGGGCCAGCTCAATAGTCGCATTAAACGGAGTACAACTCAGGCCCCCTGACCCCATCTGCACACTGTGACCCCACAGGGTTTCTTCCAGGGACACGACTATGCTTCGGTGCACAATACCATCAGCAGGGTCCAGAGTAACAAAGACGGGGCGCCTGGGGGGGCTCAGTCGGTTAAGTGTCCGACTCTTGGTTTCAGATCAGGTCACGATCTTATGGTTCGTGGTTTCTAGCCCCTCATCGGGCTCTGCACTGACCGTGAGGAGCCTGCTTGGGATTCTATCTCCCATCTCTCTCTGCTCCTACCCTGCTTCCTCTCTCTCTCAAAAATAAGTAAATAAACTTAAAAAAAAAAAAAACAAAAAACCAGTCAAAGACAGGATGGCCAATTTAATAGAGAAGGAAACATTTCGGTGAAATTCAGCGTGCGTTCCCAGAGCATCTTAGCAATGAACGTGCTGATCTGCATCAGGCGTCCGCCTGCACTCACCTGCAGAGCTGGAGGGTGGCTCTGGGCCATCTACCCCCTTTCCTGGTCTGTATTCCACTGGGCATTTCAGTGGCGCGATGAGAGGAGAAGGAGTGGGGAGTCACAGGAGGAGACGTGACCTGCTAACGGGCAGGCGTTGATGACCCGCGGGAGGAGCCCGCCAAGAAGCGAGCAAGGCCGCAGGATGGAAATGCAACACACAAACCATTTCAGCGAGCACTTAAAACACGGATGAAAAGTCCCACTTGGGATCTCAACAAAAACAAGAAGGACCTGTGACCAACCCTCTCGAAAGACGGGCACGATTATTACTGGGAAAACGACAACACAGGAAGGAGCCCACAACACAGAGCTGGGCCGTGTTTGTGGGCGGGAGGGCGCACTTTCGTGAAGATGTCAGATGTCACCATGTTAACTTATAAATCTCATCACCCCCGATAAGGTTCTTTAAAAAAGAACTTTAAGCTGCTCTTAAAATTCTGGCGTAAGAGCAGAGGGCCAAGAACAGCCAAGACGGTTCTGAAGAAGGAAATAGCGGTGCCGTGTGCTAACAGGCGCCTTGGCTTTGGAAACAGGGCAGAGGGTGGCACAGCCTGGAGCAGGACGTGCCCGGATGCTGGGCAGAGAGCGGAGGCCCACGTGCTTCAGGGGACAGAAGGAAACACTGGTCACTCCACGTGGGAAAAATCAGGGCCTTTCACACAACGTGTGAAAATGAATTTGCAATGAATGAAGGGTTTACACGAGAAAAGCAAAGCTTTGTAACTTTTAGAAAAACACATAGGAAAGTGTATTTAAGAACTTGGGGTAGGAAAGGAAGTTTTAGACAAGAAAAACTCAAACCATAAAAAACCTGAATGCATGTGAACACATTAAAATTTAAAAATTCTGCACATCAATAGACACCATTAAAAAAATAAAAGGCAAGGGGCGCCTGGGTGGCTCAGTCGGTTAAGTGTCCCACTTCGGCTCAGGTCACCATCTCATGGCTTGTGAGTTTGAGCCCCGTGTCGGGCTCTGTGCTGACAGCTCGGAGCCTGGAGCCCGCTTCAGTTCTGTGTCTCCCTCTCTCTCTGCCCCTCCCCTGCTTGTGCTCTCTGTCTCTCATAAATGAATACATGTTAAAAAAAATTAAAAAAAAAAAAAAAAAGGCAAGCCACGCAACCAATGCATAATCAAGAAAATTACCGACAACCAACTCGAAAATGGGCAAAGAACACGAACAGGCAATTCACAGAATAAAAAATTCAAATGGACAATAAACATATTCAAAATACTCCACCTAAGCAGCAATTAGGGGAGTACAAATTAAAATAAAGGGATCCTATTTGACACCGAGCACCGTGGCAAAGATTTAAAGTCTGTCTGTTTTGCGTGGAGGCGAGATACGGCATCTTGTCTGCTGGAGGCTGTCTACACGACATGGTCTTTTTGGGAAGAGGCCTGTGCCTACGACCATGCAATCCACCCGTGAGACGGGTGGGCCTCTGCATGGCAACTCAGAGCTTAGGTCCACAAACACAGCCAGCAGCAGAACAGCATGAACTCAGTGGCAGATTTGTGTCACTCTGAGAGAACATATCACAAGCACCGGGCACCGTGTGTTCAGCTCCTGAGCGTGGGACGGAGGCTGGGACTGCTGTCGTTACTTCTCGAAAAGGATCTGAGGCAAGTCCTGCCCGAGGTTAAGACCCAACAGGCCGGGTGGACACGGCACTGGCCGGTCTTCTTTCTTCCGTCCTCAGTGTTTAAAGTGGTTCTGAAAAACGTACTTGAGCCACTGTGAAGAGATGTCACCATTCTGGGGCTGGGAGAAGCAGGGTCCACATGCAGGCTGCTTAGGGGCGACAGGGTCCCGGGCTGGAGCCCCATGCCAGCTGCTGCCGGCTCCCAGCATGTCTCTGAGCTATCCCTGACCCTGATCTGGCCCTCACTGGTCACTGGGGGCCCAGGGGCAGCCGACACCTGGCAGGAGGCTTCAGAGCCCAGATCGGTGTTGTTTGTAAACATTTGTGTGTCTGTGAGCGTACCTACGTGTGTGTGTATACACCCATCAGTGTGTCTGCTCAGCGGGCCGCCCGTCCGGCTGGTGCAGTGTGACATCGTCTTCTCAGAAGCGGCCCTTCCTCATTGAGGCAGGCGCTAATGGGAACGTCACGGACGCCGTGTGGGCGCGGCTGCTTGTTCCTGGTGTCATTTTAATGGTTATTGTGTGCTGGTGGGGACAGCGCCGATGGGCCGGAATGAAGCAGACTGACAGCTTAATGGCCTGTAACCCTTAAGGAGTAATTGGACGGCCGTGTATCTACGAGCAGACTGTTAGCGACGACGTGACTGGCAAGCCGATGACGAGACGCGGCCCGTGTGGGAGGGGCTGCGGAGGGGCCAGGGCCGCTACGTGCAGGAGCGCGCACATGCGTGGACCCTACACGCAGCCCCCACCGTGCACACACGTGCACAAGGACGCCCTGCCCTGCAGGCATGTGCTCACTCCCTTACACTTGACACGCGGTGGGGAGACTCCACCTGCCAGCAGACGCAGGGGGGTGGGGCCTTCAGGGAGGGCCTTGGCCGGCCACCTGCCCCAGCCCCCCTCAGAGGGGCCGCGTGGCCTCGGGGGAGAACAGGTCAGGTGGGAGCTGCCCCCCTGGTACCTGCTCTGTGCTGGGCCGTGGCTGCGCTGCAGGAAGGGCTCCGCTTCTCAGATGCAGCCTGAGCCCCCCGGGCCCCCCGCCGTCCTGAGCTCCTGTTCCCGTGCCCCCGCTCCTGGGGCCGGGCCCCTGGATAGAGGACCCAGAAAAGCCACCTGTTAGGGGCTGAGGGCCAAGGAGCGAACCCCTTGCCAAGCCTGCCGCCTGCACCAGGCACAGGGAGGGACCTTCGGGAACGGGATTTCCACCAAGTCCTTCTGCCTCAGGCGTGGGCGCTTGTCCCTGCCTTGCCCGTGGAACAGGCTCTGAGAGGCACGTGGGCTGTCGTGCGGGTGCCCTGGCCGCCCACCTCGGTGCTTTCCCCACAGAACCGCCCCGACCTGGGACCCAGAAGAGGGAAGCGAACGCAGGATTGCTGGGAGGTGCTGGCAAGGACACAGCTGGGGCCTCCTGTCCCGGCTGAGTGACCGTGCCCGGAGACCCTCCCCAAACTCCTCTGTTCCTGTGCCCAGACCCGCTTCCCACATTCCGCACCCGCCACAGTCACAGCCGCGTGGGTGTGGAGGGGCTGAGTCCACAGGAACCAGAGGCTGCCAGCTGAGGGGAGACTGCCACCATGCTCCTGGGGGCCGCTCGTCCTCTCAGGCTGGGGGCTCATGTGCTGAGATGTCACAGGGCTGCTTCCTCCTGGAGGCTCCAGGGGACGGTCCGTTTCCCCTCTCTCCCGGCTTCTAGAGGCATCCACGGCCGGCAGAGTGTCTGACTCTGGGTCCCCGGGGATGGCCCTGCTGCCGCAGTTCCTGGCTGCCGACCAGGTCCTGGGCTCCCGGCTGCCCCACCTCCCTGCAGACGGCCTCCCGCCCAGACCACCGTACCCGCACGGTTATGCATCTGTCGGCGGCCTCGCTGTTGGGCTTGGTTAGTCGTCTGACCTCACCCCCAGACAGAGAGTGGTTTGCACCCAGGCTCCCTCTTCCTGGGACCCTGGGCCGTCGCCCACCACACGGCGCCCGTTTGTCTGGACAACAGGCTGGGAACACCCGGGGCGTCTGTCCGACACAGCCGGGCCATGGGAGCGCGGCCGATCGGGTTTGCTGCCCGCAGGGGGGACCTGAGTGGGGCCGCCGCCCTTCCCTCCCTCGTACTCAGGGTGCACCCCACCCCCCACCTCGTGGCAGAGAAAACAGAAACAGAGTCTGGCTTTCAGAGCTTCAGCCGTTCCAGGGGCTCTTGGGAAAGGACCTCAGGGCTCGTGCGTGCGCAGGCGTGGCCGTGGCCCGAGCCCCTGAAGGCACGCGTCTCCCCCACGGGGCTGCCTCCATCCGCCAGGCGCTGCCCCGCTCCACACGGTTACGCCGTCCTCCCGACACGGCGAGCAGGGCTGGTCTCCAACCCTCCCAGACGGGAACCCCAGCCTTAGCGCCCCAGGACCCGGCTCTCGGGGCGCTCAGAGCGCTCGCACGACTTCCTCCCTCGGGCACCTGGCCCCTGCCCTGGGGGCTGCTGGGGGCGCCCCACGCTCACCTGTGTTGGCGGGGGGGCCCCGCTGCCCCTGCCCTCAGCTGGAGAGTCCGATCCCAGGGCCCTCGTGGGGACTCGCCCCCGTCCCGACGGGAGAGGCGTCCGTCCTGGGCCCGAGGGTGCCGCACAGAGGATCTCTACTCTCGTCCGGTGTCCGTCCAGTCTCACTTCCCGCCGTGCCCCTCGGAGGGGTGTGGGAGGAGGGTTTCGGGAGAAGCCAGATGCCATGTGTGGCAGGGGGAGGCCCCAGGGCACAGAGGGGAGACACGGAAAAATCTGAGCGTGGACAGCAGTGGCCGTGGCCTGGGAGAGTCCCTGACCGTCGGGGACTCTGCGCTGTTGATGGTGGCCGGTAAAGGGATTAGGCATGTGGCGACAGCCGTGCCCGTGGCGGACGTGGTCAGGGGGCACGTGGCAGCCTGGCCTGTGCTGGCCCAGCCCTCGAGGGAGCTCAGGTGGGAGGCCATGCTGGGACCACCAGCCTCCACGGACTGAGCTCCAAGGAAGCAAAGCCCTCAGTCCTTGGCCAGAAGAGCCCTAAGGAAATGCCAGCCTCAAGTCATGAAGAGGGAAACTGAGGCAGAGACAAGGCTGTTTCCAGCCTTTTCCCCACGTCACGGGGCCCGGCTTCTGCTGGCCCCGGTGCCCGTACATGTGGGTGAGGACCTGTGCCGTCTACACCAGCTGTGTGTGCTCCTTCCCTCCGGGGCCCGCCTGCTGCCCTCCAACAGCCTCAGCCCCAGGGCGCCTGACGCCTCCACAGGAGTCCCTCTGGGGGTGAGGGGGCCAGGGGCACCAGCGGCCGCTAACCAAGCCCATGGCCAACCTCAGGCACCTGCTCCTGGCCCTTCTCTGGGAGTGGAGCGCAGGACAGCGTAGGGCTGTCCAGCCAAGGGGGAAGCGTCGTCATGCTCGGTCACATGGACAAGGAGGACACGGCATTCCGTGTCCTCAGAGGCACATGTTCCCAAAACAAGCCAACGTCCTTCTGTGGTCTTGTTAGTAGAAGGTGACTATTAGGCTTTCAAGGTATTTGATACAGAGTATAGCATAAACTAAATAATTTTGTGAATGGTTTCAGGAATCAAAGCTTTCAGGATTAATTAAAGACCCTGCAACCTTCGATCTGATTCCCCCCAGTGGCAGGTGGCTCCCTACTTACAAGGCCAGACCAGGGCCAGCCTGAGCACACGCTGTCCCGTGTGGTGCCGAGGGCCACCCCCCCAGAAGAGTCGGACGGCAGGCAGCCAGCTGAGCCCTTCCGGTGGCCAGCCTGCCTGGCAGGCAATGACTGGTGTGCGTGTCCCGGGCTCAGGCAGGAGCATGGGCTGGTCACCCTGGAGCAAACACCACGCCTGGGGTCAGGCTCTCGGGGAGCCAGGCCGCACACCGCGCGGGAGTAGGGGAGTAGTCGGCCGGCTTCCACAGCGTCTCGAGCACCTGGCCCCTGCCCAGGGCCAAAATGGCCCCTCCCGCCCCAGCCCCATTTTGCTGGTCTTTTAGGCAAGCGTTCCGGGCACATAACGTTCAGAAAGAGCTCCAGACTCCAGCAGTCTTGGGCACAGCAGCTGCTGTGGTCTCCGATAAACTATCCAGAAGCTTCTGGATTTTCTGCTTGCAGTGTGGGTGGGGCACCCATGTGCCAGAGCCAGCACCACTAAGAGCAGAGGTGCAGGGCTGTGGGGCGGACGCAAAAGGGTGCCGTGGGGCCCCGGGGAGGGCGTGGCACAGATAGGTGGGTCAAGGCAGGGCAGCTGTCGGCCCATCAGACGGACTCTCACACAAACAGCAGGATCGACAGCGACAGGGGCCGCGTGGCCACGGAGCCAGAAACTCGGATCCCCTGGCTCATCCATCACAGAGGCCCCCCGGCCCCTGGTCTAGAAAGCTCCTGTGGGGGATCATGGGGCCACATGTGGCCGCCAGCACAGCATCCAGGCACTCTGCTCCGAGCCCTGAGTTCCCATGGCGGTCCGCTTGGCCCTGTGCAGAGGGACGCCCCTTGGTGATGCCGCGCTCACGGTGCCGGGCTGTCCCCACCAGGATACCCAGGCCCACTCTCCCGGTTGGCTTCTCTGAGCAGTCGGGTGTCCAGCCAGGAGGGCCTGGAGGGGTCACAGGTCACCTGGGGAGGCCACATGGACAGCCCAGACTGTGGGAGACACTCGGCTGTGCACACAGAGGCAGGACTTCTGTACCCGGCACGCGATGCCCCCCTGCGCCCCTGGGCAGACAGCACGGCACATGCTTGTCTTTGCACAGACTTTACTGAATTTTGCTTGGAGGCCTGCTGCCCTGGGGCGTGCCGCTGGACGCTGCGGGGACCCGCCCAGCAGACGGCAGCACAGGGAGCCACGCTCGGTGTGGGTGTGGCCGTGAGGACGCAGCAGAGGCGACAGGGGGTCACGTCGGATCTGAAAATCAGCACTGTGATCTCATTTCTGCTAGCCCCGGCACTGTTCCCTCTGATCTGGGGGGTTCTAGTTTACAGGGGACGCTGGCTCACCGGTGCCCGGCCTCGGGGCACCCTGGTCACTCGGGTAGAACTGCCTGATGAGATCTCTCTTGTTGATCTTCCCCATCTGGTTCCGTGGGATCTCCTCCACCAGCAGCAGCTCAGAGGGCACGGCGTACGGGGCCAGGACGCCCCTGCAGACAGGAGCAGTGTCTGAGTGGCAGGCACTGGGGCCCGGACAGCCCCCTCCCAACGCAACAGGGAGCCTGCAAGGTGGGCAGATGTCCCACGGGGCCGCGAAGCCCGGCCACGTCCGAGCCGGCTCTGGAAGGGCACCCCGCTGCAGGACAGCAACATGGAGGGAGCTGCCTCGGCCTGGGTTCCGGGCTCCCTTGTGGGCAGAGGACGAGCCCTCCTCGGGGTCAGGCCTCCCAGAGCAGGGCAGGGCTGCAGGGCTGCAGCCAGACGGACGGAACGGGCAGGCGGGCAGGGCCGGCCGGGGGCCCCTCGTGGGCTGGTGCTGCCCTCCCTGCACCCCGCAGTCCCACGAGGGGCCCCGTTTGATGGCGTGTTCTCCTGAGTGGCCACGTGGTAGGATCTTGCCACCCCCGGGCTCTGCTCTGGGACTGCTCCTCGGGCCGTAGGCACTGGCTCCCCTGAGGCCCTGTCTGAGCCACCTGCCCCTTCGTGAGG